>NW_027493770.1:0-340041 GCF_021521415.1 Bidens hawaiensis
GGCGCCCTGCCAAGATAGGAATCACCCAAGTCCTTCTTGAGTTTCTTGGTGTTGACAATTATACATTGAACTATTATGTGACATACCACTTTGATCTATTTCATATATACCATTCATGGGTATAGCTTTAAAATAAAATATGCCATTCATCAAAACATGAATATCATAATCCATAAATTTAAAATCAAAGCCACATTGTTTTAAAAGGGACACGGAAATAATGTTTCTCCTTAACTTAGGAGCATACAAAACATTTTTCAAAATTACTTCCAAACCACTTGGAAGCTTTAACATGTAGTCTCCTTGAGCTTGGACTTCAACTCTTGCTCCATTGCCCATAAAGAGACTAATGTCCCCTTTGTTGAGTTGCTTACTTCTTTTGAACCCCTGCAACAAATTGCAAATGTGAGTTCCACATCCGGTATCAAGTACCCATGTATTTGAAGAAATAACATTTAGTTCAACATATATAGTAAAGATAATACCTGAGGTATGCTCCGCATCCCTCTTATCTTTTAACGCTTTGAGATAGGTCGGACAATTTCTTTTCCAATGACCTATCTCTCCACACTCAAAGCATGGATCTTGCGTCGCAACCTTTTGCTTCTTTCCTTCGGTTTGTAGGGCGTGATGGCTTTCCTCTTTCCCTTTCCTTGGACGTGGCCCTTGCCCTTAGCAACACTTGCTTTGGGTTTGGAGTTATGTCCCCTTTTCCCTTCATCGATTGTTTAGAACGGGTAAAACCTTTTTACCCATTCCCGCTTCGGGCCGTTCTTAGCATTGCGTGAAGCTCACCAATGCTTTTGTCCCATCCATTCATGTTATAATTCATGACAAAGGTTTCAAACCTTTTCGTCAATGAGTTGAGGATCAAATTCCGTAGCCAACTCATTAGACACGGGACAATTCAACCTACGAAGCTTTTCGATGTAGCTTTTCATCTTTAGGACATAGAGATGAGACGCTTTGGGTTTCCTCCATACGACATGCATGAAACGCTCGAACCGTTTCGAAACGTTCCGCTCTAGCTTGTTGAAGGAACATTTCCTTCAATTGAGTTATCATGTCGTATGCCCCATGATGCTCGAAATCCTTTTGAATTTCGGGAATCATAGTCGCTAACATGAGGCAAGAGGCTTGCACCGAATCTTTGGTGTAAGTTGACCCAATCGTTATAAGCCTCCTCATCTTCCACGTTAGGCTCGTCGGGAATGGGATCGTCTAAGACATATGATATCTCTTCTTGCTTGAGAACTATTCTCAAGTTGCGATACCAATCCATAAGTTATTATGGTTTAGACGATCCTTTTCAGGATGGTTCTTAAGGATAGGTTACGGGTGTTATGGGTAGAGGTGTTTGCATTGTTAGCGGCCATCTACAAAATTTAACAAAGTTCTATTTTAGTATTATAAATAATTTAATTATTAATACCCTTTTATTCCAAATTTTAAAATAATAATTAAATTCTAGAAACCAACGATAAATCAAATTTCGGTTAGGTGACCTTTATCTCGTTATTTGATTAAACAAGGTAGTCAACCTTGACAATTGCAACCTTTTGCAACTTCTAGAGGTATGGGACACCATTCGAAATCCTTATTTCGTGTTGGCATGTTTATCCCATCAACACCATTAGATCCCCATGCTTAGGTGACCCTTTATCACATGGTTTCCAATTCAAGTCGTCCTACTTGTATAAACATGTAAGATTAACATACAAGTGGTTAGGTGACCTTTATCCCACAATATGTTAATATTACCCTAAGTATATTAGTTTGCTCAAAATGGTTAGGTGACCTTTATCCCATTTAAAGTTCCCTAATACGTTAAGTGTCATACAAAAGGATGGTGTAAGACTTGTTACCCTTGGTTATTATGAAAAAGGGATTTTAAGTTTTCCAATATTCTAGTTTGAAAAACATTATGCCATATCCTAACATGCATTTAGTAATATGGCGATTTTGAAAACCAATTTTCAAGGTTCAAGTTATAATAAAACCAATTTTATTATATGTGAGTAATCGCTTAGTTTTAATAAACCCATTTTAATTAAACTAATTGACGCGATATTACCAAATATTATTAGAACCCGTTTTATGCTTGTTGTCGTTCCTATGTGACGGTTTGGATATCCTAATATCTATCAACCACACATTACATAAAGTAAAACAAACAACCAAGCATACACATGCAAAATATAGTCATAACCGAGAACGCTAAGTTTGACCATACTTGTTAGCCGAAACAAGTATAGGTCATAAGTCTCACCTAAGGGACAAAACATGACACAAGGATGGAATGTTTGACTCCCACTTGATCTTGCATCCAAATGCTTCAAGTATCCTTTCCAAGTTGTTGTGTTCTTGTTGGGCTTGTAAATGGGCTCCAAACTTCCAAAAGTCTTCTTGGGCCCAAGAGTGAAATTTATGGGCCTAATGGGCTTGAATCCCATGATGGGCCGGGTGAGGCCCAACAAGCCCCAAAATTTGGTCCAAGGCCCAAATCCACCAATTCTTGCATCTTCAATTTTTACAAAATGTATCCTAATACATATTTTTCTAAAACAAAGAAAATGCAACTAATCTATTTATTACATACCAACTTATGAATAAATAAATTACACAAGCCTAAAATATGAATTATTACAACCATATTGAATAATAAATATAACCAACATACACATAACAACAATCAACACATCCAAAGGTCTCGGTTTCGGTTATGACACATCAAACATACCAAATGTTCTAAGCATGCAACCTAAGCAACCATTGCCCAAAAACATCAAAGGAATCGGCCGCCCCCCCCCCCCCCCGCCTCCCCCACCCCCCCCCCCCCCCCCAGAGAGGCTACGGCCCCCCAAACCCCCCCACCCCACCCCCAAAATTTTACAATTTTCAACATGCAAATGTTAATAATGGTTTCCTAAGATCTTTCCATGCATGTCAAGATCTTACAAAACCATGGGGGTTAAATCCACCAAAATTTCGGACCCCTTTTTCACCCATGAAAAACCCGAAATCTATGAACATGTAAGAAGCATAAGTCCTTGTAACCGGCTCTTGATGCCATTGTTGGGTTTTTAAAACAAGTTTATCAAAGTCAAGTTAACCATATTTAACTAGAAAAACGCAACGGAAGCTTAGATTTTATAACTTGTTATGAACATACCATTATGTTAAAACTAAAACCCAAAGAACAAGGATCAATATTACAAGAACAATATGCTTACAAAATGTAAATGGTACCTTCTTATACCTTTAGAAGAAGATGTATGTGGATGAAGATGATGATGTCTTCAAATGGCAAGGTTGCAAAGAGAAACCCTCAAGCTTTTGATACCCCAAGCTTATAGCAACAACACCAACTAGTTGCTAGGATTTTGAACACTTGAACAAGCTCTCAAAACTCCCAATTTTCTGCCCCTTGAGCCGTGAGTTTGAGAGAGGATAGATAGGTTTTCTTGATTCAAAACTTGAATAATAATGCACACACTCAAGACCCCAAAATGCATGTAATCTTATGGGAGATGGATAAAGTTGTCATCACATGGAGACAAGGCATAAAAGGACAAACCTTCCACCCACATGGGGTGGCCGGTTTTGATATAATTTTTTTTTTTTTTTTTTTTTTTTTTTTGTTTTGTTTTTAACCATTTAAAACATCTCCAATTATTTTATAAAACTCATTTTATAAAATGCACATACATTTATGTAATTATTTAACCAATTAAATAATTAATTTATATAAACAAATTATCCAGATAATTTATTTAAATCTCAAGTGTGTTTGTTTAGAAAACCAATTTTCTAAACACGTAGTGTTCGGTATTCGTTTAAATGATCAAATCATTAAAGAATACATTTGGTGTTGTCTAGCTTGTTATTGGGTATGACCCGACTTGGATCAAACACAGTTAGCCACATTAGTTTAAGTATGTGTCTCGGGCATACGTAATTCCAACAAAGTCATCTTAGAGATTGTGGAATTATTTCACAGCTCACTCCTCCTGGAACTCCTCAACATAACGGAGTATCCGAAAGGAGGAATCGAACACTGTTGGACATGGTTCGATCAATGATGGCACGAAGCTCACTACCGCCGTCATTTTGGGGATATGCGCTACTTACAGCGGCTCGTATTTTGAATATGGCCCCGACCAAAAAGGTGGATCGAATACCCTATGAAGTGTGGCATGGAAAGGTTCCATCTTTTTCATATTTAAGGGTATGGGGATGCATAGTTTATGTTAAACGTGACACCCCAAATAAGCTTGAGGCTCGATCCATCAGGTGTATCTTCATAGGATACCCAAAGGATGATATAGGATATATATTCTATGATCCTAGTGAACAAAAAGTGTTTGTTTCACGCAAAGGATACTTCTTAGAAACTAGGTTCCTTATGGAAGGACCTAGTGAAAAGAAAGTGGAACTTGAAGAGGTTCAAGAATCACTTGATGATACACAGTTGGTCGATACTAGCTTTCAACACGAGGATGTTGAAGATGATCAAATGGTTGATCATACACACGTTGTTCGCAGATCTAATAGGATTAGTCGACCTCCCAAGAAATATGGATTTCTTGTGGATGATTGTTACTTGGTCGATTCGGATGAACCGATCTCCTACAAAGATGCTATGTCACAACCTGATTGTGACAAGTGGCTTGAAGCCATGAGCGCCGAGATGCAATCCATGCACGATAACCAAGTTTGGGAATTGGTTGATCGTCCACTTAACTCCAAACTGGTTGGATGTAAGTGGGTCTTCAAAAAGAAAACCGATATGCATGGAAATTTAGATACTTACAAAGCACGACTTGTAGCAAAAGGTTTCACGCAAACTCAAGGGATTGATTATGATGAAACCTTCTCGCCGGTCGCGATGCTTAAGTCGATCAGGATATTATTTGCCATTGCAGCTCATTTTGATTATGAGATATGGCAAATGGATGTCAAGACCGCTTTTCTAAATGGATATCTTGAGGAAGATGTCCATATGGTTCAGCCTGAAGGTTTTGTCGATCCATCTAATCCTGATAAAGTTTGTAAGTTAAAGAAATCAATCTACGGGTTGAAACAAGCATCACGGATGTGGAATCATCGTTTTAATGAAGAAATCAAAGCGTTTGGTTTCGTCCAAAACGGTGATGAGGCGTGTGTGTATAAATGGGCTAGTGGGAGTATAATCATTTTCCTTATTTTGTATGTCGATGATATACTTTTATTTGGAAATGATATACCAAGTATGGAAAACGTTAAAGCGTGGTTAAGTAGTCGTTTCTCAATTAAGGATCTTGGAGAAGCGACATATATCTTGGGAATAAAGGTCTATAGGGATAGACAAAGAAAATTGATCGGACTCAATCAAAGTGCGTACATTGATAAAATCCTGAAAAGGTTCAGGATGGAAAACTCTAAGAAAGGTTTGGTACCTATTCCAAGAGGAACCGTGTTAAGCTCATCCCAAAGTCCTAGCTCTAAGGAAGAGCAAGATAGGATGAAGCATGTTCCTTATGCTTCGGCAATAGGATCTATTATGTATGCAATGATGTGCACCAGACCGGACGTCTCATATGCTTTAAGCATTACGAGTAGATACCAACACAACCCAGGTGACAGTCATTGGATGGCTGTCAAGAATATATTAAAATACCTTAGAAGGACTAAGGATATGTTTTTAATATATGGGTCTGGTGAGGAGGAACTCGTCGTAAAGGGTTACGTGGATGCGAGTTTCCAAACTGACCGAGATGATTCTCGGTCACAGTCGGGATATGTCTTCATCTTAAATGGAGGCGCTGTCTCTTGGAAGAGTTCGAAGCAGGATGTTGTCGCGTTATCCACTACAGAATCTGAGTACATCGCCGCTTCAATGGCAGCCCAAGAGGCTGCATGGATGAAAAAGTTCATCATGGATCTAGGGATTATCTCTACCATTCAGGAGCCCCTAGAGATATTCTGTGACAATGAGGGTGCTATTGCACAGATCAAGGAGCCTCGTGCTCATCAGAAAACGAGGCACATTGAGCGCAGATTCAACTACATAAGGGATGAAGTTGAAAAGAGAAAGATATGTATTCATAAAGTTCATACCGATCAAAATATTGCGGACCCACTCACGAAGCTCCTCGATAGGCCAAAGCATGAGGGTCATGTTTGTGCATTAGGACTTCGGTATTCTAGTGAGTGGATTTAATCTGTGTTTAGTGTTTGTATAAGAACGAATGTAATGGGTATCTCATGTGATTAATTATGTTTTAATTATTAAATGAGTTATGTTCTATATTTGCATGTTTAATCCATGAATGACTTATGTTGTTCTAAACGTCCGTAGTCGATCATGCTTGTGGGAACAAGTATGAAGGTAAGACTATTATGAACCCGGATTGGTTGATATTCATGTGATGAATATAAGGCATAGGTTTGCCACCAAGGTTCATAGATATTTGTGGGATACAAATGTTGGACATGATCCGCTCTCAAGGATCACTGCATGGAGTTAGTGCAACTGATCATAAGTAATCCTTGAGTAAAGGCGAGTATCATTGTGTCCTTTGACCTGAGATGCATATTAGATCTGGTTTTTCATCAAGTCTGATAACTTGACTCTCTTCTTTGTTTTTCGGTAACACGATGACGTTTAAGAAAGAGCTCAGATATCATATGAGATGTCAACAAGGATGTATGCAGTCAAGATGGGATTTGTTTCTCTTATGTGTTGAGAGTTTAGATGTCTAAGGCCTGTTAAGTTAAATCATTGAGAGAATGATTACTCTGTGTCTCTTCGATTTGACAGGACATCTAGTAACAAAAGGATGTAGTGATAAGACTTACCTATATCATATCAAGTATGGACTTGAAGGGGATGATGTTATTGAATGGCACTTAGTCAAACACACTAGAGATGGTGACCTGTTGTTAGGCGGTATTCACCATTAACATTAACTTCTTATGAGTCACGTGCAAGTGGGAGATTGTTGGAATACCATATGCCCGAGACACATAATTATGTTAATGTGGCTAGCCGTGTTTGATCCAAGACGGGTCATACCCAATAACGAGTTAGACACACACCAATTATGTATTTGTTAAGATAAGATCTATAGGACAAATACAGAACACGACTCATTCAGAAAATCGGGTTTCTGAATATTTACTTGAAAGTGTTAAATAAATTCATTGGTTAATTTATTTATTCAAATAATTATTATTGGAATGATTATTTAATTATATGTTCTTTTATAAAATGGTTTATAAAAGATGGGGTGTTTATATATTTTATAATGTATAAAATAAATAAAAAAAAATATATATATATATATATATATATTGGGGCCGGTTTTAGGGTGGGCCCCACACCCCATGTCTTGGTCAAATCTTGAGTATGGGTTACTTAAATCAAAATACCTAACATCATGGGATTTTGAATGATGATAAGAAATGATGATCAAGATACATTTTTGATATATATATTTCAAGTAATCATAATCAAGACTTTCAAGTAATATCAACTATAACAACAACTCTTTCTTTCTTTCTTTTGGGTTCGGCCGAAATCAAGAAGAAAGGTTGAGTCTCGGTTTTTTCGTGTTCAAGCTCCCTAACATAGCTCGGTGTGTGTTGGAGGCTCGGGGTATATTCTGTTTGAGGATTTTCCCTTTGAAAGTCTAGCATCGACATCATCATCTTCTTCAACATTAACTACACTCTTAAAAGGTTAAGAATGTAAGTGTTTATGGCTTTGATAGTTTAGCTTTTCCCGTATTACTTGATCCTTGCCTCGGGTTTCTAACATATAGATTATTGGTAATCTTATATCATGAATAAACTAGGTTATTCATGAACATATATTATATAGTTTTGTAATATATACATATATAAACACATGTGTACATAAGTTTAGTTTGTTAATATCTCGCTTCCGCCTTAATTGTGACTAGTTAAATGGTTAACTAAATTTATAAATTCCATAGAAACCCAACAGTATACATGTTATACAAGGGATCTTGGTCCAAGAAATGAGTAAAAAGAGTCGAGAACGGATTTTTACGGTTAAAACCTTTGTTTTTACATAAAAACCGACACTTTGAAAGAAATGGTTTGATTGTTAGTATAGTTTGCTTGGTATGGTGTTATTGTGCTTGTAAGTGTTGTATCTAGCGGCTAGCAAAGGCTAGAAACCGAGATCCTTGCGATCTAAAGCTAGAAAACACAAGATAAGTTCGGTTTTCGTGTGTTATGTGTAAAATGGACAGATTGTTGTATGCTTAGAGTTGGGTCACGAAATTTCACAGAGATGATCTACACATGAAAATATGAGATCTGTGAATTTTTGGTAATTTTTGGATAAAAGATGAATATTTGGTGAATTTAATGCTCGGTTTTGGCCAAAAATAGTGAAAAATAGCAAAACATGATGAAAAATTCCAGAAAATTTAAGATAAGCTTTTTATAACATATAAAAGTCACCCACAAAATTTGAGCTCAGTTGGAAAAGCCTAAGTAGGCTTTTCGGTGAAACGAGTTCTAGGGCTTTCTAGCTCGGTTTTGGGTGAAAATGGCTTGAAAAATAAGTTTTAAATTCTGGAAAAATTCCAGAAAGTTATGAGGATGATAGAGATCATCCCAGAAAAATTTGGGATTTTTCTAAAGTGTTTTGGTATTTTTGATATATTTAGTGTTTTAATAAGATCTAAAAATAGATAAATAAATGTAAATATAGGAAAATAAATCTGGGAAAATTCCAGAAAGTTATGAGGATGATAGAGATCATCCCAGAAAAATTTGGGATTTTTCTAAAGTGTTTTGGTATTTTTGATATATTTAGTATTTTAATAAGATCTAAAAATAGATAAATAAATGTAAATATAGGAAAATAAATCTGGAAAAATTCTAAAAAGTTATGAGGATGATAGAGATCATCCCAAAAAAATTTGGGATTTTTCTAAAGTGTTTTGGTATTTTTGATATATTTAGTGTTTTAATAAGATCTAAAAATAGATAAATAAATGTAAATATAAGAAAATAAATCTGGAAAATTTTTACAAAATTCCTTACTGTCAAATTAAGTTTTGTGCAAAATTTCAAGACCCGAGACTAATCGGGTAATTATTTGTGCTAAAAAGAACATAAAAACAAGTTTTTAAAGCTTAAAACGTGGTAAACCGGCAAAGTTCGCATAAGCGAGCTGACTGGTACACGAAAACTCAAAAAAATGGACTATTTCATAAATCTAAGTAAATTAAGTAAAAATAAATCATCCGAAAATAATTCGGATGATTTAGGTAATTTTACCCGATTTTACCGTTTCCGGCACCGAAATACCGGAAACGGGCCCCACGGCCAAACGGGGTGTCAAACCGAGCTATAATTTCATCACCTTAACTAAATTGACTGTCAAACTCTAAGCAATGTCAATCTGAGTCCTTAGAAGTGTCACGGGGTTAACATTGTCCCCGAATCGAGTACAGTACTGGGTTAACAATGTCCCCAGATGTACCGATTGATATGTATTTAAGTTATGGGAATTATATAGTAACGACTAGATATTATATTACAGATCCAGGCACGTAGCTGTTCCTTATATTACTCACCGACTCACAAAAAAAGGTGAGTTTTCACGAGCCCCTTTTTAATGAATTGTTTTAATTATATTTTCTCGGGGCGGAAAACATGTCTTATTTAAAGTGTTTAAGTACATACCGATCGTATGGAAATACTTGTACATTTATATATATATGGACTGATGCACAGAATATATAAAATGTTTATCATGTGTTATTGTTCTGGGGTAACATAGTTCCCAGGGATTATTATTGTTCTGGGGTAACATAGTTCCCAGGGATTATTATTGTTCTGGGGTAACATAGTTCCCAGGGGTTATTATTGTTCTGGGGTAACATAGTTCCCAGGGGTTATTATTGATCTGGGGTAACATAGTTCCCAGGGGTTGTTATTGTTCTGGGGTAACATAGTTCCCAGGGGTATTTATTGTTCTGGGGTAACATAGTTCCCAGGGGTATTTACGGTTCTGGGGTAACATAGTTCCCAGGGGTTATTATTGTTCTGGGGTAACATAGTTCCCAGAAAGTTAATGGAAATGTTCTGGGGTAACATAGTTCCCAGCATGATTATAATGTTAATAAATGATTATTAAAATGATTTGTCAGTGTTTATTTAAATTAGTGAAACTCACCAACTATTCGTAGTTGACCCGTTTTCTTTACATGTTTTCTAGGTATGCCCAAGTTGGAATGATTGATATGTGCTTAACTATCTGTGCTACCTGTTGGAAGCTTGCTGCTCTATGTTTTGTAATGAATTTATTAATGTCTTATTGGTAATATATGTGTGTAACACCTAGACAGTAACGCAACTCGCAACAATGTAATATGTTATAAATTAATGTAGTGGTATTTTCTTTATAAGCAATGCTGTTGATATCAGATGTGTCTGTTGCATCCCGTGTACGTTTCCGCTGCGGTTACGGGGTGTTACATATTCCTAGTCAAACTAGGAGAATACATAATGTTTTTCAAAAGAACTTCCAAAACATTCGGAAGCTTCAAAACATAATCTCCTAGGGCTTGGACGTCAACCTTTGCTCCATTGCCCATGAAGAGACTTATATCTCCTTTCTTGTAATCACTTCTTCTTTTGAACCCCTGCAATGAATTGCATATATGAGATCTACATCCGGTATGAAATACCCATGTGTTAGAAGAAATAATATTAAGATTAATATGGATCATGAAAGTTATACCTGAGGTTTGCCCTGCATCCCTCTTTTCTTTCAACTCTTTGAGATAGGTCGGACAATTTCTCATCCAATGACCTATCTCCCCACAACCAAAGCACGGATCCTCAGCGCTAACCTTTAGCTTCTTAGGTTTGGGTTCCGCCTTTGCCTTTCCCTTGAATCCCTTCTTGACTTGCCCCTGACCAACGGCAACCTTTGCCTTTGGTTCCGAGTGATGCCTCTTCTTCAAGCCACCCTCATTGATCGTGAGAATGGGTAAAACCTTTTTACCCATTCCGGCTTCGGCTGTCTTAAGCATTGCGTGAAGCTCACCAATGCTTTTGTCCCATCCGTTCATGTTGTAGTTCATAACGAATGTCTCAAACCTTTTAGTTAAGTCGTTTAGGAGCAAATCCGTGGCTAACTCTTTTGAGACGGGACAGTTAAGCCGTTCAAGCTGATCAATGTGGCTTTTCATCTTAAGTACATAAGATGAGACAGATTGGGTTTCTTCCATATGACATGCATGAAGTGCTCGAACCGTTTCGAAGCAATCTACCCTAGCTTGAGTAAGGAACATTTCCGTAAGCTGGGTGATCATGTCATACGCCCCATGATTCTCGAAATCCTTTTGGATCTCAGGAATCATTGTTCCCAACATGAGGCAAGAAACTTGATCCGCATAGGCATCCAAGTTGTTGACATTGGGTTCATCGGGAATAGGATCCTCCAAAATATAGGACTTCTTCTCTGGCTTGAGAACAATTCTCAAGTTTCGATACCAGTCCATGAAGTTGTTAAAGTTTAGACGATCCTTGTCCAAAATGGATCTCAGTGATAGATTATGCACGTGAGGGATAATAGCGTTCAGAGGATTGTTTGAGAGCATCTATAAAAGAATTTAACAAAGTTCAATTTAGTATTTTCGATATCAATAGATTTTAATCATTAATACCCTTTAATGTCTCCAAGACAATTATTGATTAAAATCTAGAACCCAACGTGTCATCCAAAGAGTAGTTAGGTGACCTTTATCCCACTATTAGAATTAACAAGGTAGTCAACGTTTGACGATTGCAACCCTTTGCAACTTCTAGTTTTATGGGATCAGTTAAACATCATATGTTTAGTTGGCATGTTTAATCCCATCAACACCTTTGAACGCCATGTTTCGGTGACCCTATAACCATGGTTTCCAAATCAAGTCGTCCTACTTACACACACGTGTGAGTTTACACATACAAGTGGTTAGGTGACCCTCATCCCATAAGTATTGTAAAACCACCTCAAGATCACAAGTTTTCTTGAATGTGGTTAGGTGACCCTTACCCCACATCAAGTCTACAAGTGACTTAAGTGTCGTATAAAAGGATGGTGTTTAACTTGTTTTAAAGGGATTTTAGTTTTCAAAAATTCTAGATTGGAAAACTATTTAATGTACCTTCCATTTGCATGCATTCAAATGTATGGTACCTTTGAAAACCAATTTTCAAATTCCTTTAAATAAAACCCATTTTATTATGAAATCATTAATAGTTAATAAAACCAATTTTATCACTTAATAATTTCAAAGGAATCACTTTTATGCTAGTTGTCAATTTTAATTGTTAACTTCCAAACATGATAAAACAATAAACATAAATCAACCACATAAGCATAAAATATAACACAAGTCCATAACCATAACCACCTAGAAGGACAACACTTGTTGACCGAAACAAGTGTGCCAAAAGGTCTCTCCTAAGGGACGAGAATGACACAAGGCATGTGTCGGTGAACTCCCACTTGATCCCGCATCCATATGCTTCAAGTGTCCACCTTGTGTTGTGACTCTTCCACTTTATATGGGCTTCCATTTGGGCTCCAACTTTAGCTCCTAGCTTCCATGGGCCTCCAAGTTCGGGCTTTGGTCATTAGGCTAAAATCCCATCTTGGACTATGAGGTCCATTAAGGCCCAAAACCAAAACCGTAACCTTGTTGCATCTTCTTTTACAAAAGAATATATCCTAATACATTTTTCTCTAAATAAAAGAAATACAACTAATCTACTTATTATTACAAACCAATATGAAATAATTAAATAGATTACAAAACCCAAATAAATGAATATTACAACCAAATTGAATATTGAATAAATCACAACACAAACACACATCCAAAGGTCATGGCTAGGTTATGAACATCCAAATGCACATCCAAATATGCAAGGTCTTAGAAGACCAAAATGGTTCCCCTCTTACTCATAAAACTTTTAGCCAAGAGAAACAAAACCGAAAGTTTCGGGTTTTGTCCAAACAAAATAATTAATCATCCACATGACTTAATTCTTCAAGATTATTACATGCGTGTAAAGTATAATCTTGAGGAACCAAGGGGTAACCAAAAGCCAAAAAAACTTTCGACCATGTGGTGAACCACACCATAAAACCCAAAATTTTAAGATCTATGAAGCATGTATCCGTATAAGCGGCTCTTGATGCCATTGTTGGGTTTTTAGCAAGATTATTAAAGTTTAAAATAACCATTTATTAAAAAAACGCAGCCGAAATAAAGTTTTAAATCTTGTTTAACCAATACACATAAACCCGTTTATGTTAAACCCAATCCAGGATCCATATACGACATGCATGCTATCAAAACACAACCATAGAGTGTTAACATACATACCTACAAGTATACGGATTTGAAGGAGATGAATGATTGAATGACGAGCTTCCAAAGGAGGAAACCTCAAGCTTGTATACCCAACGAGCTCCAACAAACACCTTGGTTGCTAGGGTCCTAACACTTGATGCAAGAACAAACCCTTTTGTTCTTTTTCTTCTTCTTGTTCTCGGTTGTTGTGTGTGTGAGAGAGAGTTGGTAATGTTGATGCAACCAAGAATTATGATCTACCAATAACCCACCTTGCATGTATTGGAAGAAACAAAAGGAGGAGAGAGATGAGGGAAGTTTTTACCACCCAAATTTCAAATCACCTTTTATTACTTATCATTTATTTACTTATAATGTTTATGTTATAAAACATAACATAAGTAACATGCAATATGTTATTTAACCAGTTTAAATAACATCTCTCAAAATATAAATTATCCATATAATTTATTTAACACACTATTGCAAATATTTAGAAAACCATTTTCCAAATATTATAAGTGTTGATATTTATTAACTAGATCATATCTAATAATAAATATCGTGGCATTTGTCTAGCTTGTTATTGGGTATGACCCAACTTGGATCAATACGTACTAGCCACATCAACTCTAATATGTGTCTTGGGCAGATCGGTTCCGACAAGATATTCGAGGGAAAAAGCAAATTTGGGATTTCCCTTTTCTGAACAAAAGGAAAAGGTTCGTTGGAACTAAGGTTGAAAGATTAAAACCAATAATTGTAGCTTCATTAAGCAAACCTTGTTCTGTTATCAAAGAATGTAACAACATTGGAAGGGTAATGAATGCACCAATCTCACAAGTTCAATGAAATGAACAAATTGCAAACATTCTGTATAATGACAAAAATGGAAAGTTCTTGCCGAGAAACTCCGAAGGGGTGATACTTCATACAATCTCACATGACAATGAACTGAAAATTCTGAAATCGGAAGCTCTCATTGACATAAAGCGATGGACTCTACCCTGTGACCACCCCTTTTACTATGAAATTTTTGATGTTCCAACAAAAGGCAGCTGAAGCGGCATGTTTCCTAATTAATTAACCAAGAACTATATAAAATGATGAACACTAAGAAGTTTTAAACTTCTCATGATGGTTTGTTTGATTTATTATTCATTATTTTAATTTTTAAATGTAATGCCCTTATGACATAATTCTGTTTATGTATATTTTTCTTTTAAGTAATGTAATTTAATGCTTTTAAGAATTTGATGTGTATTTTGAACAGGTATATGTAATCTAGAGGTGTTTTGGTGCATCTAATTTTGTTCCAATCTAGTGTATGTAAATAGTTTGCTCGTGAGATATTATCAAGCAAAGTTTGATTATGTCACACCCGGCCCTGAGCGGCGGAAACAGCCGGGCGCGCGCGAGTGGGGATTGATAATTAAGCACGGGCCATTGCAAACATTCAAAGTAAGATTTTCATTGCGCATGAAATGTTTAATACAAATACATTACATTGTTTAAAAATTACATAAAAACATCCAAGTATAAAAACTGTTGAAGATTTCCACGCCATATCCCCTTGCGCGGCGGGAACAACCACGCGCATCGAAGGGATAGAACTAAAATCTTCCAAAAAGCTAGTTTTAGATGTTCAGCGTGAGGTGCTCTAAGTGTGACTCCATGCGCTACCTAGTTATCTCCTGAAAGACACGTAAAACATTTGAATCAGTATAAACTGAGTGAGTTCACAAGTTTTAGTAACTTGATAAATCGCATTGCATCATAGTCTTGGCGAAAATCATATTGAAACACATTTCTGATTTCATGTCTAAACATATGCTTGATAAACCGTATGAAAACATAGATCTGACAACATATTTCTGATAGTACCGTTCCGCGGGTTACGCGTGAACGTTTCTGGAAAACGTGCTCGTCCATGCAAAGTGGCGCTGCCACTACGAGCTAAAATAATGTAATACCGTCCCGCGGGTTACGCGTGCACATTTCTGAAAAACCGTGCTCGTCTATGCAAAGAGGCGTTGCCCCTACGAGCTAATCAATAATACCGTCCCGCGGGTTACGCGCGGACGTTGTGCCGGAAAACAAGGCGCTCGTCCATGCAAAGAGGTGCGACCCCTACGAGCGGGCTCAATCCCATAGTACTGCCCCATTCTAGGCACTCGTCCATGCAAAGAGGTGCGACCCCTACGAGTGGGTGGATCAAACCAGCAGTCCCTACCCTTAGAGTTCCACTGGTAAAGTGATCACTTACTCGAATTCTGGCGCACTTACATCGTAAACCATAGATAACTGTTTGCATTGCTCATCATGAAACATAATTTAAACACAATCGTTTGCATAACTTGTAAGTATACCATGATAAATCGTAATTTAAGTACGTGTCCCTCGCCCCGAAAACAGTTTAAAAACAGTGAAAATAGGGGCTGTGAGACTCACCTGTGGTTCTTGTTAAGGGATTAATCGAGATTCGGGTTTTCTTGGTGTTGGCCTCGGAATTGAAGGTCTAGAATACGATTAAATAACAAGAAGTATATATATTAAGATCAAGAAATAGGAGAATATAAGGGTTGGAAAGTAGATCTCAAGGTTATAATCTCGGCTTACCTAGTAACAGGATCGGAAATGAAAACAACGGATGCTTGGGAGATGATTAGTGCAAGTTTGCAGTTCTTAAGAGAGAAGTTTGAAGTGTGTTTGGGTGATAATTTGGGTTACATATTTATAGGCAAGATTTAGGGAACACAATCCCTTGCTTTAGGGGATTGTAATCTTTTCATATCTAGGTGTAATGATGATAAAGTATGGAAATTATTATTATTTATTTAAAAGTGGAGGTGATTGGTCCTACGGAGTGGATAAAAGATTCTGGTTTGATTTGGACAGGACATGCAGGTCTGTGGTTGGTGAGAGTGGGGTGGCTGACAGTTGACTTTTCATGTTACAGTGTGCTTTTCCAGGTGCTTTTGTCAGTTGTACAGTAAAAAGTGGAAATCTCTGAAACACGCTACTGTTTCCTTTTGGGCGGGAATAATCTCCTTACATCTGGAGAATAGTCTAAGTGTTCTGCGCGTATAACTTTGTGCGCATAGCTTTCTGCGTGAAGGACATTTCTTTGCTGCGGGTAGGTGCGTAACCTTCTCGCAGTTAGGGACATTGAGTTTCATTTGTAGATTCTCCAGGTGGTCTTGGTATTTCAACATAGTGATCAGTCATGTTGAAGTCAATTCCATCTTGGAGCTTCAGACAAACTAACTCTCAATGTTCCCGCCATGCGGGGAGGTTAGTTCCCCTTCCGCACGCGCATAAATGATTTGGGATGCACCCGCCTTAGCATCATGCGGGACGGTCAACCCATTAGACAACATAAAGTTAAGTTACATGAAAACATAAAGCCAAAACATTCGCGCATGGCGCATATAACATATGCCCACGCTGGTTCTTACATCGCGCGCTCGCGCAGGTCGCACATAACGTGCCCGCGCTGACTCTATCATAGCGCGCTCGCGCAGGGCGCACATAACACATGCCCGCGCTGATTCTAATATAGCGCGCTCACGCAGGGCGCACATAACACATGCCCGCGCTGATTCTAATATAGCGCGCATAATATTCACAATCACCTAATTATTAGGTTGATTACTTAGTTTATAGGATTGGGAAATTACCGGGTGTCACATTTTCCCCCTGTTAAGAGAATTTCGTCCCGAAATTTAGGAGACGTCGCTGGCAGAAGCCATGCTCTGAAAGAGGTGTGGGTATTTCTTGCGTATTTGATCTTCTCTTTCCCAAGTGAATTCAGGCCCACGCCTTGAGTTCCATTGAACCTTTACTAACTTGATTCTGCTTCTGCGTAACTTTTGTTCTTTCCAATCGGTTACTGCTATAGGTTCTTCTACAAAGTGCAGTTGTTTGTCGATGTGAATCTCTTCCAACGGTAAAATCAACGTTTCGTCAGATAAACACTTTTTGAGGTTGGACACATGAAACGTATCATGAACTCCACTGAGTTCGGCGGGTAAACGGAGTTTATAAGCAACCGGACCGATCCTTTCCAGGATCTCAAATGGTCCAATGTATCGCGGATTCAACTTTCCTCGCTTGCCTAAACGGGGGACTCCTTTCCATGGAGAGACTTTCAAAAGTACTCTATCCCCTACTTGAAACTCCAACGGTTTCCTTCGCACATCTGCGTAGCTCTTCTGTCTGTCGCGCGCTGTCTTAAGGCGATCCCGTATCTGAAAAATCTTGTCTGTTGTTTCTTGGATCAATTCTGGACCAGTCATTTGCTTGTCACCCACTTCAGCCCAGCACAGTGGGGATCTACACTTGCGCCCATACAAAGCTTCAAACGGCGCAGCCTTGAGGCTTGTGTGATAACTGTTGTTGTAAGAAAATTCAACCAATGGGAGATGAGTATCCCAGCTACCTCCGAAATCGATTGCGCACGCGCGCAGCATATCTTCCAATGTCTGGATTGTTCGCTCGCTTTGCCCATCCGTTTGGGGATGATAAGCCGTACTCATGTCAAGATGAGTACCTAAAGCCCCTTGTAACGATCTCCAAAACCTTGAGGTGAACCGACTATCTCTATCAGAAATGATGGACACTGGGACTCCATGTTTTGAAACTACTTCTCGAATATACAATCGGGCTAACTTTTCCATCTTATCGGTTTCCTTGATCGGCAGGAAGTGCGCTGACTTAGTTAGCCGATCTACAATAACCCAGATCGTGTCGTAACCCCCAGGTGTCCTTGGCAGTTTGGTGATGAAGTCCATAGAGATTTGTTCCCACTTCCACATGGGAATTTCTGGCTGTTGAAGCAACCCTGATGGTTTCTGGTATTCAGCCTTTACCTTCGAACACGTCAGGCACTTACTGACATACATCGCGATGGCGCCCTTCAGATTGGGCCACCAATACAGCGCTTTAACATCTTGGTACATCTTGTCTGCGCCAGGATGTACGGAATACCGCGTCTTGTGAGCTTCGTTTAATACTTGCTCGCGCAATCCTCCCTTGAGAGGGACCCATAAGCGGTTAGCAAAATATCGAGTGTCGTTTTCCTTGATCTCCAAATTCTTAATCATACCCCCAAGGGATTCGTTTTTAACAAACTCTGGTTTCAAGGCCTCTTGCTGAGCGTCTCGGATGCGGGTAGAGAAATCTGCGCGAATGGTCAACCTTAGAGCCTTGACTCGTAGCGTTTTTATTCGCTCCTTCCTACTTAGCGCGTCTGCTACCACATTCGCCTTTCCAGGGTGGTACTTAATTTCACAATCATAATCATTCAACAACTCCACCCATCTTCGTTGCCTCATGTTTAAATCATTTTGATCAAATATATGTTGAAGGCTCTTGTGATCCGTAAAGATTATACACTTTGTACCATAGAGGTAATGGCGCCAAATCTTTAGCGCGAAGACAACCGCTCCAAGTTCCAGATCATGCGTTGTGTAGTTCTTTTCATTGGTCTTGAGTTGGCGCGAGGCATACGCTATGACTTTATCTCGCTGCATAAGGACACATCCGAGTCCCTGATGTGAAGCGTCGCAGTAAACGACGATGTCATCCGTCCCCTCGGGCAGAGACAAAATTGGCGCACTACATAACTTCTGTTTCAACGTTTGAAACGCTGCTTCCTGATTTTCGCCCCAAACAAACTTCTTGTCTTTCTGAGTTAGCGCGGTCAGAGGTAGAGCTATCTTGGAGAAGTTCTCAATGAAGCGTCGATAGTAGCCAGCTAGTCCTAGGAATTGCCTCACCTCAGTTGGGGTTTTTTGGCGCTTCCCAGTTTTCGATGGCCTTGACCTTGGAAGGATCGACGTGTATTCCTTTCTCGTTTACAACGTGACCGAGAAAGTGAACTTCTCTAAGCCAAAACTCACACTTGGAAAACTTCGCATACAACTTTTCTTTCCTCAACAATTCCAAAATCAATCTCAGGTGTTGCTCATGCTCGGCCTTGGTCCGAGAGTAAATCAGAATATCATCTATAAATACAATTACAAATTTATCCAAGTATGGTTTGCACACGCGGTTCATCAGATCCATGAATACAGCCGGCGCATTAGTTAGCCCGAAAGTCATCACTAAGAACTCATAATGGCCGTATCTAGTTCGGAAGGCTGTTTTCGGCACATCTTCCTCATGGACCCTAAGTTGGTGGTATCCTGACCGTAGATCTATCTTCGAATAATAACTGGATCCCTGCAACTGGTTAAATAAGTCGTCAATCCTCGGTAAGGGGTACCGATTCTTGACTGTCAGCTTGTTCAGTTCCCTATAGTCAATACACATTCTGAACGAACCATCCTTCTTCTTAACAAACAGTACTGGAGCTCCCCAAGGTGAAAAGCTTGGGCGTATGAAACCCTTATCCAATAGTTCCTGTAACTGATTGGATAGCTCTTGCATCTCAGATGGAGCTAGTCGATAAGGCGCTCGAGCTACTGGCGCAGCTCCTGGGACTAAATCAATACGAAATTCGACTTGTCGCGGCGGCGGTAATCCGGGAAAATCTTCAGGAAAAACTTCTGGAAATTCGCGCACTACTGGTAAGTCTTCAATTCTTCGCTCATCTCCTTTCTTCTCTACTACATGCGCCAGGAAGGCGTAGCACCCTTTCCTTAGGCACTTGCGCGCCTTTAGGCACGAAATCAGTTTCGTCGCAACTCCCCTTCTTTCCCCTTGAATCACCAAGATTTCTCCGTTCAACAGTGGGATCCGAACCTGCTTCTCATGGCAAATAACCTCCGCGTGGTTCTCGACTAACCAATCCATACCTACCACAATGTCAAAACTTCCCAAGTCTATTGGCAACAAGTTAATATTGAACCCGTGACCTCCCATGACTATTACACATTGTTCAGTTCTTTCGTTCGCGCATAACTGCCTACCATTGGCTAGTTCTATAGTATAAGGTGTGTCTAGCCTACTGGTTGCTAGGCCTAGGGAGTCTTTAAACTCAGCGGATATAAAACTTAGGTCAGCTCCAGTATCAAATAAGACAGATGCAAAATGGCCGTTAAGTAAAAACGTACCGGTTACCACGTTCGGCTCTTCTTTAGCTTCGCCCGCGCCGATCACAAAAGCTCTCCAGGAAGCTTGGTTTCCCTTTTGCGGGCAATCCCGACTAAAATGCCCTGGCTTCCCGCATGCGTAGCAGTTGTCGCTCACTCCAGCTTCTCTGATACGGCAATTCATCGCCTTGTGCCCTGGTCTGCCACATTTGGCGCATTCGATTCTTGCGCATTCACCCTCGTGGTGATACTTGCATTTGCTGCACCATGGGCGAGGCCCGCTGCATCCTTTCCTTGATGGCTCCGCGGCTTGGATCGCGTAAACCCTTGCGCTCTCCTGCTTCTTGAACGGTGGCTGCTTGGAGTCGGACCCTCGGTGGTGAGAGTTCCATTTCCTCTTGGAGTCAGAGGTTCGCTGCTCGTTTCCGCGCGTAGTCAACATACCCGCACGGACCGTATCCCTTGTAAGGGTGATGGCCCACGCTACCGCCTCATCAAAGGTTGGAGGCGCTGCGGCGTTGAGCGGAACCCTAACAACAGGAGGTAACCCAAAGATATACCTCTCGATCTTCTTTTCCTCCGTGTTTGCCATGTCTGGCACCAACTGGCAAAGCTCGTTGAACCGGTTGTTGTAGGCGTCGATATCCGTTCCTACCATGGTGTGGTTCCAGAATTCCTGTTGTAGACTATGAATTTCTGCGCAAGAGCAGAACTTTCTCATCAACATTTCCTTCAGCTCCTCCCAGGTCTTGTGAAGAGCAACTTCTCGCCCCATAGTCTTCACTTGAAGCTTCCACCAAGACGAAGCTGCTTCTTGGAACATGCAGGTCGCGTAAAGGACCTTCTGGTTCTCACTACATCCGCTAATGGAGAGAACTGTCTCCATCTTGTCAATCCAGTTGTAGAGCCCAATGGCCCCTTCGGTACCCTTGAATGGCCAAGGCCTACATGCCATAAATGTCTTATAGGAGCACCCTTTGTCCAAGGCTCCTAATTCGGGTTCTGGGGTCTCGTTCTCCTGACGACCCTGACTGGATTCGGCCTTGCTGGCCTCATGTGTCGCGATCGCCTGCGCGATTATTTCCGCGAGTTCCTCGGGTGTCATGGAAATTCCCTTGGCTCTAGTTGGAGGCATTCTCGCTTTAAAAGAGAATGAAAATATATCAAACTTAGCGCATGTACTCTGAGCACATAATGTTCTTATCTTTATTCACTAGACACTGTGTGACCCGTGTTCCTAAGTGTGTGTATAGTTTCTTTTGAAAATATTTTCTTTGAAAAATACTTCATGAGATTCCCCGACGGTTATAGTCTAGGTTAAAACTTCTTTTCCTAGTTCGCTATAACCAGTGCTCTGATACCAATCTGTCACACCCGGCCCTGAGCGGCGGAAACAGTCGGGCGCGCGCGAGTGGGGATTGATAATTAAGCACGTGCCATTGCAAACATTCAAAGTAAGATTTTCATTGCGCATGAAATGTTTAATACAAATACATTACATTGTTTAAAAATTACATAAAAACATCCAAGTATAAAAACTATTGAAGATTTCCACGCCATATCCCCTTGCGCGGCGGAAACAACCACGCGCATCGAAGGGATAGAACTAAAATCTTCCAAAAAGCTAGTTTTAGATGTTCAGCGTGAGGTGCTCTAAGTGTGACTCCATGCGCTACCTAGTTATCTCCTGAAAGACACGTAAAACATTTGAATCAGTATAAACTGAGTGAGTTCACAAGTTTTAGTAACTTGATAAATCGCATTGCATCATAGTCTTGGCGAAAATCATATTGAAACACATTTCTGATTTCATGTCTAAACATATGCTTGATAAACCGTATGAAAACATAGATCTGACAACATATTTCTGATAGTACCGTTCCGCGGGTTACGCGCGAACGTTTCTGGAAAACGTGCTCGTCCATGCAAAGTGGCGCTGCCACTACGAGCTAAAATAATGTAATACCGTCCCGCGGGTTACGCGTGGACATTTCTGAAAAACCGTGCTCGTCTATGCAAAGAGGCGTTGCCCCTACGAGCTAATCAATAATACAGTCCCGCGGGTTACGCGCGGACGTTGTGCCGGAAAACAAGGCGCTCGTCCATGCAAAGAGGTGCGACCCCTACGAGCGGGCTCAATCCCATAGTACTGCCCCATTCTAGGCACTCGTCCATGCAAAGAGGTGCGACCCCTACGAGTGGGTGGATCAAACCAGCAGTCCCTACCCTTAGAGTTCCACTGGTAAAGTGATCACTTACTCGAATTCTGGCGCACTTACATCTTAAACCATAGATAACCGTTTGCATTGCTCATCATGAAACATAATTTAAACACAATCGTTTGCATAACTTGTAAGTATACCATGATAAATCGTAATTTAAGTACGTGTCCCTCGCCCCGAAAACAGTTTAAAAACAGTGAAAATAGTGAAAATAGGGGCTGTGAGACTCACCTGTGGTTCTTGTTAAGGGATTAATCGAGATTCGGGTTTTCTTGGTGTTGGCCTCGGAATTGAAGGTCTAGAATACGATTAAATAACAAGAAGTATATATATTAAGATCAAGAAATAGGAGAATATAAGGGTTGGAAAGTAGATCTCAAGGTTATAATCTCGGCTTACCTAGTAACAGGATCGGAAATGAAAACAACGGATGCTTGGGAGATGATTAGTGCAAGTTTGCAGTTCTTAAGAGAGAAGTTTGAAGTGTGTTTGGGTGATAATTTGGGTTACATATTTATAGGCAAGATTTAGGGAACACAATCCCTTGCTTTAGGGGATTGTAATCTTTTCATATCTAGGTGTAATGATGATAAAGTATGGAAATTATTATTATTTATTTAAAAGTGGAGGTGATTGGTCCTAGGGAGTGGATAAAAGATTCTGGTTTGATTTGGACAGGACATGCAGGTCTGTGGTTGGTGAGAGTGGGGTGGCTGACAGTTGACTTTTCATGTTACAGTGTGCTTTTCCAGGTGCTTTTGTCAGTTGTACAGTAAAAAGTGGAAATCTCTGAAACACGCTACTGTTTCCTTTTGGGCGGGAATAATCTCCTTACATCTGGAGAATAGTCTAAGTGTTCTGCGCGTATAACTTTGTGCGCATAGCTTTCTGCGTGAAGGACATTTCTTTGCTGCGGGTAGGTGCGTAACCTTCTCGCAGTTAGGGACATTGAGTTTCATTTGTAGATTCTCCAGGTGGTCTTGGTATTTCAACATAGTGATCAGTCATGTTGAAGTCAATTCCATCTTGGAGCTTCAGACAAACTAACTCTCAATGTTCCCGCCATGCGGGGAGGTTAGTTCCCCTTCCGCACGCGCATAAACGATTTGGGATGCACCCGCCTTAGCATCATGCGGGACGGTCAACCCATTAGACAACATAAAGTTAAGTTACATGAAAACATAAAGCCAAAACATTCGCGCATGGCGCATATAACATATGCCCACGCTGGTTCTTACATCGCGCGCTCGCGCAGGGCGCACATAACGTGCCCGCGCTGACTCTATCATAGCGCGCTCGCGCAGGGCGCACATAACACATGCCCGCGCTGATTCTAATATAGCGCGCTCACGCAGGGCGCACATAACACATGCCCGCGCTGATTCTAATATAGTGCGCATAATATTCACAATCACCTAATTATTAGGTTGATTACTTAGTTTATAGGATTGGGAAATTACCGGGTGTCACAGATTATATCATGAAGATTGAAGTCTGCTTTAAGAATATTTTCTAAGGAAAATATTCATATGTAAAAGCATGCTCGGAGAACTGTACTAGCACACTTATGGATTACAAGGTCTGCTCGATAAAGTCAAAATCTTACTCGAAGACGTGTTTTACACTTGTAATTATTTTGAATAATTTTGAATATGTTTTAGCAATCATTAAGGTTTTTAGAAAGTCTCAGTTGTGCCTATTTAAGGAAATACTAGGTCATATTTATGAAAACGGTGAAAATGGCTGATTAGACACTTTATAAGAATACGGAATATATGTGTAAGGAAAGTAGCCGCACCTGACATTCAACCTAGAAATCGTAAAGTAGATCCTTTGTATTACTGATTAATATCAATGAAAATATTTTAAGTCTCTTATGTGTTTGTCATCTTTGTGTTATTTGAGCAACATCTTGATTACTATTGATTCCGCCTTTAGCAATCATTGGGTCTTTACATTAGCTTATTCGTAACCAGCTGTCAACATTAAGTTGATGGTTACGAGGTTGATAGTGAGATAAAATCGATCCTGATACTTCATGAAGTGGGAAATGGATATTGTTGGTAAACTACCAAAGGATCTGGGAGGAAATTTGTTCATGTTATCAATGATATATTACTTTTCCAGATGAATGGAAGCAAAAGAATTTGCTCAAGTTAGAGAACAAGAAGTAATAACCTTCATCAAGGGGAATATCCTTACGCATTTCGGAATCCCATCCGAGATCATCTGCGACAATGGATCTCAATTCATTGGTAAAAGAACTACTATCCTTTATGCAGCATTGGGGATAAAGATCATCACTTCCACGCTAGTACACCCTCAAGCCAATGGACAAGCGGAATCTTCAAACAAGATCATCGTCAACAATTTGAAGAAAACGTTGGGGACAAAGAAAGGAAAGTGGGCCAAAGAGCTACTATTTGTGTTATGGGCAGACCGAGCTATATCAAAGTATGTAACAAGGAAAACTCCTTTCTCATTAGTGTTTGGGACTGAAGCAATGATTCTGACTGAGATGGTGATCCCTATTGCAAGATCCTACCTCCAAAATCCTGAAACCAACAATCAGGATCTTGCCGATGATCTTGATGTGGTGGTTGAACTTATAGATTCAGCAAGGATTCGTATGGGGGCATACCAAAAAAGAATCACCAAGTCCTACAGCAAGAACGTCAGGGTTATAAGATTTCAAGTAGGAGATCTAGTAATAAGGAAGGCATTTCATAATACAATGGATCCCAAGAATGGAAAATTAGCACCCAAATGGGAAGGACCGTACAAGATCGAGGCTGAGTCAGGAAAATGAGCATAACAGCTATCTGTTATGGATGGCAGGATCCTGCCAAAGTTTTGGAATGATGTTCACCTTAAACTCTACTTCGTGTAAGTAAGAATTTTATTTCTAACTTGGTTCAAATGTTTTGCATAATTGGGATCCCGACTAAGAAGTGAATACATTCGAAAGAGTTTGGCTACCTCTCTACGTAGAAGGTTCTTATCCCTTCTAAGGTTTAAATATGTTCACCTTTCTAAGAATTGAGTTTAGACACTCCGCCTGGGCACACGTTGTCCACATGAAATTAAAGATGTTCGCCTTTCTAAGAACTGCAGCATCCTTACCTGACAAAGGAGTGACTCGGCGCCTTGAAAGTTGTGTGAGTCAACATCGGATCCCGAAGCCTCATTGGATTTCCTCTCCTTGGAAGTGGAGGCTCTTCAAATGAAGTTGTCCAAATCATCCAAACCCATTTCTTAGCTGCTATAACACAAAATCAGGATTCCGAAGACAACAATATCCCTAAAATTCAGAAAGGTTAAGGGCAATGGCCTTACATAGAATACTTCATGTTGATGACTTCTTGGAATCCGAAGAAAGTAAAACCTCAAGCTGGAATGAGCGCTCTTCCTTGGGAATCCTTGGAATCATCGGAATCCTTTTCAGAGCAGCAGACGTAGGAGTCATAAGATTAGTAAACTTTGCTGAAAGTCATCAACAAAGCAAGATAAGTGTTTGTTTCATTTAATATTAAAAACCTAAGTGTATTTCCTACCCTTCTTAACCCATTGGTAAGGAAGCTCTTTGGATCCGGGAATAGAATCCCTTTGGACCAAGAAGAACCTCGTGTACCATTTCCAGTCATCTTTTATTTTTTTTATATCTAGGAACAGGGGGAGTTGGTAGAATATCAATTGAAGGACGAAGCGACTGGAGTTATGGGTTACAAGGTTGTAAATGGTGGCCAAGTCGTATATTTTCATGTCAATATTGTGACTTGTAATAATCTTATTGAGCATATAGAGAATCCTCCATATCATTGGCATGGCTAGAATGCAGCTGATGCCGGTAACTTTGAAGAAACGTGCAATGAAATCAGAAAAGGGGAAACTAAAGCCGAGGGTAAACGGGTAAGCCAGGAAGTCGGCCCACTTTTCAGAGATTCCGTCGGAGCGAAGGGTCTTATTGAAAGGATGAAACTTGGCTCTAGCAGGAAAAATATTACCGGATTGAAGGTACAACATGCAATATCGGAAAAGTACATGTTTCAAAATCAGGATCGACAAGGATATGCTGACATTCGAAGTCAGAATCACAGCTACCTGCGGGATCCTGATGATTATCCTAATAGCTCGGATTCACTGCTACCTGCGGGATCCGGAACTAACCGACTATACTTGTGTAATTTATGTTATGCTTGCAGGTTATTCCAAGATATAATGGCCTATAATGACTAGATGATTAGTTCTACCTAAAAGGTCGGAGAAACAGCTAAAATACACATGGGATGAAGACTAATGTGTTGTTTGTTTTTGAAGACAAAAACTGTCTGCAATTTGATTTCATATGATTTTATGTCTACAACTGAAGATGTGGTCTGAAGGTCTGCAATATGAAAATATAATATTGTTTGTTTTATAAACTGGATATCATCTGCAAGAGGTGAAAATTAGTTACCTATCATATATATATCACAGTAGATAGAAGTCATTTAACGTCTGTAAACTGCTAAAATAATTGGTGGTGGTGTAAGAACTATGGAAGTGAGTGGTGGTGTAATAACTATGGAAGTGAGTGGTGGTAAGCGGTGAATGGTGGTGGTGGACGGTTTTGGTGGGTGGTCGACGGTGGTAGTGGACGGTGATGGTGGCCAACGGTGGGTGGTGGGGGTGAAGAACGGCTGTGGTGGGTGGTGGACGGTGGTGGTGGCGGTGGTGGTGGTGGTGGATGGTGGTGGCGGCGGGTGGTGGTGGCGGCGGACTGGGGTGGTGAATGGTGGTGGTGGCGGACGGTGGTGGTGGTGGTGGATAGTGGTGGGTGGTTGACGATGGTGGTGGCGGACGGTGGGTGGTGGTGGCGGCAGACGGTGGGTTGTGGTGATGGACGGTGGTGGTTGGTGGTGGTGGAGGCGGACGATGGGTGGTGGCGGTGGTTGGTGGTGGTGGTGTTAGACATTGAGTGTTGGTAGGATGTTAAGAAGTGTGAAGAAGTTTGAAGAGGTGTGAAGATAGTGGATATTAGCTTATTTTAAAAAACCATAAAAGCTGTTTTCAGATATTTTCTTAAACAAACTGTCTTCAGAGACTTATGTTTGCGCGCCCGCAGACATAAGCCTCTTGCAGATGTTTGAAGCAAAAACAAACGCAACCTAAGTCGTCAAATGATCATGGCAGCTAGGGTTCCGGATTAATAGGAATTATAGATATTTTTTTCATATATAAGGAGGCTATTATGAACGTTATAGAACACATCTTTTTCACCCACTACACTACACTTGTATTCTAGCCATCGTTCACAATTAGTTCTTGAGATGTAATCACTTTTTTCATATTAATAAATTGAGGCTGGGGATAGTTTTCCCCTCCCAAGTTTTTTTCCAAAGATCCTTACCGAGATCCTTGGATTTTCCGCACTATATAGTTGTGTCTACCTTTACTTTTGCCGCACGTGTTTACCATTTTATTGAAGAACACACTACCTCACTTAACGAAATTGTTCAAATATTGCTTCGGTGATTTTTGACCAAAACAATTTCTATGTTACTACTCTATCTATTATGAATAATTAACTAATTTCAAAGTTATTCACACCTCATAATCACTCATCAAATTTAATGAAACGAAACTTCCTTGTTACAGTTTCCCTATAAATAGTGCTTCATTTCTCTAACCTTTTCACAACTCATTTTATGAAATTTCTATGTTATTCTTGCAGTTTGAAGTATTTTTGATTACTTAACTATCCAAAGCCAAACCGATCAAGTTCAAGTTTTCTCTTTCTGTCATCAATCTTCACAAATCTAACCTCACTCGAGTCACCTTTCTCTCTCTCATCATCCTTCTTACCATTTTCCCTTGTCCTCTCGGTGGTCCTTGCATGGCTTTCAGCAGACTGGCTAGGATGCAGATTCTTCACTACAGCAGCTACAGCTTGAGCAATGGCGGCTTGAACAGTAGGATCCAATTGATACCCTTCATTGCTGCCCTGATCTCGCACAGTTTCACTCCTCTCCTCTCTTGTAACTGGTTCGACATAAAGTTCTCGGACAACATGTGGCCTGCCATGACGCCAGTACTACCTCCTTGACCAACAACCTTCCTTTCTCCAGTTATTTGTATTCTATAAGGAAACACAAACGTCATCACTCAAGGAACTATTTAGTACAAGGATATTAGGCTAACACGTAATAACAGTGGCCAGCTGTCATTAGTTGACCACCTTACTTTATGTGTCCTATACACTTCCCTTTGTGAGTTTATTTGTCTTGATTCTACTTCTAAACAGTTAGGCAATCAAACAATTCATATAATCGTACACTCATATCCCTAGCAATTAAGCTAACTTTCGAACACATTCTTACATTACACATGAAATTTAATCATACATTTTACCTTTACTTAGCTTGCTTGAGTGACACATGTCTTTTTTGAACTGGCATCTTCTTTCTTTTCTTACTTAATTCTCATTCTCTGTTCGAGTCTAAGCATGTAGGATGCTTAATTCTCTCGAACTTATGCTCTGATACCAACTTGTAAGGCCTCGTTCCCGGTTCCATACAATGGCGTTGGATTTACTCATAAACACAGTTCTAAATATCAGAGTTATTAAAACCTTTCACGAAAATAAATAAACTTCAAGCATTCATTACAAACATTCAAAATTGTCTTAAAGAAACATAACATAAAAGTATCTTATTTAAACATCATGACAAGTCTTCAAATGCCAGCCTCCTGAGTCCTGTCATTTGTCACCCTCAGGCTAGCAGCTTCAGTCTATTTACCTGTGTGCATAATAAAAGTCAGCTACGCTGTGAGTTCTAGTTAATCAGGTAACATACAATACATTCGCATACTATACATATGTGTCCGAAAATACATATTATATAATTAACATGCTTATCTTTCTTCCGTACATACGCAAATTATATAACTTCTTTCTTTCATACCTTAGATATATTCATACTTTACATACTTATACGTTTTAAAGAGCATTACGCCGTACTGCCTTGAGTATTATTAGGGCTCAGTCTCTTTTCTTCCTCGAATATTATTAGGGTACGGTCCCTTCTTCCATGAGTATTATTAGGGCTCGGTCCTTTCTGCCTCGGATATTATTAGGGTCGGTCCCTTCTTATGTACCTTAATTACCATTATTTTATATTTATTTATAACTTTTATACATAACATACAAATAACATCCATACATCATATATAAACAATCACATTGTCAACTATCTCCTAGCGGTACATGAAATATCCGAAGATCGTTCTCGCATCATGAAGCATTCATTCATACATAAATCATATAAGGCATACACTTACCACTTAAGGTAAGCGTATTAACTAATCACGTCGAGTATGCACGCAGCCCCGAAAACATAACAAGGAAATGTGGCTAGAAACTCACCTGGGTCCGATTCCTTTCAGAGTTAATGGTAACTTCTTTCCTTAATTGGGTGTGGCTAATTGTATAACAGTTACATGTATCAATTAACTAGCCCTATCTATATCATATTTCTAGATTATTGTAACTCCTAGCTACGGGGGTCCGGGGGCAGCGCCCCTGGCAGCGGGGTTCTAGGAACGGCAACCCCTAGCGGGGTCCAAGGGGTAGAGCCCCTGACTGGGGTAAGCTGCCAGGTCAGCTAGGAAAAAATTATTTTCATTGATAAGTCTTTACTAAAAACCTTATCGAAAAACTGAAGTTCAATTATTTAATCAAATAAAATCTTCATTTTAAGCGTTACCTTTAATTGTTAATTATTTTTTTTCTATCTTAACCCTCATATAAGTCCATATCTATCGTTTACGTATGTATACGTTATTTATCTTTCGTTTATTTCATAAAATCGTTTCAAGTCCGTATAAGTTTACTATTGGCGTATAAGATAAATCTGGCGTATAAGTTCCACTAGCGTATAAGTTGTTCAATGTATAAGGTGTCTCGGCGTATAAGTTATATTGACGTATAAGTTATTCAGGTATATAAGTTCCTTTTAGGCGTATAAGTCATCGAACGGATAAATTATACATATACGTCTTCATACATACACGCTACGTATATACATATACGTTGTGACTTGCACGGAACCTACTTACACGCTGCTTGACTTATACGATGCCTGAACTCATACGGCGTATAAGTTCAGATCAGCTCCTTATTACGTGTTTTTGAGGTTTTTCTTCGATTCTGGCACTGTCAGCCGCCGTTAACCACCACGGTTGGTCGGGGTTTGATCATTTATGACCTTGGGTAGCTTCGAGGTGTCTAGATCAGAGCTAAGGTGGTTCTTAGGCTCGTTTTTGGTTGATTAAACACCCGAATAAAGCTAGATCTAGATCTAGATCCTAACGGCTCATACAGCATCACTGGGCTACGATGTCGGGTTCTAATATGTTGGGTCAGCTGAGATGAATGATTTCTTACCTTTGATTGGTGTCGATTCGTTGAAAGGATTAGTGTAGAGAGTGTTTGGCTTAAGTGTTTGTTTTTGAAAGTGTAGGCTATGGTGTAGAGATGGTTGGAAATGGAAATGATTAGGGTTTAAGGGTATTTATACTCCTTAAGCCCATAGACCTTAGGCCCATCTTTAATTTTCAGTCCATATTTAATTTCTGTTTATTAACACTCACCATCTTTTATCTTATTATTATTTTATTATTTCTCTACTAACTCAATTTTATTCTTCCAACTTAATTAATATATTAAATATTAATCTAGGAAATTTTATGATCTTACATGTATTTATTCAATTATGTTTAGTTATTTTATTATGCAACATCTAAAAACTAATCCAATTCATCACATCAACTAAAAATAAAATTTTTAACAAGCCAGAAACGAACCTATTGAGGTGTAGCATGTTCAAATTTTATGTTTCATTTTATTACCTTGAATCCTATTTTGAACCTATATATATTTTCAAGGGCCGCTCGTCGAACCGAACTCATCCGGTTCAGCTTGCATAAACGCATAGTTCGATTTTACTCGCTTATTTTAACATGTTAGTTTTTCATAACCTTTTTTTCACTTTTACATATTGAGGTGTAGCATATTCAAGTTTTTTTTATCGTTAGTTTTGTGATTATTATTTCAAACCGATTCGTTGTAAGGCCCCGAACCCGGTAGCCCTACTTTCGCGTCGGATTTACTCATAAACACAGTTCTTACAAATCAGAGTTCATTAAAACTTTCGCGGAATATAAAAACTTTCTTAAAACATTTCATATCAAAACACGTCTTGTCTTAAAACATCATTTTGCCTTTCAAAATAAACGAAACATTAAACTTAAACATCTTGAGTCTTCCGATGCCAGCTTCTTATTCAGTGCCACATGTCTCCTCAAGCGAGTTGCCTCCTCCTACTCACCTGCGTGCATACTAAAAGTCAGCTACGCTGAGTGAGTTCTAGTTAATCAAGCAACTTATCATACAACCACTACATGCATCATATACGTATCCGAAGACACGTAGTCCACTATCTAACCTGCTTACCTTACCACTTAGCCTCTTATTTACACCTACCACCTTACCACTTTAATAACGTATAACGTTATGCCACTTTGCCACTTTGCCACTTTAATAACGTTTAACGTTATGCCACTTTGCCACTTTAATGACGTAGTCACGTATAGGCTTACCCTACCACGTACTATCGTCATGCCACTATCACTCTTACTACACCCTTGCCACTTCTAACACGCTCTACCTCTACTTATCTACAACATGCTTCATATCATTTACATAATAAGCAAGTCACATCATAGCATACATACACACTAATAACCACTTGGCAATCACTGTCCTTGGCGATGCGTGCAATATCCGAAGATCGTTCATGCACCAACAAGTATTATATAATAGCTACCTCGTATAACATCTATAGCATACACTTACCACTTAAGGTAAGTGTATTCACACTTCACATCGAGTATGCACACAGCCCCGAAAACATAACAAGGAAATGCGGCTAGAAACTCACCTGAACTCTGCTTCTTCCTCCGATAGTTGTAAATCCCTTCTTTAACTGAGCCCGGCTGACTGTATAAGTTACACATATCAATACTCGTCTGATTTAATCTGGTGGCCTAGTATTAGGTTACTTATACTTTTTAATTTATTTTCTAAGCGAACTTGACTTTAGGCGAAGTTAAACCTTAGGCGAACTTAGCTTTAGGCGAAGTTAAACCTTAGGCGAACTTAGCTTGCAGGTGAAGTTGTCATCAGGCGAACTTAGCTTGCAGGCGAAGTTCATCAGGCGAACTTAGCTTGCAGGCGAAGTTGTCGGCTGCAGCTACTGTTCATCCTTAATCGTCTTCGTTTCTTAACCAAATAACTCGATTTAGGTATCCACGGAATCGTCTGACCAGCGCCTACAAACCCCAACCATCAAATCGGCCTAACATCGATGTTTAAGGGGTGCGATTTAGGCATATAGGTTACGGGTTCTTTTATCAATCGATTAACCCATCAAATCTTAACCATTTTCAGTAAGTTTAGCTTTGTAGGATTCGTTTTTACCATACAAACACCGATCTATCATTTCTATACTAATCCAAACCTAAACGAACATGTTCTCGATATAAACGTACCGTAAATGAGTCGAACTACGAACACGAGATGGTCTTGTTGCTTTGGTTCGTCACGACAATCTAGCACCAACGTGCTCGGGTCCTCGCCTTTGGATCTTGGTTCGGGTTGTGTGTGTTTTGAAGTGTGTAGAGATTAGGATGGATAAATGGTTGGAATGGAAATGATTGGGGTTTAAGGGGGTATTTATACTCCCTTAAGCCCATGGACCGAAGGCCCATATTTCCTTTTGGTCTATATCTAATCCCATCTAATTATCTTACTAAGTCTTCATATTTTGCTATTATTATTATCGTTCCACTAACTCGTTTATTTCACCCGACAAAATAATATAATAAATATTACTTTAGAAATTTCGGGATGTTACATTCATGTTAACGTCGAACATGTTAATATTATTCTTTCGTATCATTTATGATTATCATACGTGTATTATTTGCAATGTGTTTATCGCTTTATGGTTGGTACATCAAAAATTAAAGTGGGAGGGTCCGATAAGACGTACCTGTGCCGCCTATACTATCTTCCGGTTGGACTAAATGGTGTTTATCATTTCCCCGGTTCCCCGACTTTGGTCGGGAGAGTGGGGCGTTATTTCATACTTATTTACGTTATGGTTGGTAACGTTACATCAGACATATGAATCAATCAAAGTTATCTTATTATATGTGTTCTTTTTAAACTTATGAAATCTCACCAACTTAAATGTTGACAAAATATAGTATTTTCAACGTGCTACAGGTTGATACAATGAAGTGGAAGGACAAGAAAACCATAATGACCTTAGGTTTTATTCAAATAAATAATTGTTGTTTCATTCCGATGTAATGATATTTGTTTTATTATTGAACAATATGTGTACTTGTGAATTTATGGAATAAGATAAATATTCTACTAATAGTGTTACGAGCTTATGAGTGATATGTACGTTGCACCCAGGCGTATTCCGTTTAAAGCCAGGGTGTTACATATGCTGCTACTAAGAACCTTTATTACATATATACCCAACACTTAAAATCTAATTACATATTTCCTCTTTTGGTATGAAATTCCATTCACCATCTTTCTAATTTAAATATTTTATGTGACCATGCCTATCAAGTCCCATGAATACACAGAGATTGAACTTCAAATCACTAATTTCTCCAAAATCTGGTTCAATTCATCTTAAATTTTCTACAACGATTTCTTACACAAATATATACAAGATTATCTTTAGGTTCTATCCTACACCACCATGCCAGCAATATTTCTCATATATACAAGATTATCTTTAGGTTCTATCCTACACACCCATATATCCATTGCAAGACAATGGCATCAATACAATTACATGCTTCATTATCAACTATATCGGTACTGGAGGAGGAGGTGATGGGCAATGGTTTGGGTTGTAGGTGATGAGCAACTTGAAATCCGGTGCAATGAATCCTGAAAAGTTTGGACCAAGTGACATACGAGGGTGTTTCATTATCTAGAGTTATGGGGATGAAGTTTTTAATGTTGGAAACGGTGACACTGGGGTGTAGCTTAGAATTCTTTGATTAATTGATGAAGAAAGAAAAAAGAAAAAATATATATTACAGAAGATGGCGAAGAAGTGGAATCGCAGTCTAATATAAATACAATTATAATCATAATATGTATCAAAGGTCAGGTTATTGTACAAAGAGGAACAAAAATGAGAAGAATGAGAAGGATTTATGGCCACAAAATAAAACCACTAAAATTAATAAAAAAAATCATAACCTAAAATTAAAAATGTTAAAAAAAAATGTTTCTCCCGCGTTTCTCGTTAAAAAAACAATGTTGAGGAAAAGAGATCATTGTGTCATTTTGTTTATCACTGTGTTTTTTATTTATTTTCGTCATTGATTATGTCTTTTTTCCTTAATATTCTTTCTTTTTGTTTTATAAATTATAATTGTGTCTTTTGTTAATTTTCATCATTATGTCTTTTTTCCAGGCATTGAGCTTTTCGTTTTATTGGGAATGACGATGGAAACATTGTGATTTTTATAATTTTTTCGTTACTTTATATTTAGAGTTATGATTTTTTATTATTTTTTAGGGGTTTTTGTGTGCCCACAAATCCTTCTAACACTTCATTTTTTTTGTTGCCTTTTGTATTTTAACTTTACCCAATATATATGGGTTCTATTATTCACATTAGTTCGTTGTTGCGCTCTCTCTCAAATTAAATATTTCATGTGACCATGTCCATCAAGTCCCATGAATACACAGAGAATGAACTTCAAATCACTAGTTACTCCAAAATATGGTTTAGTTCTCCTTAAATTTTCTACAACGATTTCTGTAAGGCCCCGGTCCCGGTGCCCTACTTTGGCGTTGGATTTACTCATAAACACAGTTCTAAATATTAGAGTGAATTAAAACTTTCGCGGAATAATATTAAAGGTCAACCATTCATTACATAGTCTCAATTTTAAATAATATAAAACATGTCTTTATAGTTCAAACATTAACAACTGAGTCTTCAGATGTCAGCTTCTTTATTCATCTGCCATGTGTCCCCCTTCATGCCAGCTGTCTCATCCTACTCATCTGCGTGCATACTAAAAGTCAGCTACGCTGAATGAGATCTAGTTAATCATACAACATACAATACATTCACATACTTACATATATACGTATCCGAAGATACATATTAAATAGTTAGCTTGTTACCTTTCTTTCATTCGTACGTATATACTTTCTTTCTTTCATACGTTCATTCATGCATTCTTTCATACCATCACACTTTCATACTTTCATAATACATACATAACTATTTTTACCATCTCAGATATTTGTAGGGTCTGGTCCCTTCCTTAACTATATCAGATATTGTTAGGGTCTAGTCCCTTTCTTTTCTATCTCAGATATTATTAGGGTCTGGTCCCTTTCTTCTCTTTCTCAGATAGAAAAATGATCCCGATTCAAGGTAATGATAGTATGATGTTGTATAAGCTTAAACACATTAGATATGGTCACGAAACGACGAGCCGACACCGTTAAATCGTTTAAGTCACGAGATCTGGGTGGAACCGGGTATAAACCAAACCTAAGATAAGCTTAGAGATCACCCTAGCTCAGATCTGGATCAACGGGGCGAAAAAAGATGAAAAACGAGTCAAAACTCGTTTTTCCGCCGAACCCGCATTTTTCCGACGACGGCGCCAAAAGTATGTACGAGGTAAGGGAATATCAGAGAATGTTTCTGACATTATCTGACCGAACCCTAGTTCTCTAACGGGGAATTAACGAACTAGGGGAGATTCGCCAAGTGGTTCGTTAAAGGTAACCTAACGAACTAGACTCAGTTCGTGTTCAAGTTCGCTAAGCGTGAGATAACGAACTAGCTCCCGATTCACGTTGATCATTCGTTAAAAGATATAACGAATTAGAAGATCCAATTCGCTACATGGACTGGTTCGCTAAATGGACTAATTCGTCAAGGGTCCAGTTCGTTATAAGGTCCAAATCGTTATAAGGACCAGTTCGTTAGAGGGTCCAGTTAGTTACAGGGACCAATTCGTTATGGTAACCCAATTCGTTAAGAATAAGTTACAAACTATAAGTTAAGTAAATGACAAGAACAGTCCCTGGACTTAGAAAAGAGTGAGATAATTACACGATAACCCTTGGACTTTAATGATTTATGAAAGATACTTTTAAAGGTTAACGAGTAACGATTAACTAACCGGTAATAATCCAATGAAGTAAAACCGGCTTAGATACGTAAGATTAATTAAGTAAACGATGAGAAGAGCTAGATCCCTATTTAATGTATGAAATGATATTACAGTTAGTCGTGCACAACTCAAGAAAGGATTAACTATAAACGGTGAACGTAATCACGTTCAGGTGAGTTTCTAGCCCCACTTCCTTGTTATGTTTTCGGGGCTGTGTGCATACTCGATGTGATAGTTAATACACTTACCTTAAGTGATAAGTGTATACCTTGTAGGATTTATGTATGATGATTGCTTGACGGTACGTGAACGATCTTCGGATATCGCATGTACCGCCAGTTAGTAGTTAAAGATATGATTGGTATATATGATGTATGAATGACGTATGTATGATGTATGTATGATGCATGAATGACGCATGTCTGATATATATATATATATATATATATATATATATATATATATATATATATATATATATATATATATATATATATATATATATATATATATATATATATATGATGTATGAATGATGTACGTAAGATATGTGACCGTACGTGAACAATCTTCGGATATTGCACGTATCGTCAAGGATAGTATGTAAAGACAGGTATGTTACAGTAGCACAAAACCAAGGGACCAGGCCCTGATAATATCTGTGAGGATAGGGACCAGACCCTGATAATATCTATGAGGATAGGGACCAGACCCTAATAATATCTGTGAGGATAGATACCGGACCCTAATAATATCTGTGAGGATAGGTACCAGACCCTAATAATATCTGTGAGGATAGGGATTAGACGCTAATAATATATGTGAGGATAGGGACCAGACCCTAATAATATCTGTGATGTTGGGTACCAGACCCTTATAATATCTGTGTGGTTATAGGGCGGAAGGCTCTTTAAATAGTATTGATAATTATGTATATAAAGTAAAGTATGAACAGTGTACACACCTACGGGCACGTGTGCAAGTATGAGAGCAGATTGTATGTTGTATGATTAACTAGAACTCATTCAGCGTAGCTGACTTTTAGTATGCATGCAAGTGAGTAGACTGAGGCAGCTCGCATGAGGGGAAGCACGTGGCATGGTCTTGAAGAAGCTGGCATCTCAAGAAATGTTATGTTATCTTAAAAGACAATGTTTTATGATTAAATGATTTGAATGCTCGATAAGACAAGGATTAATGGACATGTAATGTAATGGTTTGAATGTTTTTAATATTTCGCGAATGTTTCTATTAACTCTGATATTTAGAACTATGTTAATGAGTAAAGCCAACGTCCAAAGTAGGGTACCGGTAACGGGGCCTTACAAGTTGGTATCAGAGCAAAGTTCGAGAGATTTAAGCATCCTACATGCTTAGACTCGAACAGAGAATGGGGTTTAAGTAAGAAAAGAAATAAGATGCCAGTTCAAGATAGCCATGTGTCACTCAAGCAAGCTCAGTAACGATAAAGTGTATGGTTAAATAATGAATATTAACGTTAGCTTAACTGCTAAAGAAAGGATATGTGTATGTAGGGATAGGATTTCTTGATTGTTTGGTTGATTAACTATTTAAGAGTAGAATTAGCACAAATAGACTCATAAGAGGAAGTGTGTAGGACATGGAAAGTAACGTGATCAGCTAATCACAGCTGGCCACTGTTATTACCTGTTAGCCTTACTATCCTTGTACTAAATGGTTTCTTAAGTGATGACGTTTGTGTTTCCTTATAGAATATGAATGGCTGGAGCTAAGAAAGCCGCTGGAAGGGGAGGACGTACGGGACGTCGTAGTAGACCACGCGTTGTCCGAGAACCGCCAGTAGAGGCAGCCACTAACAATAAAGGCGAAGGAAGTCTAGTTGGTCAAAATCCGAGTAACAACGAGGGAGTTCAACTGGATCCCGCAGTTCAAACTGCCATTGCTCAAGTGGTAGCAGCTGCTGTGAAAAAACATGAATCCCAAAAAGTCTGTTGGGGGCGTGAAAGAACCGCTGAAAGGGCGGAAGGAGATGGTAAGACGGATGATGAAGGGGAGAGGGAAGAATCGAGCGTGGTTAAATCGGTGAAGGTTGATGATAGGAAAAGGGGCCAAGGTGGATGAAACTATAAGTCTTTCAAAGGCTGTGATCCACCAAAGCTAACTGGCTTGGGAGACGTAATCGCTACTCTCCAATGGATAACCACGATGGACAAAATTATCCAAATTAGCGAATGCCGTCTCGATCAAGCTGTGGGGTATGCTGCCCAATCATTCGGTGAGGAGGCAATGTACTGATGGGATCCGGTTGAGCAAAGGAAGAGTAGAGAAGAGATCAAGGCTTTGAGATGGGACGATCTGAAGGAATTGGTGATGAAGAAGTTTTGTGCGGATGCAGAGGTTGAAAGGGTTGAAATGAAGTTCTTGAGTCTGAAGGCAGGCAAGATGACACACCGCGAATACACCACTGAGTTCAACCGCATGTCAAGGTTGGTGCCAGACTTGGTGAACACTAAGGCCAAGCGGATCAAGTGCTACCTTAGGGGACTACCACATAATGTTCGCGTCTTGGTCAAGTCTGGTAGGCCAGGTACTTTTGATTCTGCGATAGGGTTGGCAGAAATGGTTTATGATGACCTGTCTGTGGATGACGTGGTAGTGGAAGAGAAGAAGGATAAGAAGTGGGGCGCTCCTGCTAAACGACCTGGTACTCAGTTGTGGAACCCCAAGAACAAGCAGCCAAGAGTTTGGGAGAAGAGTTCGTGTAAGACCTGCGGAAAGATGCACGGTGGTGAGTGCAAGTGGAGTCAGATTTTTGATGTTTGTAGCAAATGTGGAAAGGCTCATGGTGGGGAATGCAGAATGGGGTCTAATGCATGTTACAAGTGTGGGAAGGTAGGGCATTATGCCAATCAGTGTAGTGCGAAACCAGCATGTTACAAATGTGGCAAAACAGGACATATAGCAAGAGAGTGCACCGATGGTGAAGCTGGAGGAAGTGGTAGGAAGGATGCAGATCAAGCGAGGCCGAGGACTAGAGCCTACATGCTGACCCAGGAACAAGCCAAACAGATTCCTGATGTTGTGACCGGTACGTTCTTAGTAAACGGTAATTTTGCTTCAGTATTATTTGATTCAGGTGCGAATAGAAGTTTTGAAGCTACGACATTTAGTAAACTAGCTAAAATGAAATGTTGCCAAGTGTCTGAAACCTTTATAGTAGAAACCGCTAGTGACACTTCAGTTAAAATAACGAAAATGGTTAAGGACTGTAAGATAGAGTTAGAGGGGCATGAGTTCCCTGTTACGTTGTATGTTATGACCTTGGGAGGGTTCGATGTAGTTTTGGGAATGGATTGGTTGTCAGATTTCAAATCTCAGATAGTGTGTAAGAGTAGGATAATAAAGCTAAAGTCCTTGGATGGTAGTGCGGTGGATGGTAGTGCCTACCTGGCGTATGTTGTCAACGCTACGGCCGAGACGAAAGAAATGAAATATGTTCATCGTGTGCGACTACCCAGAATTATTCCCTGAGGATCTTCCGGGGTTGCCACCGGAGCGTGAGATAGTGTAACACCCCGGCTAAAGCGGAATACGCTCGAGTGTGACGTACAGATTGCCCAAAACACATGTGACACTATTAAGTGACAATATTATCATTAATTAATTTAAACACCAAGTACACAAATTTGTAACAAGAAAATACAAGAACAATTAACATCTTGACCATTTATTAATATAACCTAAGTACTAATGTCTTTGTCACTGCAACATCTTCTAAATAAGGTACCTGTAGCATATATATTAAATAAAGGTCAACTATATGAATAGTTGGTGAGTTCTCACAAATTTTGATATAAGTACATAAAAATCTACAATTCCATGAACAAGTAATGTCCTTTCCAACTGGGATTGTGCACCAGCGTACTCAGATAAGCGCAAGTAAGGTCCTTTCCAGTTGGGTTTGTGCACCAACTTACTCGGATAATGAGGCCCTTTTCCACTCATAACAACAAATGTATTGAACGCAAAGGGGGGCGTATGATCATACTATCTTGAAGTAATCCATAAGCAAGTAATTTGTAGCAAGTAACAAGTAAACACACAAGTCCATGTAGCGAATTGTAGTTTGTAAATAATGAATAAACGAAATTGAATTGTTGATAGAATATATATGCTACCCCCAAAATAGTTAAAAAGGGTGAAAAGGGGGTGTAAGAAACTCACCTTGAAGTTGAAGACAAACTTGAAATAAAACCAAAAGCGTGTAAATGAAACCAAGCAATTGAACTTGACGAACTAGAATTGAATATACAAAATAAAATATTAACTAACAATAAAAGTAAATAAATCGGGTTGTCGGGAATTATAAGTGTTTAATGTATGTTTTATTATGGACTTGGATAATATGATTTTTTTAAACGTTAAAGAATTTTAACGAATTGTTAATAAATTATGAATTTAATATTAGTTTAAATTATGAGATTAATATCAAGTTTGAATATTAAAAGGGTTACAGAAATATTGGTGTTGACGATATATTTTACTTTTGAAAACAAAGGTGTCAACGAATTATAAAGTTTAATGAAATAATATTTATTAATATAATATTACTTACGAGATTAGTATTAAATTTAATATATTAATGTTTATAGGGTTTTAGTGTTATAGGTATATTTTACTATAATACTTGACGGTTTAGATTTTTATAGAGTTACAACGATATTATATTATATATATATATATACTTATTTATACATTTATTTTACGAGTGTTAACAAACGGTCCGGATTTGTAAAAGTTGGGTTCTGGTTGAAAACGCTAAGGTAATATAAAACAACTTTTATTTAACTAGTAAAATGATTCTATTTATTTAATAAAGATTTATAAATATAAATAAGATTTATTATAAGTATTAAAAATGATTTGCAAAAATACAAACATGGTTCTGCATTGACCCGGGTTCGAACCCGGGTCTCCACGACCACAACACATACACACAACCACTGGACCAAATCAGTTTTGTTGTTAAAAGATGAAACTTAAAATTTAAAAACGCATCCTCCTGTTCATCTTCTTCCTCACAGAACCCTAGATTTCAATTATCCAAATTTGTTCTATGTTTGCATAATTAGGTTTAGGGGTTTTGTTTGTCGGGTTAAAACGAATCAAAACCATGTAAAAATTACCTCGGATAGCGCCGGAAGGACGACGAACAACGAGTTGGCTGGAACAAAATTTGGCGGCTGATTTGATGATATTAGAGCGTTGTTTGTATAGATTTAGGTTTGCAAAAGGTTTAGATGATTGATTTGGGTAATATTTATAGTTCCAATAGGGTCGATTAGTTTTAATTCGAGTTATTACGATTTTGATTATAATCCGATTAGTGGACGATTAATACAAGTTAATTTGATTGTTAATGACGAAATAAATTGTATATTATTGTTTGTCGTTTGAGGAGAAATCGTTTAGAATATTTTACCGGATCAAAAGAATGATTAAATGCGATTTTTAGTTTACTCCGGCGCCGATTCCGGCCGCCGGAGGTCTCTTCGGAAAAACTCAAGAAGAAGGTACGGCTTGTTGCTGCATGTTTTCATTATTATTATTATATTATATATTTTAATGAATTTACACTTTCAACCCTTATACTTTCATATTTCTTTTAAATAAAATTAATATATATTTACATTTTGGACATCGTACTTCTAAATGTTATATAAATGAAATAAAAGTTAATGATTTGGAAATATGTTCGTATTATACTCGGAAAGTTCGGGACTCGATTAAGAAACGTGTTAAAACTTGAAATTTTGTTAATGAATTACACAAAATAGAAAAAGAACGAATAGTGACTATTAAACGTCGTAATTGTTATTAACAAATGAACGATAATTATATATATGTAGTATACGAATGATATGAATACCTCAAACATCGAATCAAGTCGGTTAATGAACAAAAATAAATTATATGAGACGAAACTTGAAATATATATTTATATTTATACATATATTTACAAATAAAAATCCGAAAATTTAAAACGGATCGAATTTTCGGGTTTGAAAAGTAACAAATGTTACAGATAGAATTCCAGATAGATTTAGTACCAGGGGCCCATCCCGTCGATAAAGCGCCTTACTGTCTAGTGCCGTCCGAAATGAAAGAATTGATGTCCCAACTGCAAGAACTCCTCGACAAAGGTTTCATAAGACCAAGTGTATCCCCTTGGGGCGCGCCAGTGTTATTCGTGAAGAAGAAGGATGGAAGTATGAGAATGTGCATAGACTATCGCGGGTTGAATAAGCTTACGATAAAGAATAGATATCCTTTGCCAAGGATTGACGATCTGTTTGACCAACTGCAGGATTCAAGTTGGTTCTCACGAATAGATCTTAGATCAGGGTATCATCAGTTGAAAGTGAAAGAGGCAAACATTCCTAAGACAGCGTTTCGGACGCGGTACGGACACTACGAGTTCCTCATGATGTCATTCGGCCTAACAAATGCTCCTGCAGCATTTATGGATGTAATGAGTAGGGTGTATCGGCCAATGTTGGATAAGTCAGTTATCGTCTTCATCGATGAAATATTAATTTATTCAAAAAGCGAATCTGATCATGCCGAGCATATAAGGGAAGTGTTGGAAGTTCTGAAGAAGGAGGAGTTGTATGCCAAGTTTTTGAAATGCGCGTATTGGTTGCGAGAAGTGCAATTTCTAGGTCACGTGATCAATCCTAAAGGGATTTCAGGGAATCCAGCTAAGATTGAGGCGATAACAAATTGGAAGACTCCGCAGAATCCGACTGATATACGAAGCTTCTTAGGGTTAGCTAGCTACTATATGAGATTCATCGAAGGTTTCTCCAAGGTACCCGCACCGTTGACTGGTATGACCCGAAAGTCGATAGTATTCAGTTGGGGTAAGTTTCAAGAAGAAGCTTTTGAAGAATTAAAGAAGATACTCACGCAACCTCCAATCCTTGCTTTACCCGATGGTGACGAGGATTTGGTTGTTTGTACTGATGCTTCGCATCGTGGGTTAGGTCACGTGTTGATGCAACGAGGAAAAGTGATAGCTTACGCATCTAGACAGTTGAAGGTCCATGAGAGTACTTATCCAACGCATGATTAAGAGTTAGCAGCAGTAGTGCACGCTCTTAAGATATGGAGACACTATCTGTATGGTACTAAGTGTACCATTTACACAGATCATAAGAGTTTAAAATAGTTCTTCGAGCAGAAAGAACTGAACATGAGGCAGAGAAGGTGGTTAGAGCTGATAAAAGATTACGACTGCGACATTATGTACTACCCTGGTAAAGCTAATGTGGTCGCCGATGCGCTAAGAATTAAGAATGAGGAAGTCATTGCAAAAGTAAAGTCATATCAGTTGATTATGAATTCAAGTCTTTTTGAAGAAATCGTCATAGTGCAAGCAGAGGTGCTGGTAGATGAAGGGCTAGTGAAGAAAGAAAGGATCTTCGGTCAGCAAGATCAGTTGATGGAAAACACTCATGGTGTTAAGACTAGGTTTGACCGTATGTGGATCCCACGTCATGGAGATCTCAGAGGTCGAATCTTAGACGAAGCCCATAAGTCAAGGTATTCGATTCACCCAGGAACTACTAAGATGTATCAAGATTTGAAAAGAGACTACTGGTGGCCAAGAATGAAGAATGATGTTGTAGATTATGTTAGTAAATGCTTAACTTGTTTACAAGTCAAGGCCGAACATCAGAAGCCGTATGGGAAGATGAAACCCTTGGAGGTACCAGAATGTAAATGGGAACACATCACCATGGATTTCATAACTAAGCTACCCCGTACAGCAAAGCATTATGATACCATCTGGGTGATTATGGACCGTTTGACCAAGAGTGCTCACTTTCTGCCTATAAGAGAGGCTATCTCGTCATAAATGTTAGCAAGCTTGTTCATTAAAGAGGTTGTATCTAGACATGGAGTACCGTTATCGATCGTGTCCGATAGAGATACTCGGTTTACTTCGAGATTCTGGAAGAAGTTTCATGAAGCTATGGGAACGAGATTGAACATCAGTACGGCGTATCATCCTCAAACAGATGGACAGTCTGAAAGGACGATCCAAACCCTTGAGGATGTGCTACGTGCTTGTGTTTTAGACTTTGGAGGAAGTTGGGATGATCATCTGCATCTGGCAAAGTTCTCCTATAACAACAGCTACCATTCAAGTATTGGTATGCCACCACTCGAGATACTTTACGGTAGACGATGTAGAACCCCGGTATGTTGGGGAGAAATCGGTCAGAAAGGGATGGAAAGTTTAGAACTTGTGCAAGAAACTTCTTCAAAGTTTGATCAAATTAAAGCAAGGATGAAGGCTGCTCAAGACCTTCAGAAGTCGTACGCTGATAAGAGGCGACAACCGATAGAGTTTAACGTTGGTGACAATGTGATGCTCAAAGTATCGCCTTGGAAAGGAATTATTCGTTTTAGGAAGAGAGGAAAACTGAGTCCGAGGTACATTGGGTCGTTCAAGATTTTAGATCGAGTAGGTGAAGTGGCTTACAAGTTAGATTTACCAGAAGAGTTGGAAGGAATCCATTCTACATTTCATGTCTCTCATCTAAGAAAGTGTCTAGCCGATGACACGTCTCATGTGCCAGTAATGGATATTGAGGTTGATGAACAGTTGAACTACATTGAGCAACCAATCGAGACAGTTGACCACAAGGAAGAGCAGCTCTGACACAAGGTTATACCCATAGTGAACGTGATTTGGAAGCATCGCAAGGGATCGGACGCTACATGGGAAGCGGAGAATGAGATGCGCAAGTTTTATCCGAATTTGTTTATGTAATAGTTAGGTTTCGGGGACGAAACCTCTTTAAGGAGGGAAGACTTGTAACATCCCGTTTTTTGAGTTTCGGTTTAATAAAATGAAATATGAGTTATTATGAGTCGGGCTAGTGTTGGGTTAAATGGATATGGGTTATGGACTTGGGTTATGAATGAAGGAAGGAAAGACCATGGACTTAAGCCATGATCCATAATTATATAAGTCATAATTACCCATTTAATTTCATTTCACAGATATTCCATACACCATCAAAACACACACTTAAGCTCTCTCTCTCTCTCTAATTTCTCTCCTTTCTCTAGCCGATCCAATATAGAAAACCAATCCCGATTCAAGGTAATGATAGTATGATGTTGTATGAGCTTAAACCCGTTAGATATGGTCATGAAACGATGAGCCAACACCGTTAAACCATTTAAGTCATGAGATCAGGGTGAAATCGAGTATAAAAAGAAACCTAAGATGAGCTTAGGGATCACACTTGCTCAGATCTGGATCGAACGGGACGAAAAATGATGAAAAACGATTCAAAACTCGTTTTTCCGCCGAAACAGAGTTTTACCGGCGACGGCGCCGGAAAGTATGTACGAGGTAAGGGAATGTCAGAGAAAGTTACTAACATTCTCTAACCTAACCCTAATTCGCTAACGGGGAATTAACGAACTAGGGGTGATTCGCCAAGTGGTTCGTTAAACGTAACCTAACGAACTAGACTCAGTTCGTGTTCAAGTTCGATAAGCTTGAGATAACGAACTAGCACCCGATTCGCGTTGATCATTCGTTAAAATATATAACAAATTAGAAGATCCAATTCGCTACATGGACTGGTTCTCTAAATGGACTGATTCGTCAAGGGTCTAGTTTGTTATAAGGTCCAAATCGTTATAAGGACCAGTTCATTAGAGGGTCCAGTTCGTTACAGGGACCAATTCGTTATGGTAACCCAATTCGTTAAGAATAAGTAACGAACTAGAAATTAAGTAAATGACAAGAATAGTCCCTCGACTTAGAAAAGAATGAGATAATTATACAATAACCCTTGGACTTTAATGATTTATGAAATATACTTTTAAAGGTTAACGAGTAATGATTAACTAACCGGTAATAATCCAATGAAGGAAAACCGGCTTAGATACGTAAGATTAATTAAGTAAACGATGAGATGAGCTAGATCTGTATTTAATGTATGGAATGATATTACAGTTAGTCATGCACCGCTCAAGAAAGGATTAACTATAAACGGTGAACGTAATCGCGTTTAGGTGAGTTTCTAGCCCCACTTCCTTGTTATGTTTTCGGGGTTGTGTGCATACTCGATGTGATAGTTAATACACTTACCTTAAGTGATAAGTGTATGCCTTGTATGATTTATGTATGATGATTGCTTGACGGTGCGTGAACGATCTTTGGATATTGCATGTACCGCCAGGTAGTAGTTAAAGATATGATTGGTATATATGATGTATGAATGACTTATGTATGATGTATGTATGATGTATGAATGACGTATGTATGATATATATATATATATATATATGATGTATGAATGATGTACATAAGATATGTTGACCGTACGCGAACGATCTTCGGATATTGCACGTATCGTCAAGGATAGTATGTAAAGACAGGTATGTTGTAGTAGCACGAAACCAAGGGACCAGACCCTAATAATATCTGTGAGGATAGGGACCAGACCCTAATAATATCTGTGAGAATAGGGACTAGGCCCTAATAATATCTTTGAGGATAGGGACCAGACCCTAATAATATCTGTGAGGATTGGGACCAGACCCTAATAATATCTGTGATGTCGGGGACCAGACCCTTATAATATGTGTGAGGTTAATGGGCGGAAGGCTCTTTAAATAGTATGGATAATTATTTATATAAAGTAAATTATGAACAGTGTACACACTTTCGGGCGCGTGTGCAAGTATGAGAACAGATTGTATGTTACATGATTAACTAGAACTCACTCGGTGTAGCTAACTTTTAGTATGCACGCAGGTGAGTAGACTGAGGCAGCTCGCATGAGGGGAAGCACATGACATGATCTTGAAGAAGCTGGCATCTCAAGAAATGTTATGTTATCTTAAAAGACAATGTTTTATGATTAAATGATTTGAATGCTCGTTAAGACAAGGATTAATGGTTATGTAATGTAATGGTTTGAATGTTTTAAATATTCCGCGAATGTTTTTATTAACTCTGATATTTAGAACTATGTTAATGAGTAAATCCAACGTCCAAAGTAGGGTACCGGTAACGGGGCCTTACACATTGTAAATGAGTTGAGTTGGATTTGGGTGATGGTTTAGAATGGGTATGGGTTAGAATGGGTATGGGGGTGGATTTTTAAATAGCGGGTTAGGATGAGTATGGGTCAAGATGGATAATGTTAGCACATCTTGACCCGAGTGAAGGTTAAAATACATTGGGTTTCAAAAACCCCTAAAAAATCAAAAAAGTTAATAAAAAATAATAACTCAAAATATAAATAAAAAATGCATTACAAAAAATAACTAAAATGTTTTAACCTGTCTTCCTCATTCATTACAAAAAAAACAAACAAAACAAAAAATGCTTGGTTTTGTGTCGGTTCTAGTTTGATTTTTCGGTTTTTCCGGTTCGGCTTTGTTTTTTTTTTCTTTCGGTCGGCTTCGGTATCTGTTTGGTTTCAGTGGTTTCGATTTCTCGGTTTCTATTCGGTTTCGTGGGTTTTGTTTAAAATAAAATTTGATGGAGCTTGTTTTAGTCCATTCTAACCCATAAACAAACCCCATTCTAACCCATAACCAAAACTTACTAGCATTTCTCCTACCCATCTTGACCTCTTTGAAAAATTCTTTTGATCAATTCTGACCTATAGACTCAAAACAACCCATTTGGGTTTGTTTTGTCACCCTAACCTTAACCATTTGGACTAGGGATAATGCGGAACATAATTAAAGAGATACCTTATAAAAGAAAGTTGCACTAATATAACTAAACATAATTAAAGAGTATAATGACATCTACCAATACTATTAAAACAATAGAGTTTGTGTCCACATGCTCTCTTCCTATTGGTCTATTCCTAATATTTTCATTTATATCAATCACTTCTCTGTTTTTCTTGACAATATAAAAATTTTAAAAAAAAATAAAATATTAAACAACTCATTTGTATTAATTTCTGTTAATTTTATTATTGGATTTCCCATAAATAACTTGCAATCTTGGAATTTCTTACTGTTAAAATAATTTTATATTAAATTAAAAATAACCTCCTATTGAATACACCCCTTGCTATATCTTATAACTCATGACTCATTTAATCTGAATATTTCATGACCTGTTTGTTAGTTATATGAGATAATTGATAAAAATTGATAATTAATAATTCATGTTGTTATTGCATGATTTTGTAAATGGTGACATTCGTAAATTTTTGAACCCGAAACCTTACCCGTTTCGATTTTTGAAAAACCCTAAAATTTTATATTTTTATACGAGTATTTAGATAGTAAAATGCCTTTTCAAATTTTGTAAACTTCTTTTTTTATGAGAGGATATTTATACTTGTGCTTATGACGTAATAATAGTGTGTTAATTGTTAATAACGGTTTAAATTATTATTCTTTCCATATCCTAATAAATGGTTAAATAAGCTAATAATTAGAAAATATGCTTTTTAAATTTAACAATTTAATTATGTTAATTTAATAATTTTTGTAATCGGAAAATTATTCGTAATATTGGATAATTGGTATAGAGTAAGTTACTTATATCACTAAATAAAAATTCAAGTAAAGTTAAACCATAAGTCGGTCACGATTTATAGATAATTAAAGAAAGTTTAATTGTAAGAATAATTATAATAGTTATTGCATTATTTTAAATTTAAATTGAAATGAACTAAATTGTCGGTTCACCATAAAAAGTTTTGATTGTCTTATGAAACTGATTAATAATTGTCATTATTAGCCCTAAAAACATGTTTTCTTTAGACATTTTTAAATACCGACGTATCCTCTTTATATGGAACATTGAACCCGTGAATAACTATTAAAGTAAAGCTTAATTTCCACATGGCATCATTCAATGGTGTTCACATCAATGTCACCTCATTGCAAAGTCACATATTTCCTTTCCTATTTGTCAAATCATCACACACACCTTATTTAAACCTTAAATGTTCCAATCCTAATCATTTTAAACTCTCTCTCTCTCTCTCTCTCTCTCTCTCTCGGCTTATTCCTTCACCGTCTCCTATATTCTGGTAATGGCCGATTTTGTTATATTGTTTTCCGGTAAAGTTTTCCGATAATGTTTTATATTTGTTTTAATTGTTTTGTGATTTTTTTTATAATCTCTTTAGGTTGAAAATCAAAATCCAAGATTGAATTGATATGTTGAAGTTATTACGGTTTTCAAGTAACGTTTTGCGGTAATTGTAAGGCCCCCCGGGGCGTCGCCGATCGATACGAGATCCGCACGATGTCTAGGAGTGCGGAATCCTCCTAGACTCGTTTATTGGTGTAGAAGACGAAGAACACGGTTACACATACATAAACACACGAACAAACACAAGAACGGGATAAACGAATCTGCAGATCCTTTCATATAATAATCATAACTCGTTACATACCAAACACGAAAACAAATGACGGCCGACCCGAGGTGAGCTCTACCTCGGGCCGTCCCACACGACTCTCCCTCTCGGTTTCTCTCTAGACAATTAAACTGATCACAAAATACTCTAACTTTCTGGATTCTCCAACCTAAACAAGACACATATATATATATATATAAACAACTTCACGAGCTTGGGCCTGTAGGCGAATTTGTTACAACTTCGCCTATGGCGAAGTTGTTCTAACTTCGCCTATGGCAGAAGTTGTTACAACTTCGCCTATGGCGAAGTTGTTATAACTTCGCCTATGACGAAGTTGTTCTAACTTCGTACTTCGTTTCCGCTGATCAGAATTGCATAGCGACGGTCACAAAATGCACCAACAGACTCCCCTTTGACCGTTGCTCTCAATTCTAACAAACACAAAAGATCATCTGTTACAAAACATGCACCAACAGACTCCCTCTTAACTGATGATCTTCTGTTTTCTCTTCAACCAGTCGTGTCTGAAACTGTCTTGTAGCTTCACAAATCTACCAATCACCTAGCGTCTTCCATATCAGATCTCCCCTTCAGTGTAAGCTTCTCCGACTATATAGATTGAGGTATTTGAAATGCATGCATCCCCGTGCCTAATTGATCATCTCAACCAATCACGTGAGTCCTTCTGACTTCACAACACGTGAAGTTGGGCTCCCTCCACAACTTCACCAACACGTCGGCATACGATAAGGTTTAATCTTCAACTACTCAACATCAAGTGATCAATTTCATCACAAAACCACCTTGACAGAATCTAACACACATGACCATTAATTAATCCGAAGCATCTTCAATCACCAGGAATAACGATCAAGAACATAAACACTTTAATTCCCGATTAAATCCAACTTGTTCCAGAATTTTCACTTTAATAAATAAGCATCACGTTTCAGGATCCAATTCTCGAACGCCTTGAAAATAACATAAATAATATGCTCTGACCGCAATCCAGTAATGACAAAAACCTTCAGTTCAATTTGACTTTCTTCAGTTGGTCAACCTCGAACAACAACTATTTCATTGCCCACAAACACCCAAATATGTGTCAATATCCAGTTTCAATCAATATCCCATTCACAACCTCAACTCCATATCCAGAGTTGACACGTATTTGTTCACACGTAAGACCAAGAGATAACAAGTTTCACTCGTTGACGGAACAACGTCTTCGGTCTCACAATAATCGCGTACACCTGGCCATACAGACGAAAACTCTTTTTTTTTCTTTTTTTTTTTTTAACTCGCCTAAAGTCAACTTCGCCCCTCCTTAACTTCGCCTGTCCATAACTTCGCTTAACCTTATATCTTCGCCTAAACCCTAAAATTTAAGCGACAACTTCGCCTGCGGCGGCTGTTCGGCCAAAAACGCATCAGAAACGTGCCAGAAACACCAAAACGCAGATCTCGAACCATAGCATAAGAGCCTAAGGCTCTGATACCACTTGTAAGGCCCCCCGGGGCGTCGCCGATCGATACGAGATCCGCACGATGTCTAGGAGTGCGGAATCCTCCTAGACTCGTTTATTGGTGTAGAAGACGAAGAACACGGTTACACATACATAAACACACGAACAAACACAAGAACGGGATAAACGAATCTGCAGATCCTTTCATATAATAATCATAACTCGTTACATACCAAACACGAAAACAAATGACGGCCGACCCGAGGTGAGCTCTACCTCGGGCCGTCCCACACGACTCTCCCTCTCGGTTTCTCTCTAGACAATTAGACTGATCACAAAATACTCTAACTTTCTGGATTCTCCAACCTAAACAAGACACATATATATATATAAACTACTTCACGGGCTTGGGCCTGTAGGCGAAGTTGTTCTAACTTCGCCTATGGCGAAGTTGTTCTAACTTCGTACTTCGTTTCCGCTGATCAGAATTGCATAGCGACGGTCACAAAATGCACCAACAGTAATGTTTTATATTTATTTTAATTTTTTTATTATTTTGTTATGATATCTTTAGGTTTTATATCAAAATCCAAGATTGAATTGATATGGTGAAGTTATTACGGTTTTCCAGTATGGTTTTATATTTATTTAGACTGTTATATGATTTTCTTATAATCTCCTTAGGTTGTATATCAAAATCCAAGATTGAATTTATATGTTGAAGGTTTTCCGGTAAGGTTTTATTTGATACTCTATCATATTATTCATAACGTTATTCCGGTAATTATATTTCATACTCTATTTGACACTCTTATCATATTATTCCGTTAAGGTTTTATATCAATCACAATTATTTTTGTTTTCCGTTTTTATTTGTATTTATATTACTTATTATATGATTTTTTCATATAATCTCTTTAGGTTATATATCAAAATCGAAGATTCAATGGAGATTTTCACTATTTTGTTTTTCCGGTAACGCGATTCAAATTTGCCGTTGTAAACTATAACATCAGTTTTACATTTTTTCACATAATTTGTAATTTATTTATTACGTGATATTAATATTAACACTTAATTTATCATTTCAGATTATTGTACCCAACTTGATATAGTTAATTTCATGGATTGAGGACTGTTTGATAAGATGTCTTCTATTTTTGTTTAATATTGATGTATATTTCTGTTAGTATTCATGTATTTATTTAATTTTTCACAATTTATGTATTTCTATATTGATTATTATATAATCCGGAAATGAAATTTAGTTGATTATTCTATAAGACATTAAATTATTTATAGTAAGATAATCAATCTTTTATTGTTGTTGGTCAAAGTACAACTAAATCACCAATGTCAACACAATTTAAAACATTATTATACTTTCAAATATTATCTTACTTTACATTTTTAGATTTGTACACATTTAATATGGCATTTTGGAAACCGATTTCCCCTTTAAAATGTCATATATATATATATATAAAACTAAATATCAACATCCAATTCTCACCATTTATATGAAATTTACAAATATATGTTATATACTTTTACTTTCACCAATTATTAAAAATCGAATTTGAATAAATTAACGATTTGACTTAATTTGATCATTATATTGAATATGTTTAAATAACATTTACTTATTTAAACATAATTATCATTCCTAATTTGACTAATTTTTTTCAACCTTTTTTTAACTTTTTGAATATTATCCATAATTATAAACTCATTTCATAGTTATTCAATATTCATGCCTTAAATAAAAAAATGAGTTTCTTCTAAATATTTCAAGTTATTATGAATTTAATGTCAATTTCAAGTAAATCCCGTAAGTGAATAATAAAAAATATTTATTTAAAAATTTTGAAATACAAATTCTTGACCACTTATATGAATTTACAAAAATAGGTTATACAGTTGAACTTTGACCATATTTTCACAAACCGAATTATAAGAGGTTAACCATTTGGCTGAATTTGACTATCTTTATTAATATGATTTGACTTTAATTTTGGTAAATTTGGACATTATTATAATTTTAATAATAATAATTTATTCTCATTTCTATTTATATGAATTTTACAAAAAAAACTGCTAAATAAGTTATACTATATAACTAATACATTTGTTCTCAATGTTCTCATCAATTTATATATTGATGTAAACTATATGTATCTAAACGATTTTTTTAAATTCGAATTCTCAACATTTATATGGAGTTTACAAAAATATGTTATACAATTGGACTTTGACTATATTTTCAAAACCGAATTTGAATAAATTTACCATTTTACTCAATTTGACTATTTTTATTAATATAATTTCACTCAAATTTTTTGGTATATTTGGACATTATTATAATTTTAATAATTTATTCTCATTTCTATTATAGATATTTTCCAACATTTATGGAATTAATTGTCTATTTATAAAGGTTTGTGACTGATTTCACATAATCTTATATTGTCTATTTATGATTTCCAAAATAGTTATGAATTATTGATTTGAATATATTAATGTTTTCCAAATCAGTTATGAAATTAATTGACTTCTATATTAATGTATTCCAACAATTATAAAAATTTAATTGATTTGACTATATTAATGTTTTTCAAAACAGTTTTAAATTTAAATGATTGACTATTAATGTTTTCAATAACACTCAGGTTATTTGAACTATGGAATAATAAAAAATCACATTTAATCATGCATTATGATATATGTTTAATGTTTAATACGATATGATATTAGTATTCACGTAATGTGAGATATAATTTATCAGGCTGCAACCAACTATTTTGAAGAGCATGAGGTTTTCAAATGAATCAAGGTCATATGTAATTCAAATGTTGTATTGGCAGTTTTAATATAATGTGTACAATTGAAAAAAGATTAATGTATACAATTCAAATGCATCAATGTCATAGAGATAATTAAATTCTCTAAGAGTATAAATGTCAAGTTTAATGTATACAATTGAAAAAAAAAACTATATAATGAAACTGATTTTAGATAAAATAATGATGTTAAAGAGTTTGAAACATAATGTATTGCAAATTGCAGCCACATTAATAAAATTTTAATTAGAGACTGACTTTTATGTAATAAAATTAAAATTAACCAGTTTAATTTTAATTATCTTTATATCATTTTAATTATACTTAATTAATAAAATTAGTATAATAAAACTTTATTGCTTCGATTTAACTTAATACATTTAACTAAAAATTCTTTGAAACGAAATAAAACAAAAGTTTAATTACAAAATAATTTATAATAAAATATACATTTATTTATTTATTTATTAATGTTGAAATAAAATTCATAATATCTTAAGACTTTAGTTGTATATCTAAGCAGACTGCTATGGTTTATTTTGTTTTTTAGATTGTGAAGCAAAATGGCTTTTTTTTGTGAAATGTCGAAGAAGTTGATGGTGGGCTAATATGATTATATCTTGTTCATGTCTTCGTTTGGTTTTTTAATTTTGGTGTATAATAAGTTTGTGTAAGTATTAACTTTTTATGTACACAATCTAGATGTTTAATATTTTGGTTACAAAATTATGTTAAATACTTGTGTTGGTTTAATATGTTAGTTATGAAATTTTATGGTTGTCTATATTTATATGGTTGTTTATATGTTTTCAACCCATGTGTAACATGCACTACTACAATAATGGGCATTTGGTACGGATTTTTGCTACGGAAAAAACTTGTTGCAAATTTGGCTACGATTTTTTGTAGTAGTGATGGGCTACTTTTCTAGAAATATATTGAATGAATTTATGATCATCTATGTCGATTCAAGTTAGCCGATAGTCTTCATATCCAGTTGAGTAAGTTGTGTTATTTTTGTTTCCCGTGTGATATTTCTAATTTCCATGCCTTTAATATTTTTATGAACATCCAATCTAAATAACCTACAATTGTCACTAAAGTTAATAGTATTTGGTTTCCCGATTTTCTAATTTTTTCTGTTTTATGTATAAAAATCCTCTACTAAGTCAACAAAATTGAAACATCATGCTCCATAAAATTTTGTTTTTATATTTATGTTGTTCATATTTTTCATATGCTAACCATATTATATTCTATTATAAATGTCTTCAAAATTAAATAAAACGTAATTTTTTGCCGATCAACGTCTTCCGATAAGAGAAGTAATTCAAACGGTTAGTCATTTTAATATTTTTTAGTTACCCTTTAAATGATTTTTAAGAATGCATTTTTTTGTAAGCGTGCAACTTCAACGCCAAGAGAACTACTTACTAACATTTTGAACGGTAACATTTTATTTTAAACGCGTTAATACACTATATTGTAATAAAATATAATTTCTTATTATCTAAAATATAGTAAATAAAATTTAATGCGTTATTAACTAAAAATTAGGCACTTGTAACAAAAAAGTTATAAATTATTTTTTAATATATTTATTACTAGGTTATTTACCCGTGTAGCACACGGGTTAGAATAAGTAATTTTATTTAAATAATAGCATAATGTGAAATACAAAAAAAAATGTATCACATATATAAAGATATATTATATGATAAAATAATTACACGTTACGCAATTTGTAAATAAAAAGTTGTTAGTAAATTCATAAATCATAAATTCTTTATTTGTTATGTTCTGTATCAAAACTTAATTGTGAATAACTACTTTTTAAACCAACTCTTGGACCAAAACTCATTCTAATCTTAAATTGTTTTGACATGAACAATGTTTGATACTTTAACCGGTTAAAGAAACCCACCCGTTTCGTATTGTTTACTTATAAAATCTAATATTAATAACTAATGCAATATATTTTATATTAAACTAATTAACATATATATGATGGTATTAATTTTTTTAAATTTGGATGAAATTATTAAAAATTGAAAATCTAATAATACTATTAAAGCAATAGGCTTTAAGTCCATTTCCTCATTTCCTATTAGTTGATTCTCATACTTTCCATGTATATCAATGGCTTCTCTAATTTTCATCTTAATAAAATAAATCAATAATATATTAAAATAAGATTCATCAATGCTATTAAAGTATTATCTTTCATTTTTCATTTAATGTTTAATTTTTCATTTTGAAAATTCTAATTAATTTAATATTTTAAAATCGTAGCTATAGTTTCGAAAACCAAATATTCAAAAGTTCATTTTGAATATTTTATTATTTTTGGTAGATTTCATTCACCACTTTTGTTAATTTTTTAGATAATATATAATATATAATCTAGATAATTATTTGATATTTCATCAATAGAAGAGATTACGGATAATATATATATATATATATATATATATATATAGAAAGATTACTGATTTAAAATATTTAAATTTTGTTAAAATATTATATTTATTTAAATTTATCAAATTCATAAAGTTGTAAAGGTTTGTACCATTCATGTTAAATTTAGGAAAGGATGACCCATTTGATTAAGAAAATGGTTTAATTACGAAATTTGTAAATTTGAATTAATTATTGTATATTCTTTGAATGTAATTAATTTGTAATTTTGAATTAATTATTGTACAAATTATGGTGCAAATTTGAATGTAAATTTGAATTAATTAACAATCATTAAGTTTTACTATAATTACGGATGTTGACCCATTGACCCATCGATTTAATTACAGACATTAAGTTTTAACAAGTATAATACAAATCCATTGACTTATTATTGTTTAACAACAACAATTGAGTTACAAATCCATTGTTGATCCATTGACTTATTATTGTAAACATTGACTTATAATTACGATTTACTAATTTACTAATTAACAATTTAGTTACATATATATAACGAAATAGTAACTTTTATTTTCACACCTTCTATGAATTACATTACATAATATATGGTGTTATAATAGATGATTAATTATATTATTGTAAATAATATAATTAGTAACTTATATTTTTACATTAATTAGTTTATTTCCGTATGTTTATATATAGTCAACATTTAAATTAAATAATATGACAATTATACTAATATAATATACTAATCTAATTATGTAACATTGCATTTTAGAAAATTTGAAAATTCATTAATTACGATTTCCCTTCTATTCGTTCTTACTATAAGTTATTTGAAAATTTTTGAAATTTCCTAAATTTATGTTTCTAATCAATTACCTGTATACCTTTCTTCTATAATTTAGTCTACCCTAATACATTTGGTATAAATACGTACACTTGATAGGCTAATTCTTACACCATCAAAGTCTCTTTATTAAAAATGATTAGCTTTGTGCGAAGTTTTTACTTTTTGTTGTTTTTATATCTTCCATTTTCTTATTAATTTTTTTGCTTAAAAGTGTTATTGTTCCTAAATGATTTTTTTGTTTTTTTAAATTTTTCACCACTAGCAAGATGGAGCCAACATTCATATGGTAATGGCCAAGATGGAGCCAACATAATTAAATTTTTAAATTTTTTAATTACAATAGAAAATTCGTGTATAAATACCTAACATTTATACGGTAATTCTTACACTAACAAATCCCTAACCAATTTAATATATCTCTCTCTCTCTCGGCTTATTCCTCAACCGTCTCCTATATTCCGGTAATGGCAATTTTGTTATACGTTTTTCCGGTAAGGTTCTATTGTTTCCGGTAAGATTTCCGGTAATGTTTTATATTTATTTTAATTGCTATATAACTTTTTTATAATCTCTTTAGGTTGTAAATCAAAATCCAAGATTGAATTAATATGTTGAAGTTATTACGGTTTTCCAGTAACATTTTCCGTTAAGGTTTTATATTTATTTTAATTTTTATATTACTTTGTTATAATATCTCTAGATTCTATATCAAAATCTAATATTAAACTTATAATTTTTCGTTTTTGTTTGTATTTATATTAATATTTATATGATTTTTTCTTATAATCTTTTTAGGTTATATATCAAATTTGAAGATTCAATGGAGATCTTCACTATTTCGTTTTTCCGGTAACGCGATTCAAATTTTCTGGTTGTAAGTTATAACATCAATTTTACATTTTTTCACATGATTCAAATCTTCCATAATTTGTAATATATTTATTATGTGATATTAATTTGATATTTAATTTTATCATTTCAGGTTATTGTCCCCAACTTGGTATAACTAATTTCATGGATTGAGAATTGTTTGATAAAATATCTTTTATTTTTGTTTAATATTGATTTATATTTATGTTAGTATTCATGTATTTATTTATTTTTCACAATTTATGTAATTTAATTGATTATTATATAATCCCGAAATGAAATTTAGTTGATTATTCTATAATACATTAATTATCTATAGTAACATTTACATATTTGAATTATATTGAATAGGTTTAAATAACATTGAATATGTTTAAATAACATTTACATATTTGATTATATTGAATAGGTTTAAATAACAACAATTTGAATAAATTAACGATTTGACTCAATTTGACCATTTATATTGAATAGGTTTAAATAAAATTTACATATTTAAACATAATTCCCATTCCTAATTTGACTAATTTTTTTCAACCCTTTTTATTTTTTTGTATACCATCCATATATATAAACTCATTTCATAATTATTCAATATTCATGCATTAAATAAAAAAAATATTAGTTTCTTCTAAATATTTCAAGTTATTGTGAATTTAATGTCAATTTCAACTAAATTCATTAAGTGAATAATAAAAATTATTTATTTGAACCATTTTGAAATTCGAATTTGTGGCCATTTACAAAAATAGGTTATATAGTTAATAATCCGGTGCTCACGTATATTATAGAATCTTTAATACATTTGACCAATTTAATATGTCTTTATTATAATTTTTTAATTACCGTGTTTTAATTAAGGTAACCAATAAATTATTGTTGTTAATTAATTAATGTATTTACGTTTTTATAAAGATTCTTATAATACGTGTTTTAGTTAGGTTAGGTGATATAATGTTTTAAACACGATTAATTAAAATATAATTAAAATTGATATGTTTAAATCTACACCACATTTCAAGCTAGAGCATAAAATTAGTAATGTACAAGAATAAGTTAGTAATTGATATTTATTACCATTAATATAATTAATCATCTCAATTAAACGAATTTTGATAACTGGTATGAATTGTCAATTCTCATACATCTAAAATTAGACTCGATGAACAATAACATAAATAATGAAGCCTAGAATATAACTTTGTTTAGCTTTATAAAAAAATAATGTATACTAATTAAGCCTATATATTAAAATAATTTAACTAGAGACGGGATATGAAATTGAAAATTTTAATTGAGTCAACTAATTAAAAATAAATGTATAAACTAACTTCAAAGGATGTTTATTATACGGGATATGATACAATTAATTAAGCCTATGTATATACTATATTTCTATATTAAAATGATGTTTACTAAAGAAGGGATAATTTACTTTATGATAAATCATTTAATAGTTTTCTTAATTTACTTTATGATAGTCATTTATCAAAATTAATTACTTTCTATAATAAAAATGGTGAGACTAACTTTTCTAATATCAATAAATATCTCAAAATTCAAAATCATTTGAATAACCAGATTAAAATCACATTCAATGACCAAAACCACATATCATTCAATTTACCATAATTATGCAAAGTCATCAGTTTATGAATTAATTGTAATAAAAATCTTTAATTATTCACTATATAAATGGGAAAATGTGTTGACTTTTTTTATTTTTAAGAAATTAAAAGATTCAGTTTCACAACATTTGGTACCAGTCTTAATAACATATTTTTATATTTAATTTATTTATTATGTTTACTTAAATTTATATCATTGACTTTTGTATGAATTATTAAAAGCTTTTTTGAGGCAGTTTTATGGTGATGATGCCCCATGTGGAGGTATAATGATTAGGATGAATAATACTATTATACAATAATAAGCTTCAATTACTACTAAATATTTAAGAACCACTAAAAATTATTTTATTCACCCTTTGTATGTATTAAAAAATAAATACATTATTAGTATCTTACTAATGGAAAATAAGATATCAAAAGGCTATATAAACTATCATCTCATGCTCAATCTCTAATCGGGTTTTTAGGTAAAAACCTCAATTTATTTGGTGTTTGTTGTATAACGTATTTTACTTTATTTATCGAAAGCTTTATAAACTATTTTTAGCATAATTACATATCAGGAGCTTGACAGTGGAATTTGAATACGAGGTAATTTCTTACTTTATATTCATCAATTGCGTAGTCAATTTAATTTTGACCTTTAAATTGATTAATTACTAATTAGTTATTTAATATTTCTTCCATGATGGTTTAGATACAACACTGCCCATTTTTGAAATTCCAAAACAACATTAAGGTGCTTACAAATTGCATATATATTTATACTGAGGGCCAAATATCTTATTTACCTTATCATTACTTTACAATTTAATATTTTCATTATTAAATTTGAAACCTTTTTTTACATTATAATAATTAGTAATACTGTTGTGGTTGATTTCATTTCGCAAAAATAAGATGGAGAAGATGTTAATGGTCAACTGCATGACTTTTCGGGAGGAAAATAAATAGATTGGTTGCATATGAACAAGATTTAGGTAAAGTCTATTGAACTTATTTCTAAAGAGTACTGTAAAAAGAGAAAGTTTTGTTTCTCTAATATATTAAACTACTTTCCAGCCAAGATCATTGTGCACTTTGATTTTTTATTATCAATATATCATATGTTGTTGATACTTGTCTTCATGGATATAAAGATTATTAATACAGATTAATAAATAAAGCAAATATTTTAAGATTTATACATACTGTTGGGCTCAATGAGAACTACTAAATATTTAAGAACCACTAAAAATTATTTTATTCATCTTTTATATGTATTAAAAAATGAATACATTATTAGTATCTTACTAATGGAAAATAAAATGCGTCACTATATCGAATGGTTGCCACATCCGGACTGGTATTAGCAGCCATATGGAAATGTAGTTAGGCATGCCAAATTGTGCAGGTTCGTGTCATGATTTAGAACATGTTTGAGCTAATATGGGTTATTAACATCTTGAGTTCAAGTCACAACAAGTTCAAGTCAATATTAGAATGTATACAATTTATGGCTCTATGAATCGCTAAACAAGTTATATAAGCCAAGTGATATTTGTAATTGTTTAGTTATTAGCTATTAAAAAACCAATTTGTTCCTTTTTATATTTATCAACAGCTAAATGCTACAAATTAAAGTATAAACCTTATATACAAGGAAGTATTTAGGGAGTCGTGGATACTAAATTTATGATACTTTTGTTAAATAAATAGTTCAATTGTATAGAATGTAACATCCCGAAATTTACAAGAATAAATAATTAATATATTATTTATTCAAGACGGAAAAGTTTACTTGAGTTAATAGAAAAATGGTAAAATAATAAAGATGGAAGGATAAGTAGGCTAGTTAGATATAATTAATTATGGACCAAAAAGGAAAGATGGGCCTAAGGTCCATGGGCTTAAGGGAGTATAAATACCCCTTAAAACCCTAATCCTTTCCATTTTCATACATCTCTACACCATAGCCTACACCATCAAAACACACACTTAACTCAATTCCCGTTTTTGAGAAAACCATCCACAAAGACACAAAGATTCCCGGAGATCTAGCCGTCGGATCGGTCTCAAATTTTAACTTAGTATTCACGGTATACAAATGAAGATTCCCACCAATTAGATCTTCGATCAGAGGTTGGGAAGTACGCTTTTTATTAGCAAAACCGTAGCAGCTCAACATGAAGATTTCCGGCCACTGTTCCACTATTCCGGTGACTGTAGAGGCCGTTTCCGGTGAAGTTGAGCTGATGGGTTTGTAGATCGGGACAAGACGGTTCCGTGACCGCTTGAATCACTCGAATCGGAGTTAGTTTGATATGGTTTTGAGCATCTCGAGTGATTTCATACAAAAACCTCAAAGGTACGTTTTTGTTAAAAGGTTTACTTTTCATGAACGGATTTACATGAAAATTGGTAGGATGATAGATCGGGTCTAGACAAATCTTAAAGTTGCAAACTTGAAGATTAAAATGGACTTTACTAACTCATGGTTATGAACGACTCGTTTAAATGAACCCTAGATCTAGTTTTGAACGTTTTAGCCATAAAGGTTCAAGCTTTATGCTAGAATAAGGTTGATTCTTGATGGTGGGTTGATAACGAATGTAAAACGGTGGTAAAATAAGCGAGATCTCGCTTTTCCGACGAGATCCCGTTATTCCGGCAAGTGCGGCACCGGAAAAGCGGCGCCGGAGGTTAAGTCACATCAAGGAATGTTCTGATGTGACATCTGACATCTGACGAACCCTAACCCTAATTCGTTACGGAACATTAACGAACTAGCCTCGTTCGTTAAGCAATTCGCGTGTCAATCCGTTATGTCAATTCGCTAAGGAAGAGTAACGAACTAGCTTCAATGCGTTAAGCAGTTCGTGATGATCATTCGTTAAAGTCAGTTCGTTATAGAAAGCCAGTTCGCTATGTTAAGATGACGAATCAAGTGATTCGTTACTCATCCAGTTCGTTATGTCAAGACAACGAATCAGGAGATTCGCTACTCACCCATTTGTTACATTAAGATAACGAATCAGGTGATTCGTTATTCACCGATTCGCTATGTTCAGATAACGAACCAGGCTGTACTCTGAATAACGAATTAGACTTTGAAATAATTACAGAATGGCTCCTGGACTTGATATAGAATGGTTTAATTACATATTAGCCCCTAGACTTTACTAATTTGTGAAAGATACCTTTAAAGGTAACATGTAAAGATTAACTAACCGGGTAATGACTCAATGGAGTAACATCTGCTTAGACACTTAAGATTAGTTAAGTAAGCAGTAAGAAGAGCTAGAACAATATTTAATATTGTATCTATTAAACAGTTAGTCGCGCACAGCAAAGGAAGGGAATAACCAAAACGGCGGACGCAACCGAGATCAGCTAAGTTTCTAGCCCCACTTCCTTGTTATGTTTTCGGGGCTGTGTGTATACTCGACGTGATAGTTAATACACTTACCTTAAGTGGTAAGTGTATGCCCTGTATGAATTATGTATGATGATTGCTTGACGGTGCATGAAAGATCTTCGGATATTGCATGGACCGTCAGGTGGTAGTTAATGATATGATTGATATATATGACGTATGAATGTTGTATGTATGAATATATATGATGTATAAATGATGTATGAAATATTAAGTATGATGTAAGTATGTTATGTTGTTGGTACGTGAACGCTCTTCGAGGATTGCACGTATTGTCAAGGAAAGTATGTAAAGGACAGGTATGTTATATTAGTACGAAACAAAGGGAGACTGGACCCTAATAATATCCGAGGATGAAGGGAGACCGGACCCTAATAATATCCGAGGATGAAGGGAGACCGGACCCTAATAATATCCGAGGATGAAGGGCGACCGGACCCTAATAATATCCGAGGATGAAGGGTGACCCGACCCTAATAATATCCGAGGATGGAGGGTGACCGGACCCTAATAATATCCGAGGATGGAGGGTGACCGGACTCTAATAATATCCGAGGATGGATGGTGACCGGACCCTAATAATATCTGAGGTATGTAGGGCGAAATGCTCTTTATAATGTAAGGTTAGTTGCGTGTGTATTGTGTATATTAAAGAAAGAAAGTACGAAAGAATGAAAGTATGTGTATGGAAGAACGATGAATAGGTTAAGTATATAATATGTATCTACGGATACGTATATAAGTAAGTATGTGAATGTATTGTATGTTGCCTGATTAACTAGAACTCACTCAGCGTAGCTGACTTTTAGTATGCACGCAGGTATATATGTTTATTGAGCTGGCATAAGAATGGCACATGGAATGGATTGAACGGCTGGCATCTGAGGATGGAAGAAATGATGTTTTGAATATGATGATTTATGTTATGGTTTTAAGGAATGATTAAATGTTTTGTAACGAATGATCGAAGTTAACGTTTATGCGAATGTTTTTATTAACTCTGATGAATAGAACTATGTTAATGAGTAAATCCAACGCCCAAATGTGAGGCACCAGTAACGGGGCCTTACAAGTTGGTATCAGAGCAAAGTTCGAGAGATTTAAGCATCCTACATGCTTAGACTCGAACAGAGAATGGGATTTAAGTAAGAAAGAAAGAAGATGCCAGTTCAAGATATCCATGTGTCACTCAAGAAAGCTTAGTAAAGGTAAAGTATATGGTTAAATAATGTGTAAAGATCTTAGCTTAATTGTTAAATGAAGGATATGTGTATGTAAGGATAGGATTAATTGATTGTTTGATTGATTAACTGTTTAAAAGTAGAAACTAGCACAAGTGAAATCATAAAGGGAAGTATGTAGAACCTGAGGAGTAATGCAAATAGTTAATTACACCTGGCCACTGTCATTAACTACTTACCTTACGAATCATGTGCTAAATAACTCCTAGAGTGATAACATTTGTGTTTACTAGAGATAAGATAGATGACTGCTACAAAAGGGACGAGTACGAAGAGGTCGTACCGGACGCTGTGGTAAGACACGTGCCAACCAGACACATGTTGAAGAAGGTGTGACAAAGTAATATACGAAAGCAATAGGAATTCGACTTTAGGAAGTAAAGAAGAAGGATCACGCCTGGAGCTTGTAATAATATACACCAAGGGAGTTGCTCAGATTTTTCGCACTACAATGCTAACAATGTTCGCCGAAGCATCAAAGGTAGCCCGAACTGTGAAGTCCAAATGGAAGTAGCATGAAAGAAACAGAGATAAGCCAACTAGAATGAGTCAAGACAAGTAGTATGTCTGCAATAGTTAACTCCATAAAGGAACTTGCTGGGATCGTGAGTAACGAAACGAATGATGATAAAGCAGAGATGATCGAGAAGGACGGGTGAATGTCAAGGCATCCTAATTGAAAAGCAATGAAAGGATGAGGCTACATAGTGTAGTGAGTATGAAAGAAGATGCTAAGAAGAATGTAGTTGTGTACTTGAGACTTTATGGAAGAGACCACTAGCGATACTTTCGTTAAAGTATGAGAATGGTTAAGAATTGTAAGGTAGAACTAGAGGGACGTGAGTTCCTTACTAATATTTATGATTGACCTTAAGAGAGTTCGACCTCGTTTGGGAATGGATTTGACGTTTGAGTTTAAAGCTCGTATAGCATGTAGGAGTAAGTTGATAATGTTTAAGGCTTTGGATGGCGGTACAGTGAAGGTTTATGGTATTAAGGGAAAGTTCAAGGCTTAACGTCATAAAAGCTGAAGGTTTGTTAAGGCGAGGGTGCAGTGTCTACCTGGCGTATGTTGTCAAAGCTACGGCCGACATGAAAGAAATGAAAGATGATTCCTGTAGTGTGTGAGTAACCAGAAGTGTTCCCAGAGGACCTTCCGGGGTTACCACTGGAGCGAATGGTAGAATTCCGGATAGAGTTAATACTAGGAGCACAGCCCGTCGCGAAAGCACCTTACCGCCTATCGCCGTCCGAGATGAAAAGGTTGATGTCCCAACTGCAAGGACTCCTCGACGAAGGTGTTTTGTTCCAAGAATATCCCTACGGGGTGTACCGGTGATGTTCGTGAAGAAAAAAGATGGAAGTATGAGAATGTGTATAGATTTCTACGAGTTGAACAAGCTTACTGTGAAGAATAGATATTCGTTGCCACAAATGGATAATTTGTTTAATCAAATGCAAGGTGCGAGTTGGTCCTCGCAAATAGACCTCAGGGCAAGCTATCATCAGTTGAAAGTGAAAGAGGCAGACATCCTTAAGACAACATTTCAGACACGATTTGAATACTACGAGTTTCTCGTGATATTGTTTGGATAGACGAATGCTCGAGCAGCATTTATGGTTATGATGAATAGGGCATGTCAACCGATATTATGACAAATATGCCGTTGCCTTCACAAACGATAGTTTTGATTATTCAAGGGATAAGTCCGACCATGCTGAACACTTGAGAGAAGTGTTGGAAACGCTGAAGAAAGAGTAACTGTATGCTATGTTTTCAAGGTGTACCATTGACACATGCCATAAGTAGCAGAAGGAACGGAATACGAGGCACGAAGATGAGTGAGGTTGATAAAGGATTATGATTGTGAAATCAAGTATTATCCTGGTGAGGCTAACATGGTTGCTGACGGCCAGAATGTGGAGAAGATATCACGACATTTAAGTAGTATAAATTAGTTAGTACTTCGAAATGCATTAGCGAGATCCATGAGACAAAGTTAAAAGTTATAAAGGATGAGAACAATATGAAAACAAAAAGAAATGAATTCTCCAGTTACACATAGAGTTGAAAGATAATACTTATGATGTAAAAATCAGATTTGGTCGGCTGAGGATTTCATGTCATGGATATCTTCAAGGCCAATTCCTAGATGAAGGTTATAAGTCTGGATACTCGGTTTACATCGAAGCATCAAAAAGGAAAGATGTCGATTACAATGAAGGTATATACTAATGAAAGTGAAACGCTTAAGTAGAATTCAAATGAAGATGATTCCAGGGTATGTGACAGCTGTGGATAGACATGATACTTTGCCTACACTGATAAGAACGACCACAAGTGTTACGAATGTGGAGCCGAAAGTCACACCGCAAGAGAATGCTAGAAACCAAGAACAAAAGGTGGAAATACATGCGAGGAAAGCATAGATATGGTTTAGACTTATGTCTACCTGAATTAAGTCTTGACACAAATGATTAATGTGTAATTGATAATCATGTGATCATGGAAGGGAAGTCCTCTGGAACGGAAATGATAGAATGGTATTATAAACGAAGGTCAAGACTTACCAGAAAGGAAGTCGGTTAAGGTAATTGGCTAAGATAGATCAGGCAGCCTGATATGCAACGGCAAGCAACAATGGATTCATAGGACAACGTGAGACTTGATTAGTCAAGAAAAGGAAGATGTATCATCATGGACTTCATGATCAAGCTACCCTAGACAGCTATAACTCATGAACCCTGCGTGTTGATACAAGGCTGAGAATGAAATAAGGTTTAAGTGGTTAGTTAAGGAGTTCTCCGACAAGTTATGCAATAGATGCGCTCAAGAATTGCAAGAAGTGTTCTCTCTCAAGGAATAGACAAAGAGATTTTAAGAAGTAACCCATAAGGAGAAACTGGGAGGGTTTCCTTTTTTTGGAATTAATATGTTTTGAACGTATTGCAAAGCAGTATATTTGCTACAGGTTGTAATTGGACGGAATGGTCATTCAGTGCTAATTTAAAGGACAAGGGAGGAGACCATACTTGTGGAAGTGATATGCACTAACAAAGTCTAAATAAGGAAACGTATCATCAAGGACTTCAAGAACAAGCTACCTAGAAAGCTAAAACTAATTAACATCACTCGATGAATGTGGGACAAAGGATAAACCGGTAAGTTAGGAAGCTAAGTCGGTTCAAGAAAGAATGTGAATACAGAAAGTATTCCTTTTACAGGGACTAAGCAGGTTTCGAGGACGAAACCTCTTATAAGAAGGGTAGACTTGTAACACCCCGAAATTTACAAGAATAAATAATTAATATATTATTTATTCAAGACGGAAAAGTTTACTTGAGTTAATAGAAAAATGGTAAAATAATAAAGATGGAAGGATAAGTAGGCTAGTTAGACGTAATTAATTATGGACCAAAAAGGAAAGATGGGCCTAAGGTCCATGGGCTTAAAAGAGTATAAATACCCCTTAAAACCCTAATTCTTTCCATTTTCATACATCTCTACACCATAGCCTACACCATCAAAACACACACTTAACCCAATTCCCGTTTTTGAGAAAACCACCCACAAAGACACAAAGATTCCCGGAGATCTAGCCGTCGGATCGATCTCAAATTTTAACTGAGTATTCAGGATATATAAATGAAGATTCCCACCGATTTGATCTTCGATCGGAGGTCGGAAAGTATGCTTTTTATTAGCAAAACCGTAGCAGCTCAACATGAAGATTTCCGGCCACTGTTCCACTATTCCGGTGACTGTAGAGGCCGTTTCCGGCGAAGTTGAGCTGATGGGTTTGTAGATAGGGACAAGACGGTTCCGTGACCGCTTGAATCACTCGAATCGGAGTTCGCTTGATATGGTTTTGAGCATCTCGAGTGATTTCATACAACTCAAAGGTACGTTTTTGTTAAAAATGTTTACTTTTCATGAACGGATTTACATGAAAATTGGTAGGATGATAGATCGGGTCTAGACAAATCTTAAAGTTGCAAAATTGAAGATTAAAATGGACTTAACAAACTCATGGTTATGAACGGCTCGTTTAAATGAACCCTAGATCTAGTTTTGAACGTTTTAGCCATAAAGGTTCAAGCTTTATGCTAGAATAAGGTTGATTCTTGATGGTGGGTTGATAACGAATGTAAAACGGTGGTAAAACAAGCGAGATCTCGCTTTTCCGGCGAGATCCCGTTATTCCGGCAAGTGCGGCACCGGAAAGGCGGCGCCAGAGGTTAAGTCACATCAAGGAATGTTCTGATGTGACATCTGACATCTGACGAACCCTAACCCTAATTCGTTACGGAACATTAACGAACTAGCCTCTTTCGTTAAGCAATTCGCGTGTCAATCCGTTATGTCAATTCGCTAAGGAAGAGTAACGAACTAGCTTCAATGCGTTAAGCAGTTCGTGATGATCATTAGTTAAAGTCAGTTCGTTATAGAAAGCCAGTTCGCTATGTTAAGATGACGAATCAAGTGATTCGTTACTCATCCAGTTCGTTATGTCAAGACAACGAATCAGGAGATTCGCTACTCACCCATTTGTTACGTTAAGATAACGAATCAGGTGATTCGTTATTCACCGATTCGCTATGTTCAGATAACGAACCAGGCTGTACTCTGAATAACGAATTAGACTTTGAAATAATTACAGAATGGCTCCTGGACTTGATATAGAATGGTTTAATTACATATTAGCCCCTAGACTTTACTAATTTGTAAAAGATACCTTTAAAGGTTAACGTGTAACGATTAACTAACCGGGTAATGACTCAATGGAGTAACATCTGCTTAGACACTAAAGATTAGTTAAGTAAGCAGTAAGAAGGGCTAGAACAATATTTAATATTGTATCTATCAAACAGTTAGTCGCGCACAGCAAAGGAAGGGAATAACCGAAACGGCGGACGCAACCGAGATCAGCTAAGTTTCTAGCCCCACTTCCTTGTTATGTTTTCGGGGCTGTGTGCATACTCGATGTGATAGTTAATACACTTACCTTAAGTGGTAAGTGTATGCCCTGTATGAATTATGTATGATGATTGCTTGACGGTGCATGAACGATATTTGGATATTGCATGGACCGTCAGGTGGTAGTTAATGATATGATTGATATATATGACGTATGAATGTTGTATGTATGAATATATATGATGTATAAATGATGTATGAATGATTAAGTATGATGTAAGTATGTTATGTTGCTGGTACGTGAACGCTCTTCGGGGATTTCACGTATTATCAAGGAAAGTATGTAAAGGACATGTATGTTATAGTAGTACGAAACAAAGAGAGACCGGACCCTAATAATATCCGAGGATGAAGGGAGACCGGACCCTAATAATATCCGAGGATGTAGGGTGACCGGACCCTAATAATATCCGAGGATGGAGGGTGACCGGACCCTAATAATATCCGAGGTATGTAGGGCGAAATGCTCTTTATGATGTAAGGTTAGTTGTGTGTGTATTGTGTATATTAAAGAAAGAAAGTACGAAAGAATGAAAGTATGTGTATGGAAGAACGATGAATAGGTTAAGTATATAATATGTATCTACGGATACGTATATAAGTAAGTATGTGAATGTATTGTATGTTGTCTGATTAACTATAACTTGATGTGGTCTAAACTATACATGTTTTCAAAGAGATATTTTCTACACTTTTGAGTTGCTTTGGGGTTATTTTTGTTAAATTATATGCATTCGTGGTTCATATTTAAATTTTGGTTTCAAGAAACAACAAGCTAAATTGATGTATTTGTTTAAAACTTGATACCGTAAAATAAAACTCATAACAAGTTTTGTTATTTACTATAACTTTCAGATTTCACTAGTATTAATATTCCAATAAAGTTGAAAAGTCCTTAAACCATAAATGAGTTTTATATGCATGTTTTAACGTAGGAAAAATTGTGTGAAGGTGAGGATTGTTTAAAGTCCACCAGATTTAGTGAGGCCCACTAAATAGAAGAAAAACATGTTAAAAAGTTGGAGGGCCCGGGAAGGAATGGATGTCGGCTATTAGGGATTTATTATTAATGCATCAAGGCTAGAAAAAAAAGATATAGAGCACGGAATCGTAGCAGAGGAGATCATTATTATTATTATCTTGGCGGCAGCTTGGTGGAGGAAGAGAGACACGAAAACAATAATTAGCACCTCATCATAATTGTTGTGCACAGAGCTATCAATCAAGACATAAAACAAATTATAAATCCAAATCTTGGTCAAAGTGGTTTTGCAGCAGGAGAAAAAATAGAGAAGCAAGGCAAGTAATTTAATAAGAGTTCTTTGGAGATAATTTTGGCTAGTGGTATTTTTGTGGTTCGTATTTGTGGTTCTTTTACCATACAATGTTATATTGTGTTTTTGTTTTTAGTTATGAATATGACCGTTGATGTTTTTATAATTATTTTAGACATGGTTATTGGCTAAACATATTAGAACTACCTAGGTTTGGTTGATTGACGATTGTTTTGGGTTGAGTGACGAATATATAATTGATTTTCTAGTGTCAAGTTCATATTATTATGATTTTATTCTATGATTGCTAGTGAGTTCTTCAATTTTATATTAATTAAACCCCGTGTGATTTTATCTTTACATGAATTAGTTTCGTGTTTGGTTTAGGATTACATGTTAGACTAATTACTTGGTGTTTTTGGTTATTTGTGGTAGACGTCACCATAGGGTTTGATTGTTTAAAGTTGTTTATCTCAATGGTTCATCTCCTTTTAGTTGGACCAAGACATTAGGAGTTGGTTTGTCTCTTTGGTCTTTTCAATTTAGTTTGCCGTTGCGAGACCACGTGCGGTTTTCTAGCCGTTGATTAGGTTAATTTGTAAGCCAAGTTGTTTAATCTTTAATATTGAATTACCCCTTATTCCCGAGGTTTGTTAGGATTACGGGTCTTAGAGGAATTTGTGATTTTGATACGGACCAAGTAATAAATCAATTGGGTACTTAGAAAATCAACCGTGCTTTATTATTCTTTCTAGACGTTTTTGGGGTCTTTAGTAAAACTGACCGTGGGGACTTATTTTCCTTTATTATTGTCTAGTTAGATTATCTTTTGAACCCGGTTTTATGTTCGTTGTCACCCGAGCGTCGTTGATAGTCGCTAAGATACCTTACCTAGGCGGTTCCCCTTCATCATATTTGAGAGCTCCATTAGTGCCGTTAAGTCTCGTTAAGTTTTCTTGTCAGTTTCGTTAACTTAAGTTAAGTTAGTTTAAATTAATTAAAATAAAATATAAAAAATATATATAAAATCAATTAAATATTTTAAGGTAGGACTTGAATTAAGGTTTATAATCTGAGCCGTTCTCACGTGTCTTCGAGTTCGATATCCGGACTTCCTAATCTTTGCTATACGCGACCGGTACACTTGCCGTTTGTGTGAACTAGGATAGATTGTTTGGTTTTTAAAGCTTAGTTGCGATTCATGTTTTATTTATATATATATATTTTCGCACATCAAACTCACTCAGCGTAGCTGACTTTTAGTATGCACGCAGGTTTATATGTTTATTGAGTTGGCATAAGAATGGCACATGGCATGGATTGAACGGCTGGCATCTGAAGATGGAAGAAATGATGTTTTGAATATGATGATTTATGTTATGGTTTTAAGGAATGATTAAATGTTTTGTAACAAATGATCGAATTAACGTTTTCGCGAATGTTTTTATTAACTCTGATGAATAGAACTATTTTAATGAGTAAATCCAACGCCCAAATGTAAGGCACCGGTAACGGGGCCTTACATAGAATTTTCTTCATGATTATTTTAAATTACACTTCAAGTAGTTCTTCCTACACATTGTAGAAAAAAAGGTATTTAAACTATCAAAAAAACACGAGGCTCACAGTTAGATGTTAGTCCTTACATGTTTAAGAGATAAAATAATTTGCGAATTGACTATTGGATATAGGTGAACGGAATGTTTGGGGGGGGGGGGGGGTTTCAAATGACGACAGATGAATGTACAAATTTCGATGATCTTCTAATTAACAATTCATTATATCAATATCTGATTTAATAGACTTTGTCTATCCTTCGAATCTAGACAAGTTCTATTAACTTACTTTCGAGGACGGGAAATATTGTCGTTTGAAATTATGTGTTTATTAGACGATTTCTATATTTCCACCCTTTGCGCCCATGGGACAATAACCTAGTGAAATATAAAAAAGAGAAATGTAATTAATATGAGAGAGAGGATGGAAAATTTTGTAAGGATCAACATAGTGATGACATGTGGCATTAGAAAGCTTTATCTTTTAGATAGTATATATATTATACGATAAAATAATTACACATTACGCAATTTGGAAATAAAAAGTTGTTAGTAAATTCATAAATCATAAATTATTTATTTGTTATGTTCTATATCAAAACTTAATTGTGAAATACTATTTTTTTAAACCAACTCTTGGACCAAAACTCATTCTAATCTTAAATTGTTTTGACATGAACAATGTTTGATACTTTAACCGGTTAAAGAAACTCACCCGTTTCGTATTGATTACTTATTAAAATATAATATTAATAACTAATGCAATTTATATTATATTAATCTAATTAACATATTTATGATGGTATTAATTCTTTTAAATTTGGATGAAATTATTAAAAATTGAAAATGAAATATTAAAAACAAAAATGTAATTAATATGAGAGAGAGGAGAGAAAATTTTGTAAGTATCAACATAGTGATGACATGTGGCATTAGAAAATTTTATTTATTAGATAGTATAGATATTATACGATAAAATAATTACACATTACGCAATTTGGAAATAAAAAGTTGTTAGTAAATTCATAAATCATAAATTATTTATTTGTTATGTTCTATATCAAAACTTAATTGTGAATGACTACTTTTTTAAGCCAGCTCTTGGACCAAAACTCATTCTAATCTTAAATTGTTTTGACAAGAACAATGTTTGATACTTTAACGGGTTAAAGAAACCCACCCGTTTCGTATTGTTTACTTATAAAAATCTAATATTAATAACTAATGCAATATATTTTATATTAAACTAATTAACATATTTATGATGGTATTAATTCTTTTAAATTTGGATGAAATTATTAAAAATTGAAAATGAAATATTAAAAAGAGAAATGTAATTAATATGAGAGAGATGAGGGAAAATTTTGTAAGAATCAACATAGTGATGACATGTGGTATTAGAAAGCTTTATTTATTAAATAGTATTGATTAACGACATTATACATTTTTGATAAACAAATTTTAATAACATTGAATGTATGTTTACACATTTCTTTTTTCTATTTTATTTTTTAGAAATGATAAGAAACATAATTTTCAATTATTCAATACTATTTTATTTTCTTAAAACCAATTAAAATATATGTTTTAATTAAGATGTGTATACGAATCAATTTATGTTAATTAGAGGCGCAAAGTTATTTCTACATTACTTTTTTTACTTATATTTGGTTTACTCAGTTTATATTGTTTCCATACTTACAACAAAATTCACAAATTTAGTTGTGGTCCATATAAAAAATCATTTTTTGGTTTTTAAGTAAGATCATACCAATTATTTTTTTATATTTTATTTTGAACTAAAATTTTCATAAACATATTATGCTAAATAAAATTAAAAAGACCAAAATTATTTTGACTCATAAATTGGTTCTAAAAATCGGTGTGCCAATAATGTTACTAAGAAATATGGATCAGAAGAACGGTTTGTGTAATGGAACTAGATTGCGAGTAATTAATTCGGGCAGACGTTTTGTTGAAGTAAAAGTTATTTCAGGTAATAATACTGGTTATCACACTTATATAATTCGTTGTGATCTAACACATTTAGATAAGAAACTTTCGTTTAAATGGAAGAGAATGTAGTTTTTTTCCAGTTGTAGTCTGTTTTGCAATGACCATTAACAAAAGTCAATGTTTTGCAAGAGTTGACATATATCTCAGAGACTCGGTGTTTACACATAAACTACTCTGTAGATTTATCAACAACGAGGAGTGATTTTAAAATCCTTATATTAAACAAGGAAGACAAAGTTACAAATAAAGAATAAATATGGTTTATAAGGAAGTCCTTTTAGTAGCTTATGAATTTTACATTTTTAAATTTTGATTATGTTTTCAAATATTGTAATTTGAATGTTATTTATGTTTATCTTTGTATTTCACACTCATTTGTGCTCGTTGAATATCATTTACAACTTAAAGTATGTTTCCCTAATAACATATAATAAATTATGTTGTCCTTTCAAATGACATGTGTTTGTTCGAAAATTTCAAAATTTTCACCCGTGACTTACACGGGTTAATAACCTATTAATAAAATATAATTATAACATAATTGATGATTATATTAGATTTTGATTTTGGTGAAAAAAAGGAAGCCTAAAATGCACCACCGCTGGCTGTTGGATCCTACCTGCTTATTCCGCACCACACACCCAATTTCCATTCGGAGTACGTTTGTGAATCAAAGGTCTGTTCCTTGCGTTTATGGAATTACTAATCGATTAGTATAATATTATTGTTGTTGATGTAGCCCAACAGAACCCTTGAAGAGAATGGAATCTGGGCATTGTAAGTTACCTAAAATCATGAATGATAGGCTAAGTGAAGAGGTATGTACCCGCCTTAACATCGAGCGGGGCGGGTCAACCCACAAGATATAGACAAGAGGCTTGAAATCAAGATATCATGAAGGCACAAAGCCAAAACCTATGCGCACGGCGCATATCACATATGCTCACGCATCACATATGCTCACGCATATCATATATGCTCACGCATCACATATGCTCACGCGTATCACATGCTCGCGCACCATATATGCTCACGCATATCACATCTGCGCGTGGCGCATCTGCGCGTGGCGCATATCGCATGCTCACGCATCATATATGCTCACGCATATCACATCTACGCGTGGCGCATATTACATATGCTTGCGCATATCACATCTGCGCATGAAACATCTGCGCGTGAGAATAAAGAGAAGACTTCGCGCATCCTCAGGATAGGCGCATATCACACGTGCACATAATCAACCTCGTCCTTATCCAAATCAGGATAAGGACAACCTTGATTGTGCTCGTCAGACAACCTTCCAGAAGGTATCCTTTAAGGAATAAGAATATGCTGATGTTGACAGCTGCCAATGAAAGGTGGACAACTCAGCAAAACCCATGTGCTACCACGTGATTGCACATGGGTCAGGTAAAATGCCTGGGTCAGAGAATAATCAATGAAAAAGCACCAGGTGTCCTAAGGACACGTGGCGCAAAGCAATAGGAGGAGGCCAAAAAGGCCCTAATGGGATTTGAGCCCAATCATTGGAAACCCTAACACTATAAATACCACACCACCTCCATAAGGGGAGGTAAGCAAGAAAATACATTCCAATTCCTTACTCACTTCCAGATTATTATTATCTTCTCATACAATCTCTTATTCTCACACCGGAGGGTTACCCCAAAGAGGACCCCTCTGTCCCTTTCTGAGGGGTAAGTTCACGGTGCTGCTCGTTTTGTAGGTGGAAGAACTCATACTCCGGAGAGCCATCGGTGAAATAGCATACTCATACCCGAGGAAAGTTGATCGTCTACCAGTGAGCCGATCCACATTTCTTCATTGGCGCCATCACCTGTTACAACGGCAACAAAATTTCATCAGTTCTCTCTAAAAAACTTCACCATGGTTTCTGGTGTTCGAAACAGCGATCAAGTTCTGGAGGATATTGAGCGTGAGGATGTTAATGAGGGACAGCAGTTTCTGAGGGTGCCGCGTGATTCTGCGCGCACCACCAGTAACCATCCCTTCATCACAACTCCTCATAGCCAGACTGAAACTCCTCCAGACGATCTCACGTTCCAAAATTTGACCGGCGCGAAACAAAAAGGACCAATGGGTCCAGAAGATGAAACAAATGACCCTAAAGAATGGCTCATAAACGAACAACGGCGTTTAATGGACAAATACAATGAGCTGGTCAAACACAAAAAGTTAGCCGACCTAACACAAAGGCTCGCGTTTGATAAGCAAACCATTCAAGGAACAACAAAAAGGGCGCGCGCGCCGGAAGATGGTCACTCTGTTCACACTGAACACGCTGATTTTAGTGATGAAGAAGTGCACAGCATGAGGAAGACGCGAGATACTCATGCAGGAGGCTCACAGCTCCGCGCGCACATGAACATGGCGCCTGGAGCCAAAGCCGATCTGGATCTGTACACACCGTACAACCCACCAGCGAGAGGGCAAGTGGACGTAACCACACCGTACAGGCCAGCCATCTTGGTGAAGCATTCAAAATTCACTGAGCGCATCGCGAAGGCTCCCATTCAACACAAAACCAAGATGCCAAGTGGGTTGGGCAAGTACGATGGCACAACAGATCCAGACGATTTCTTACAAGGTTTTTATTGTTGGGTTTTATACAAGTTTATCAAAGTCAAGTTAACCATATTTAACTAGAAAAACGCAACGGAAGCTTAGATTTTATAACTTGTTATGAACATACCATTATGTTAAAATTAAAACCCAATGAACAAGGATCAATATTACAAGAACAATATGCTCACAAAATGTAAATGTACCTCCTTATACCTTATAGGAAGATGTAGGTTGTTGAAGGGGATGATGGATGAAAGGCAAGCCTCCAAAGAAGAAAACCTCAAGAGAGTGATACCCCAAGCCTTTTGCAACAACACCAAGTTATTTGCTAGGATTCTTGAACACCAAAATTAGCTTACCAAGCTCTCCCAAAAAGCCAAAGTGGCCGTGAGAATTAAGAGAGAGTGAGGGAGAGTTAGTTGTTTTCTTGAACCAATTTCAAAATAATAACTAACTTGCATGTATTGAAAAAGGAGAGAGGAACCATTTTGCATGTCTTGTGATTGGAGAAGGGGTCAACACAAAAGGACAAAGTTTTAAATGGGACCAAACCTTCCACCCACATGGGTGGCCGGTTTTGATTTTTTTTTTTTTTTTTTTATTTTTTTTGTTATTTTGTTTTAACATTTAAAACATCTCCATCTCCATTCATTTTATAAAACTCACTTATATAAAATGTACATACATATATATATAATTATTTAACCAATTAAATAATTAATTTATATAAACAAATTATCCAAATAATTTATTTAAATCCTCAAGTGTGTTTGTTTAGAAAACCAATTTTCTAAACGCGTAGTGTTCGGTATTCGTTTAAATGATCAAATCATCAAAAGAATACATTTGGTGTTGTCTAGCTTGTTATTGGGTATGACCCGACTTGGATCAAACACAGTTAGCCACATTAATATAAATATGTGTCTCGGGCATACGTAATTCCAACAATCTCCCACTTGCACGAGATACATAGAAAATTAATGCAAGTGGTGAATACCGCCTAACAACAGTTCACCACCCCTAATGTGTTTGACGAAGTGCCATTCAATAACATCATCCCTTCAAGTCCCTTACTTGATATGATTTAGGTGAATCTAACATTATATCCCTTTGTTACTAGATGTCATGTTGAATCTAAGAGACATAGGTGATCATTCTCTTTACAATTCAACTTTATCAGGCCTTAGACATCTAAACTCTCAACACATAAGAGGAACAAATTCCGTCTTGACTGTATACGCCTCTCACTATCACTTTATACTCCACCTGAGCTCATCCTTATGTACCATCTTTTACGAATAGCGAAGGGGAGAGTCAAAGTGTAATACTCGGTGAAAATCAAGACCCAATATACATCTCAGGTCTAAGGATAATATGAAATTCTCCTTTACTCAAGATTACTAATGATCAAGTCAATCGACTCTATGTAGTAATATTGAGAGCGGGTCAGTCCAATATTTGTATCCCACAAATATCTATGAACTTTGGCAGCAAACCTATGCTCCATATTCATTCCTTATGAATATCCACCAATCCTAGTTCATAATAGTCTTGCTTCATATTTGTTCCCACAAATGTGATCGACTACGGACTTTTAGAATAAGATAACTTATTCATGGATTAAACATGCAAAATTAGAATTTAACTCAAGATTCCATAATCATATAAAAGAGTTAAATTACAAAAGTCTTTTAAACTTTAATACAAAATAGATCAAATCCAATTACTAGAATATCGAAGTCCTAAGCCACTCGCATGACGCTCATGTTTCGGTCTTTCTAGGAGCTTCGTGAATGGATCCGCAAGATTTTGATCAGTTCCAACTTTGCGAATACATATCTTTCCTTTTTCAACTTCATCCCTTATGTAGTTGAATCTCCGCTCTATGTGCCTTGTCTTTTGGTGCGAACGAGGTTCCTTGATTTGTGCAATCGCACCCTCGTTGTCACAAAAGATTTCTAGGGGGTCTTGAATGGAAGAGACCACCCCTAGATCAGAAATGAACTTCTTCAACCATGCAGCTTCTTGAGCTGCCAATGAAGCGGCGATGTATTCTGATTCTGTAGTGGACAATGCTACCACTTCCTGTTTTGAGCTCTTCCAAGAGACAGCTCCTCCATTAAGAGTGAACACATACCCAGATTGTGATCGAGAATCATCTCGATCAGTTTGGAAGCTCGCATCCGTGTAACCTTTTATAGCGAGTTCTTCCTCACCAGATCCATATATCAGAAACATATCCTTAGTCCTCCTAAGGTGTTTCAATATGCTCTTAACAGCCATCCAATGACTGTCTCCTGGATTCTGTTGGTATCTGCTTGTCATGCTCAAAGCGCATGACACATCCGGTCTAGTACATATCATCGCATACATGATGGATCCTATAGCAGAAGCATATGGGATTTGTTTCATCATGTTTTGCTCACCCTTTGAGCTTGGACATTGAGCTGAACTCAATATGGTCCCTCTTTGAATAGGTACAAAACCTTTCTTGGAGTTTTCCATCTTGAACCTTTTCAAGATTTTATCAATGTATGTACTTTGGTTCAAACCTATCAAGCGCCTTGACCTATCCCTATAGATCTTTATTCCCAAAATATAGGCAGCTTCACCAAGATCCTTGATGGAAAATCTACTTCCAAGCCAAGCCTTAACGCTTTCCATGGTTGGAATGTCATTTCCAAATAGTAGAATGTCATCGACATACAATACTAAGAAGGTAATTATACTCCCACTAGCTTTCTTATACACACAAGCCTCATCAGCGTTCTTGATGAATCCAAAACTTTTGATTTCTTCATCAAAACGATGATTCCAAGTTCTAGATGCTTGTTTCAATCCATAGATTGATTTCTTTAACTTGCATACTTTATTAGGATGTTTTGGATCGACAAAACCTTCAGGCTGAACCATATAGACATCTTCCTCAAGATATCCATTTAGGAAAGCGGTCTTGACATCCATTTGCCAGATTTCATAATCATAATGTGCAGCTATGGCAAATAATATCCTAATAGACTTTAGCATTGCCACAGGCGAAAAAGTTTCATCATAATCAACCCCTTGAGTTTGAGTGAAACCTTTAGCTACAAGTCTTGCTTTATAAGTATCCAAGTTTCCATGCATATCAGTTTTCCTTTTGAAAACCCATTTACTTCCAACAGCTTTGGAGTTGAGTGGTGGTTCAACCAATTCCCAAACTTGGTTGTCATACATGGATTGCATCTCAACGTTCATGGCTTCAAGCCATTTGTCACAATCATTCTTGGACATTGCATCACGGTATGTGGTCGGTTCATCCGAATCTACCACGTAGCAACCTTCTACAAAAAATCCATATTTTTCAGGTGGATTGCTAATTCTACCAGATCTGCGAACGTTTTGTGTGTTTTGATCAACCACTTGATCACTTTCAACAACCTCTTGTTGAGTGCTAGTATCAACCAATTGTGTATCATCTTGTGATTCTTGATCCTCATCAAATTTCACTGTTCTACTATTAGTTCCTTCCTTAAGGAACTTAGTTTCCAAGAACTTACCCTTTCGAGCAATAATAACATTTTGCTCACTAGGATCGTAAAAGTAATATCCTATATCATCTTTAGGGTAACCAATAAAGATACACTTAGTGGATCGGACTTCTAATTTGTTTGGGGTGTATTGCTTTACATAAGCTTCACAACCCCAAACTTTTAAGAATGATAGCGATGGAGCCTTTCCATGCCATACTTCAAAAGGTGTCTTCTCCACTTTCTTGGTTGGAGCCATATTCAATATGCGAACAGCGGAAAGTAAAGCATAGCCCCAAAATGATAGAGGTAAAGTGCTTCTAGCCATCATCGATCGAACCATATCTAATAGGGTACGATTTCTCCTTTCAGACACACCATTATGTTGTGGTGTTCCAGGTGGAGTAAGTTGTGAAATAATTCCACAACTCTTAAGATGATCTTGAAAAATACCACTTAGGTATTCACCTCCTCTATCACTACGAAGTACTTTGATTGTGGTCTTGAGTTGTCTTTCTACTTCAGCTTTGAAGTCTTTGAACATTTCAAAAGCTTCATCTTTGTGTTTCATTAAGTACACATAACCATATCGACTATAATCGTCAATAAAGGTAATGAAGTATCTTTCACCATTCCTAGTCATTGGTCTAAAAGGACCACATACATCCGAATGTATGATACCCAATAATTCTTTTGACCTTTCAAAAGTTTTATTAAAGGGTTGCTTTGTCATTTTGCCTTGTAAACAAGATTCACATACATCAAATGAATCAAACTCATTGGTTTCTAGAATACCACTCTTGCGAAGAGTTTGCATGCGATTCTTGCTTATATGTCCAAGGCGACAATGCCAAAGATAGGAATCACCCAAGTCCTTCTTGAGTTTCTTGGTGTTGACATTATACATTGAACTACTATGTGACATACCACTTTGATCTATTTCATATATACCATTCATGGGTATAGCTTTAAAATAAAATATGCCATTCATCAAAACATGAATATCATAATCAATAAACTTAAGATCAAAGCCACATTGTTTTAAAAGGGACACGGAAATAATGTTTCTCCTTAACTTAGGAGCATACAAAACATTTTTCAAAATTACTTCCAAACCACTTGGAAGCTTTAACATGTAGTCTCCTTGAGCTTGGACTTCAACTCTTGCTCCATTGCCCATAAAGAGACTAATGTCCCCTTTGTTGAGTTGTTTACTTCTTTTGAACCCCTGCAACAAATTGCAAATGTGAGTTCCACATCCGGTATCAAGTACCCATGTATTTGAAGAAATAACATTTAGTTCAATATGTATAGTAAAGATAATACCTGAGGTATGCCCCGCATCCCTCTTATCTTTTAACGCATTGAGATAGGTCGGACAATTCCTTTTCCAATGACCTATCTCTCCACACTCAAAGCATGGATCTTGCGCCGCAACCTTTTGCTTCTTTTCCTTCGGTTTGATGGGCGTGATGGCTTTCCTCTTTCCCTTTCCTTGGACGTGGCCCTTGCCCTTAGCAACACTTGCTTTGGGGTTGGAGTTATGTCCCTTTTTGCCTTCATTGATTGTTAGAACGGGTAAAACCTTTTTACCCATTCCCGCTTCGGCCGTTCTTAGCATTGCGTGAAGCTCACCAATGCTTTTGTCCCATCCATTCATGTTATAATTCATGACAAAAGTTTCAAACCTTTTGGTCAATGAGTTGAGGATCAAATCCGTAGCCAACTCATTAGACACGGGACAATTCAACCTATTAAGCTTTTCAATGTAGCTTTTCATCTTTAGGACATAAGATGAGACGCTTTGGGTTTCCTCCATACGACATGCATGAAACGCTCGAACCGTTTCGAAACGTTCCGCTCTAGCTTGTTGAAGGAACATTTCCTTCAATTGAGTTATCATGTCGTATGCCCCATGATGCTCGAAATCCTTTTGGATTTCGGGAATCATAGTTGCTAACATGAGGCAAGAGGCTTGCACCGAATCTTTGGTGTACTTAACCCAATCGAAATAAGCCTCCTCATCTTCCACGTTAGGCTCGTCGGGAATGGGATCGTCTAAGACATATGATATCTCTTCTTGCTTGAGAACTATTCTCAAGTTGCGATACCAATCCATAAAGTTATTATGGTTTAGACGATCCTTTTCAAGGATGGTTCTTAAGGATAGGTTACGGGTGTTATGGGTAGAGGTGTTTGCATTGTTAGTGGCCATCTACAAAATTTAACAAAGTTCTAATTTAGTATTATAAACAATTTAATTATTAATACCCTTTTATTCCAAATTTTAAAATAATAATTAAATTCTAGAATCCAACGATAAGTCAAATTTCGGTTAGGTGACCTTTATCCCGTTATTTGATTTAACAAGGTAGTCAACCTTGACAATTGCAACCCTTTGCAACTTCTAGAGGTATGGGACCATTCGAAATCCTTATTTCGTGTTGACATGTTTATCCCATCAACACCATTGGACCCCATGCTTAGGTGACCTTTATCACATGGTTTCCAATTCAAGTCGTCCTACTTGTATAAACATGTAAGATTAACATACAAGTGGTTAGGTGACCTTTATCCCACAAATATGTTAATATTACCTTAAGTATATTAGTTTGCTCTAAAATGGTTAGGTGACCTTTATCCCATTTAAAGTTTCCTAATACGTTAAGTGTCTTACAAAAGGATGGTGTTAGACTTGTTTCCTTGGTAATTATGAAAAAGGGATTTTTAAGTTTTCCAATATTCTAGTATGAAAAACATTATGCCATATCCTAACATGCATTTAGAAATATGGCGATTTTGAAAACCAATTTTCAAGGTTCTAGTTATAATAAAACCAATTTTATTATATGTGAGTAATCGCTTAGTTTTAATAAACCCATTTTATTAACTAATTGACGCGATATTACCAAATATATATTAGAACCCGTTTTATGCTTGTTGTCGTTCCTATGTGACGGTATGGATATCCTAATATCTATCAACCACACATTACATAAAGTAAAACAAACAACCAAGCATACATGCAAAATATAGTCATAACCGAGAACCGCTAAGTTTGACCATACTTGTTAGCCGAAACAAGTATAGGTCATAAGTCTCACCTAAGGGACAAAACATGACACAAGGATGGAATGTTGACTCCCACTTGATCTTGCATCCAAATGCTTCAAGTATCCTTTCCAAGTTGTTGTGTTCTTGTTGGGCTTGTTAATGGGCTCCAAACTTCCAAAAGTCTTCTTGGGCCCAAGAGTGAAATTTATGGGCCTAATGGGCTTGAATCCCATGATGGGCCGGTGAGGCCCAACAAGCCCAAAATTTCGGTCCAAGGCCCAAATCCACCAATTCTTGCATCTTCAATTTTTACAAAATGTATCCTAATACATATTTTTTCTAAAAAAAAGAAAATGCAACTAATCTATTTATTACATACCAACTTATGAATAAATAAATTACATAAGCCTAAGATTATGAATTATTACAACCATATTGAATAATAAACATAATCAACATACACAAACAACAATCAACACATCCAAGGTCTCGGTTTCGGTTATGACACAATCAAACATACCAAATGTTCTAAGCATGCAACCTAAGCAACCAATGCCCAAAATCACCAAAAGGAATCGGCCCCCCCCCCCCCAAGAGGCTACGGCCCATCCCCCCCCCCCCAAAATTTTTGCAATTTTGATATTTCAACATCCAAATGTTAAATGGTTTCCTAAGATCTTTGCATGCATGTCAAGATCTTACAAAACCATGAGGGGTAAAATCCACCAAAATTTCGGACCCCTTTTTCACCCATGAAAAATCCGAAATCTATGAACATGTAAGGAGCATAAGTCCTTGTAACCGGCTCTTGATGCCATTGTTGGGTTTTATACAAGTTTATCAAAGTCAAGTTAACCATATTTAACTAGAAAAACGCAACGGAAGCTTAGATTTTATAACTTGTTATGAACATACCATTATGTTAAAATTAAAACCCAATGAACAAGGATCAATATTACAAGAACAATATGCTCACAAAATGTAAATGTACCTCCTTATACCTTATAGGAAGATGTAGGTTGTTGAAGGGGATGATGGATGAAAGGCAAGCCTCCAAAGAAGAAAACCTCAAGAGAGTGATACCCCAAGCCTTTTGCAACAACACCAAGTTATTTGCTAGGATTCTTGAACACCAAAATTAGCTTACCAAGCTCTCCCAAAAAGCCAAAGTGGCCGTGAGAATTAAGAGAGAGTGAGGGAGAGTTAGTTGTTTTCTTGAACCAATTTCAAAATAATAACTAACTTGCATGTATTGAAAAAGGAGAGAGGAACCATTTTGCATGTCTTGTGATTGGAGAAGGGGTCAACACAAAAGGACAAAGTTTTAAATGGGACCAAACCTTCCACCCACATGGGTGGCCGGTTTTGATTTTTTTTTTTTTTTTTTATTTTTTTTGTTATTTTGTTTTAACATTTAAAACATCTCCATCTCCATTCATTTTATAAAACTCACTTATATAAAATGTACATACATATATATATAATTATTTAACCAATTAAATAATTAATTTATATAAACAAATTATCCAAATAATTTATTTAAATCCTCAAGTGTGTTTGTTTAGAAAACCAATTTTCTAAACGCGTAGTGTTCGGTATTCGTTTAAATGATCAAATCATCAAAAGAATACATTTGGTGTTGTCTAGCTTGTTATTGGGTATGACCCGACTTGGATCAAACACAGTTAGCCACATTAATATAAATATGTGTCTCGGGCATACGTAATTCCAACATTTATAACACTGGAAACCTAGAAAGCTGGACGATGCCAACGTGGTGTCACATGTTTGCTCGCTGCCTCACGGGTGCGGCGCGTGTCTGGTTCGAAAGCTTGCCAACTGGGCAAATCGATGGGTTCGAAGAGCTATTGGAGAAGTTCCAAGCTCACTTCGTACAGCAGCGCAGACACACGCGCGACCCTGATGACATCATGCACTGCGTGCGCAGGAATGATGAAACGATTGAAGACTACATAACTCGTTTCAATCAGGAATCTCTTGCAATTGGAGGTATCACTGAGCAACTCTTGCGCGTGGCCTTTATACAAGGTGCGCGCAGTGATCAACTCCGCAGAGCTCTCGTGAGCAGAGATGGCATGCCAACCACTTGGGCTAAGCTAATGGAAGCATCGCGAGTCTTCGAGCGAAATGAAAAACAAATTGCCCAAGATAGAGCAAGAGAAAGAGGGCACCAAGCAGAAGCACCACGCAACAACGAAAGGAGGGGCAAACAAAACTCTGTATGGTCCAGGTTGCAACAAACCAGTTTTTCTCCCACAGAAAAGCAGGCGCAACCAAGCTCACCCCAGCCCCAAAAAGACAGTCGTAATCGCGGAGAGGGTGACAAGAGGGAAGGCGGCAGAGAGCCTAACAGACCTCTACCAAGAATATGGACTCCCCTCACTAAAACGCCTTCACAAGTGTTAAGCACAGAGAATGTCCAGTTTAAAAGCCCCAAGCCACTACACTATAAGGAACCACCAAACAGTGGCAAGTATTGTGAGTTTCACAAGTCCACAGGGCACAACACCGATGCATGCCACCAATTGAAGGATGCGATTGAAAGAGATGTGAAATCAGGCAAGTTGGCTCACCTGGTGAAAAACCCAAGACCAGAGAATGAACAACTAGATGGAGCCTCAGCCAGCAAAAAGTTCAAAAGAATCTGTGTAGCCGAGGGAGGAAGGCAAGGGCAAAGATCGAGAAAGAGAAGCGCGCAGGTCCAAGGAGATTGGCGCGAGCAACAAGTAATCTTCCCAAGAATCAGGGGAGGCCCTTCTATCAGCAGTCCTCTAGTCATCACTACACACATTGCTCAATATGAAGTGTCAAAAGTCCTGGTGGACACTGGCAGCGAATCAGACATCATGTATTAGCAATGTTTCAGGAAGTTGGATCCAGCAGACCAAGCAAGGCTCGAAATTGTGAATGCACCAATCTCGGGTGTTTCAAATGAAATCATTCACCCCTTAGGTCAGATACAATTTGAACTAACTGTGGGGGATGAGAAACACAAGCGAGCTGAAATTGTCAACTTCTTGGTCTTGCCCACCACTTCATGCCACAATATGATCTTGGGTAGAGGAACGATTGCCCAATTCAACGCCATACCGTCGCCAACGCACGGCGCGTTGGGGTTCCCAACACCAACAGGTGTAACATTTGTATACCGAGATCATTTGTGCGCAGTGACAAGTATTCCGCGGGAAGGGAGAATGAAACTTCCAATGGCAAACAACGCGCCAGAGGAATGGATTCTCAACCCAAAATTCCCAGAGCAAACAATCACAATTGGAGCTACGATATCAGACGACACAAGGTTGAGAATGAAAAGATTGCTCACAACGTATATGTCGGTCTTCGCGTGGCAACATTCCGATATGACTGGGGTTCTACGAGACCTGGCGCAACATTCTCTCAACACGTTCAAGTCCGTAGAGCCAATTGCTCAAAAGAAGAGAATCATGGGGGATGAGAAGGCAAAGGCCATGAATGAGCAAGTAGAGGATCTACTACGCGCAAACATCATCCGCCCAATACGATACCAGACATGGGTAGCCAATCCTGTGATGGTAAAGAAGAGCAACGGGTCATGGAGGATGTGCATTGACTTCAACGACCTCAACAAAGCATGTCCAAAAGATTGTTACCCCCTCCCAAACATTGACGCGAAGGTGGACTCCGTAGCGCCATTTAAGCTCAAATGTTTTCTGGATGCCTATAAGGGCTATCACCAAATTCAAATGGCACCACAAGACGAGGACAAGACTGCCTTCAGAACCGACAAGGTTGTTTTTTGTTACACAAAAAATGCCCTTTGGTTTGAAGAATGCGGGAGCCACCTACCAAAGACTCATGGACGCGGTTTTCAACGAGCAAATTGGAAGAAACCTAGAAGTCTACGTGGATGATTTGGTGATCAAAAGCAGGGAGGAAAAACAAATGCTCAAAGACATCGAAGAAACCCTTTGGCGCCTAAAGGAAGTAAACATGAAGCTCAACCCGAGCAAATGCACATTTGGCGTAGAAGAAGGGAAATTTCTCGGTGTAATGGTCACCAAGGATGGTTTCAAGGTGAACCCAGAGAAGGTGGAGGCTATCCTTGACATGCCCTCACCATCCACCATAAAAGAAGTTCAAAAGTTGAATGGTAGATTGGTATCAATCAACAGGTTCCTAGCGAACCATGCAAGCAAATCTACCCCATTCGTTAACACATTGAGAAACTGCCTAAAGAAAAGCCAATTCAAGTGGACGCCTGAGGCCGAGCAAGCTTTCAGTGAGATAAAAGAATGTCTGATAAATCTGCCTGCGCTCGCAACTCCACTTCCTGGCGAAACTTTAACATTGTACCTGTCAGCAGGAGAGCGCGCCATCGGCGCAGTGTTGTTGGTGGATCGCAAGGGAATCCAAACACCAATCTATTATGTGAGCCGGGTGCTGACAGATCCTGAGACGCGCTACTCCATCATGGAAAAGTTAGTTTTGTCACTAACACACGCGTCGCGCAAGCTTCATAGATATTTCAATGGTCATCCTATTGAAGTTCTGACTGGTTACAACATCCAGCAAGTCTTGCGGCGTCCCGCGCTCTCAGGAAGGTTGACAAAATGGGCGCTGGAATTAGGAGAGCACACGATCGCCTATAAGCCCCGTCCAGCAATAAAGGAACGACACTTAGCTGATTTCATCGTAGAAATCCCTGAAGGAAAAATTGAAGAGGCTCAGCGCGAGGTAGACCCTCCGCGAGCCAATAATGAAGAAAATGTTTGGAGATTATTCACTGATGGAGCTTCAAACAATGAAGGGTCCGGCGCAGGCCTCAAGCTGGTGGATCCAGAAAGTCATGAGTATACTTACGCAATCAGATTGGATTTCAAGAGCACCAACAACGAAGCTGAGTATGAAGCCCTGCTGGCTGGTCTGCGCATCGCGCACAAGTTCGGAGTTAAAAAGCTAGAGGTCCATGTTGATTCATACTTGGTAGCAGCACAGGTCAATGGCCTTTATGATACCAAGGAAAACACCATGCCTCTGTATCTAGAGCAGGCGAAAAAGCTCATCGAGCAATTTGACTTCTTCAGAATCATACATATTCCGCGCAGTGAAAACAAGTCTGCTGACGCGCTGAGTAAGATGGCATCAACCAGCTTCGATCACTTTGGCAAAGATGTCAGGGTAGAAGTAATGAGCAACCCGTCGGTGGGAGCGAAGTCTGTCCTTGTAATTCATACAACCCCTTCATCATGGATAACTCCAATAATGGAGTTCTTGAAGGAGGGAAAGGTACCGGACGATCGCGCACAGGCGAGGAAGATAAGACACAAGTCGCAGAACTATGAACTGCTTGATGGTACATTATATCGACGCTCTTATCTTGGACCGCTCATGAAATGCCTAGATGCTGAGGAAGCAAGCTATGTGATCAGAGAGATACACGAAGGAATCTGTGGAATACATGCTGGCCCGCGCATGGTGGTTGCCTAGGCAATGAGCGCAGGTTACTATTGGCCAGGCATGTACTTGGACGCGTTAAAAGAGATCCAAAAATGCAAAGCGTGTCAGAGCTATGCGCCAAACACCATGCGACCAAAGAACAACTTGATTCCGGTGACCTCCGCATGGCCTTTCCACAAATGGGCAATCGATATTGTGGGTCCCCTACCGCAAGCGCAAGGGCGAGTAAAATTTTTGGTAGTGGCAGTAGACTATTTCACAAAATGGGTTGAAGCCAAGCCACTAGCAAAAATCACAGCCGAGGCGATGAAGCAATTTATTTGGAGCCACATCATATGCCGTTTTGGCCTGCCCATGGAAATTGTGAGCGACAATGGCAAACAATTCACCGACAGGAAGATATCCAGCTGGCTCAAGGAATTGCGCATCAACCAAATCTTCACTTCAGTATACCACCCTCAGGGGAATGGCCAAGTGGAGCGCGCGAACCAAAGCTTGTTAATGGGCTGAAGAAAAGGTTAGAGGGAGAATCCCATTCATGGGTCGAGGAGCTACCTAATGTCCTGTGGGCGCACAGGACATTAAGCAAAACCAGCAATGGCGAATCCCCGTTCAGCCTAACCTATGGAACGGAGGCTATGATTCCAGCAGAAATTGGATGCCCATCCCATAGAGTGCTCATGATGAGTAAGATTGATAACGAGCGGGAAAGAAGGTTGGATCTCAACTTACTTGAAGGGCGCAGAGAAGCGGCTATCATCAGTGAAGCCAAATACAAGAAAAAACTAGAAAAGTATTACAATCAGCACGTGAAAGAATGCCACTTCAAGAAGAATGATTTTGTTCTTCGAAACAATGAAGCTAGCCGCGCGATAACCCCGGGAAAGATGTCCCCCAATTGGGAGGGACCTTATCAAGTCTCGGAAGAATTGGGAAAAGGCGCATACGCTTTAAAAGATTTGAATGGAAAGAAGATCCCGCGCGCATGGAACGCAGCACAGCTTAGAAAATGTTTCATGTAAAAATTGTCAAGTTTGTAATCAAGGCTTTTTAAGCCATTATGAATAATGATACGCGCTATCTTCTCTTAATGTGTGTTCTATTACATTTTGCATACATGTTTCACACTTCCCTTTATTAATTTTGAGCAATATGACAACATTGTATTGACATCAAAACAAAAATAAAACGAAGTAAAACATACATGCGCGAGCTTCAAGCTCAAACGCGTTAAGGAGTTTTAACTCTAAAACGTCAGGGCCTTAGCCCAATAATATGAGCCTTAGCTCAGGGCCTTAGCCCAATAATACGAGCCTTAGCTCAAATCACTCACAAGATCCATCCTACATGCTGCGCAGCTAGACCATAAAAATACCTAAGCACAACTAAGGCAAAGCACATGCCAAAACATAGTTGTTAAGGTCTCAGGTCGAGGTCGCGCATGGAATTGTAATGGATATCAGAGTAACACATACTGACACGTAAAGGCTAAAAAACTCATAATTCCCTATAATAAATGCGCGATAACGTCGCGCAAAAGAGGAATAATGAAACGCCAAGGCACGTGTCAACATAGTCAGGATATTGCAAAATCACTTAAAATATGACAAGGATTAAGTAAAATAATTTCCTTACAACCTTGTTCTTATTTCAACGTGCAAGCATATATTATATTCAACAAGCAAACATGCAATATAAAGAGATGAATGGGGAATGCGCAAGATGCGAATAAGGGAAAAACAAAATTTCATTCCAAAACATAGAAGGTTACAAATTTACAAAATGATGAGATACAAACTGCAAATAAAAAAAAAACATGAAGGGCTTCTCAAGTCTCTATGTCGACGTCAGCCTCTTCATCGCCCTCATCATTACCTCCCTCAGCATCTGGCGCAGCCCGCTCCTCGTTATCTCCAAACTTGCCATATTCAAGCTGTTCATCTTGAATGGAGTCGTCTTCTATCACAATAGTGTCAGGAGCGGGTCCTTTGGCCACGCCAGAGCCGCTAGCAGAGGCAGCATTGCCCGCGCCATCATCGCCGCCACCAGCCCCTTCACACTCGTCAAGTAATTTCTTTAGAGCGCCGAGATCGGGCTGATCAGCAAGCAAGGCCATCTGCAAAGCATAAGGAAAAGTGTGAGTACAAAAAGACTAGGAAAATAAGTCAAAGTAAACTCATTAAGGTTAAAATACCTGCTCAAGGATGGGAATGGGAGTATTCAAATACTTCTCCCCCACCTCGGCCATGTCCGCGCAGACAACGTCGAGCTGATAAGGGTAGTCGGATGGGTTCTTCTTCAGCATGCTATATTCACAGCCATCCTTAAACCCTTCAGCTCGACCCACCAAGCGCGATGCAGCGTTCCAATCCATCACAAGGGTCTGAAACTCGTCTGAGTATTTCATCGCATAAGCGCAACGAGTCATACCCTGTGAGACTAGCCATTGGCGATCCTGCGCGAGGGAAGAAACTGACGTCTCAAGAGCAGGAATCTGAGAGTTTAACAACTCAACAGTTTCCTTGGTCTGTTTCAGCTCCTCTCTGTCGGACGCTGCTGCCACCAAGGCCTCTTTCCTTTCCGCTCGCACAACATCGAGCGCTTCTTGGCTAGACGCGGCCGTCGCCAGGGCTTCATCCTTCTCTGCCCGCGCGGCCTCAAGCTCCTTCTTCAGGCGCGCAACCTCACTCTCTAATGAAGATTTGTCAGTGATAGACTGCACAAGCGCTTGGTCACGCGCCTCTGCATCCAGCTCCAAGTCGCGCACTCGCCGCGCATACTTGGCCGCGTCCGCCTCTGCTGCCTGCAGCTTCTCCCGCGCAGCCTGCAGCTCATGCTCGTGCTTCACGAAGGCAGCGTTGGCACTTGCTCGGTTCTCGCTGAGTTCTGCTTGGAGTTTCTCAGCTCTCTCTCGAGCGTCAGAAAGATTCCAAGCAGATACCTTAGCCTCTTGCTTGGCCTCCGCAAGAGCATCACGCACCTTTACATAATCATAGCGAAGCTCTTGGGAGGCAGCAAAGAACGCTGACCCAGCGAAAAGATGGTCGTTGAGCAAGTCCACGCGGGCGCGCTCCTCCTGAAACCTCCTTTCAGCTGGAGGCACGGAGTGAGCCCAGAAGTCTTCACACACCCCCATGGACTGAAATGAGCTATTCTCAGTAATATTCCATCACGGGCGGTATATGTGATCGGCTTCCTGCAAACACAAAGCAACGTTCTAGTCATCTAAACACTAATATGAAAGTCCGCGCAGCGGAGCAAAACGAACTTATACCTGCGGGGAGCAAGCAGAAAAGTCAGCGCCAGCCCCATGAAGAAGACTGCGCCACGAAATCTCGTGGCGCTACAGGGCTTGCGAGGCCGCCATCGGAGTCTTCAAAATGGGCCTCCTCATCTTCCTCTGTAACAGGCCTTTTCTCCTGCGACCTGGAAAAATCAAAACCAGTCTCGCGAGGAGGGCTGCGCGCAGGAGGAGGTGAGGGAGGTCTCGACGCCGCAAGATCAGCGCGTAAAACAGCCTCCTGCTCCTTAGTAATCCCAATGAGGGGAGATTCAGTGCTTGCAGGAGCAGGAGCAGACCAACGGCGCTGGCGCCGGCGCCAGCAGTACCGCCAGCAGCTTGTGTGCCAGCTATAATGCCTATGAAAAAACCAACAAAGAGAAATGATTCAAGACTTGATCTAAAAAGAAAAAAGTCAGAAAATAAAAGCGCAATATATACCTTGGCGCACCGCCGTTCGCGAGTTAAACATCGCCATGAAGTCCATTTTCCCCCTTTTTGAGGGCAAAACAGAGAACTTCAAAGCAACCGTCGGCGCAGCCTCGGTACCTTGTTGCGCCTGAGGTTGATCCACCAAGGTCGCCGACTCTACAAACATTTGAGTGAGCAAAGATTCATTAATAACTCTATCGGAATCACGCTCATAAAACCATAAAGTATAAACAAAGTATACCTGTTGAAGAGGAAACAGCAGGCGCAGCGCCGCTTCTCTTTTCCGCCGCGCGAAGAGAGGAGGTGGCGGCACCATACCTCGTGTGGACAGGAGGATTGCCCACACCTTGAGGCAAAGAAGACAATGAAACCTTGGAGGTAAACCCCTTGGTTTTCTTAAGTCCCTTCGCCTGAGTAGGAGGATCCTGAACAACAGGGGCATCATTCTTCTTCTGTTTTTTACTGGCCCCTGCGCCAGTTTTCCCTTTAGCTTTACGCTTGAGTTGTGGCACCTCAGCTTCCTCCTCCACCTCTTCTTCCGCGAGCTCCAGCTCATAGTTCTCGAGCGCATCTACAATACGTGCAACAGAAATGTTAACCAAATTTGGTATTCTAAAGGCATAAGCATAAGTACAAAGGCCTACCAGGCGCATAGCTGTCAAAGCAAAATCCCAAATCAACAGGGATGAACATATCAGCGAAGCGATCGGGGAAGCGAACTTCCCCAGCGCCCAGCGCGACAGAGCCACCCTCCATATGCTCATCATAGGCGGCGTGGACGTACTCCTTGCTTACTGCATAAAACAAGACAAATGATATCAGCAAAACGAATTATATTTGCGCAGAAATAATGCAATGAGCTAATAACTCACATAATCCATCAACTTGGATAACAGGCTCAGTCACGCTGTCGGCCCACCTCCTGCTCATGCCAACCCCCACCAGCGCCTCCTCGCAAATATTCTTGGCGGGGGATGGTTCAGCAGTCAACTTATTAACCCATGCGCCAGTTGGGTTCTTAAGAACATTCACATCCGCGGGCGTAGAAGTGATCGCGCGCATGGTCATGCGGATGGGAATCACACCAGCCTTAATATAGAAAAATTTCTCAGACCAGTCATGAAGGCTCTTGAAGGAAACAGTGCAGCACTTGACCTTCTGACTGCGAGGAACGAATGAGAACCAAGAATCTTGGATTTTTGGCTTATAAAAAAATTGAAAGCGCCGAGGGGTTGGCTCCTCGAGCTGAGCTTTGCACATGAACTCAAAATGAGTCATGCGCACAAGTCCAAAAGGATGGACTTGGGATATGTGAATCCCATGAAATTTAAGCAGCGCACCCATAAACCTTGTCATCGGGAGACGAAGGTTGCAGTGAGTGAAAAAATGGCAGTATAAGGAGATATAGCCGGTGGGCGGATCTGCCGCCGTTTGCCCGGCCGCCGGGAGCATACAGCCGTACTCAGGGAGAAAACCCTGAGAGGCGATGAGACTGTCGAAATCAGACTGTCTCAACTTGCAGGGAATCTCATCCCACCTCTTCACTGTCTTGCCCTTCCCCGCCTCCTCCGACGAGGCCTCAGCAGCCTGTTTTCCCTTGCCGGTCTTCTTCAAAGTGGACATGACTAATGATTTTACACGGCGTCTGCTGGGGGAGATTGTGGCGTCTGGGTTATCAGACATACAACTGTGAATCAAACAGAGGTTACTTCAAGAACGGAAATCTGGAAGCAAAAGACAAGCTCTTAATCGGAATAAAAATGGAAGGAAAGAAAAAGCTCTGAAATAACAATGAAGATGAAGAATAACAACTCAAAAGGCTTGCTTTTATAGGCCCAGGAGAGAGAGAAACAGGTACTGATCAGAGTTCACGCGCCCCCACTCGCAGGTGCAGGCCAACGCGAGCGCGACACGTGTTCCTGACACTGTGTGAGGGGACATAAAAGGGAACGAAACAGGTACTGATCAGAGTTCACACGCCCCCACTCGCAGGTGCAGGCCAACGCGAGCGCGACACGTGTTCCTGACACTGTGTGAGGGGACATGAAAGGCAACTGTAGCACCTCGAGCACACGAAAAGTCTGACACGTCTCCATCTCTGACGCATGTCAGCACCAACCAACCGCGTACATGGACGATTCATTTCAACCACAAGGATAGAATTTCGCGCAACGATGAGAAATAAAAAAGGAAAAAACAAAACCCTATTAAAAGAGAACTATTAAGTCTAATATCTATCTTACCTCGCTTGGGCGAGACAAGACACACATTAGACTGGGGGGGCTTGAAGAGGTATGTACCCGCCTTAACATCGAGCGGGGCGGGTCAACCCACAAGATATAGACAAGAGGCTTGAAATCAAGATATCATGAAGGCACAAAGCCAAAACCTATGCGCACGGTGCATATCACATATGCTCACGCATCACATATGCTCACGCATATCATATATGCTCACGCATCACATATGCTCACGCGTATCACATGCTCGCGCACCATATATGCTCACGCATATCACATCTGCGCGTGGCGCATATCGCATGCTCATGCATCATATATGCTCACGCATATCACATCTACGCGTGGCGCATATTACATATGCTTGCGCATATCACATCTGCGCATGAAACATCTGCGCGTGAGAATAAAGAGAAGACTTCGCGCATCCTCAGGATAGGCGCATATCACACGTGCACATAATCAACCTCGTCCTTATCCAAATCAGGATAAGGACAACCTTGATTGTGTTCGTCAGACAACCTTCCAGAAGGTATCCTTTAAGGAATAAGAATATGCTGATGTTGACAGCTGCCAATGAAAGGTGGACAACTCAGCAAAACCCATGTGCTACCACGTGATTGCACATGGGTCAGGTAAAATGCCTGGGTCAGAGAATAATCAATGAAAAAGCACCAGGTGTCCTAAGGACACGTGGCGCAAAGCAATAGGAGGAGGCCAAAAAGGCCCTAATGGGATCTGAGCCCAATCATTGGAAACCCTAACACTATAAATACCACACCACCTCCACAAGGGGAGGTAAGCAAGAAAATACATTCCAATTCCTTACTCACTCTCAGATTATTATTATCTTCTCATACAATCTCTTATTCTCACACCGGAGGGTTACCCCAAAGAGGACCCCTCTGTCCCTTTCTGAGGGGTAAGTTCACGGTGCTGCTCGTTTTGTAGGTGGAAGAACTCATACTCCGGAGAACCATCGGTGAAATAGCATACTCATATCCGAGGAAAGTTGATCGTCTACCAGTGAGCCGATCCACGTTTCTTCACTAAGCATGTTGCCCCTTGATCTTATACATAAAATCCTCTCTTTTACTAGCATTAAATCAGTTATCCAAACCAGTGCTTTGTCTTCTAGATGGAGGTCTATCTGGACTTCAATGCCATATCTCAACCTCTCAACTGGTGACGTTCCTCGCTTCTCCGAACTTATTAACCATGTTCTGTCCGCCCGCAATGATCAAATAGATATTTATTCAGTCGACCTATGTTTTGTTCTGGGGACGTTTAATGACGCCTTGCTCAAAAGACTTCTTGAATATGCATTCTCTCACAATGTCCAACGACTAACCGTTACATGCTTGTTCGGTGAGAAGATTGATTTACCTCTTTCTCAGCTCTTTTGTTCGCAGTCCCTTAGATATCTCAGCTTGACTGGGTCTGATACCGGCTTCCTTGATGCATATTCCATTGTTCTTGCGTCAACTTTGGAGCTCCCGGCTCTAACAACATTGCATCTTGATTACGTCACGTTTTATGAGGACAATGGTGTTGGTCCTTTCTCCAAGTGTGTAAACTTAAAGAATCTCACTCTAAGTCACTTTATGGTATTGAAATCACGCAGTTTAACTCTTTGTCATCCTCGAATTTCTAATCTCATACTTGAGAATGGACATTGGACTCTGGATGCTGTCAATGTGGATGCACCTCAACTCAAGAGTCTTACTATAAGCTATTGCCGTGGCATGCATCAGATTACTGCATCCAACCTGGCCTCCTTGCTCTTTGATGGTTCATGTCTTTTGAAGTTCTCGACAGATTTGCCTTCTTTGGAGAAGGTGGGTCTTTGCATTCGTTCTCCAGACGTGTGGAGGCCTTATAAAATCGCTCGTCTGCTTCATCAACTCCGCAATGCCAAATTTCTTAAGCTTAATCTGGAGTTCCTTGAGGTATTTTGGTGCTAGTTTAAAATTTCATGACGGAAAATGCTCTCTTAATCCTACAAATAAAAACGATCTAGAAAAAAAAATTATGTTTTTTGTGAATTTTAACAAGCATGTTTCTGTTTGTGCAGCCTCTTATTTCATGCATGGAGCGAATTTCACCTCAACCTTCTCCGTTTTGTAACCTGAAGAGTTTAAAGGTTTATCCAGATTACGTACCCTTGGATGATGAAACACATGAGAGAGTAAATTTGTCTACTAAAGTCATAAACTATTTGCTTGATGGTTCTCCAGGTGCCACCTTCACATTGATCTCATATGAGGTAGTATGTCATATCTGTTTTAACACGATATATTTGACATGTGAATGGTTTCGTGGAGATTTTAAAATCTTCAATAAATTCTAGGAAATCAGGGAAAAGAAGCAGAAGGCTTGAGCTTTAGCGAATGCTGCAGCAGCACAGAAGCTTATGGTAGATTTACAGGTGATGTTAGAACAGGAGAAAGCTAACATTGAGACTCATAGAGATCAACCAGTGGAGGCAGATGCACATGATCAAGGGAAGTCACCATTGGAGAAGGTGCAGCTGCACTTTGAGAGGAAAATGGAACAGATGAAGAGGTATTGGGAAGATGTTGGAGTACAGACTGATCGAGGGAGAAGAAGGACTTCTTACATTATCTCTCGGTTGCGTGACATTGAAGATGTACTATTACTCAGAGACCTCCCTAATTCAAAGACAGAGGAGTTGCAAGCATGTTTTTCCTCTCTTTGTGCAGAGGTTGACACTGTGGTGAAGAAAATATTGCATCATACGAAAATCCCACAAATCCATTTTAGTGACTGCTTTAATGATCTTGCTGCAACATCTATTTCGTCGTCTTAGCAAGTTGTAAGTTTTTGATTTTTCAGAAGTGCTAAAAAGGCCAAACGCTCGTGTCTTGTTTTCTGGTTTTCTTATCCTCAAGGACTTAAACTATCATGCAGAATTTCAGCCATTTTGATGTTGTTTTCTACTGTTTATAGTGAGGATATACTAAGTCAATGCAAACTACTAGACAGCACGGAATACTTTATGGTACGCAACATGTTTGTCGCAGCACGGTATGGACCGCCTAAACCGGGTGACAACCAACATCAGCTGTCACCGGAAGTCATAAACCTTCAATGAATGACATACCAAACGGCCTTCAGTTTAGGTTTGTGGCCTTTTTGCGTTTTTTTTTTCTCCCTCTCGGGCTAGAACCAGTTACACCAGCAATGATTGTTAGATGAGTAATTTAAGGTTTCCAAGATGGAGTGCAAGGCACTGCCATCAAAAGATTCTGTATCATCAAGCAACTAGATGAAACTATTAAGATTATTTTAGAAATCAACTAATTTGAACCCAACTCTATTATTTTTAAACTATTTTTCATAACAGCACAAATTAGATTGGCACAAATTAGCTTCATAACAACCGTTAACCTGAACAACCGATAACGGTCCAACCAAGGGTTTTTTTTTAAGTCTTTTGTTCGGTCTCGGTTTGCTCTGGTTCTGTGTCAATGAACAGACCTAATAATTGCTACTTATAAAAATTTGCAGACAATTATTTGCAAACTTCAGCATTTTGAGGTTTAATACACTTTATACTATAGTAATGGTTTTCTAGGGCTGAGCACGGTTTGGCTTTTAGGCGAAACCGAAACTGAAACCGAAGTCATCGGTTTTTTGAATATACTATTCGGTTTCGGTTTTTCGATTATTTTTTGTTACCTTTCGGTTATAGTCGGGTTTTTATTTGAAAGGTTGCATCCAAATCTACGTGAGAATAAATTTTTATATGTTCAATAGAGCTGCTATGTCATATATGCCTTACTTGTAAACAATTTGTAACCAAATGAACCTTCTCCATGGAAACCCCGTACATAGTAATCATCTACAAACACATGTCCTTTTAAATGATCGAATTCTTCATCTCTTCGAAACTTATTTTGGTTGCCCCATCCAAGTTCTCTCTTGTTCTTCTATACAACTTGATCAAACTGATGAAATGAGAAGACATAGTTTTGGTTTTAAAACATAAGTGCACAAATTAGTATATTATATTATTTGGAGTGTATTTGGTATTTTTATAACTTTTATTTGATATAATAAACGAATTATAAATGTTACTAGGTTTATATGAGAAAAACAAATTTAAAGCATGTATTGCTTATATTTAATGTTCATTGGTCTGGATAAGTGCTTTATATTATGCAGTAACAAATATGGATTATTGTTATTACTAACGAAATGAAAAGCTTAAATATATAATGAGAAACAAACTTATTACTTACATTACATGAATTGTATCCTGAATTGTAAAGTGAATCCAAGAAGCTTTAGAAGATTAAGAAGATTCTATGAGAAAAAAGAAAACGGTTTATCATAATTAGGGAAAAGTTGAAGAAATGAAGAAACTTGGAAAAAGAATTAACAATTCGGTTAAGTTTGTCACTTAGACCATCCTCTATGGTGAGGGGCTTCAAAGCCTCTCCACCATGACACGTCAGTGCCACGTAATCATCGGGGGGCATCGAAGCCCCAACCAAAGGCGCTCCGATATGGTTTAATGACCCAAAGGCGCCCCTATATATATATATATATGTGTGTGTGTGTGTGTGAGAGGGGGGCTTCAACCGCGCCGGCTGTTGGAACAATCCCACCCTCGTCGCCCTTGGTTCATCCGCGCCCCACGGCGGTGTTTGGTGCCCACGTCGCCCAAAAAATCCCCCGAAGGGCACCCCATAGCGTTGGGTCTTATTGGGTCAAACTTGACTTCTGGTTGAACTGGGATAGTAAAAGGATCATTTGTACATAAACATAAAGGGTATTTCGGTCATTGTGAACGCCTATTTGCGGGAACCTTTTTGAGTCAATGCTTCTAAACAGGCATTTTACCGCTACTGTAACTAGGTGAATTATACTCCCAAATTTGTTTGGTTCATGAGTTTCTGATAAGATTTTTTGACTGCCATTATAAATTAAAGAATGAATAGCATGACCAAAAGAAAGTGTGAAATGAAGCAAAGATGTTTTGCCTATAATATAGTTTTCATAACGAAATTTATAGCAGTCGCAAAAAGAAAGTGTGAAATGAAGTATATATTTTGATAATCAGAAAAGCAAAATTATAAAGGGGAAAGTGAATACGGTGTTGTTATGTTTGTAAGTTAGGCGCAAAACTCATCAAAACTACGTAGTTTTGATTAAAAATACTCAAAATTTATTTGTTTTCCCCTAATCCTGATCACCATCCATTGTCTCCCAAAGTTTCCATATGCAATTAGTGCAATCCTTAAATGAAAACTATATTAATGCAATATCATCCCTTATATTCGTTTCAAAATATGTGACCTGTGTGTGTTGTATCCACAAAAGTTAGAATATTAATATTCAATTGATTTAAAACTCATTATTAATTAAATTATTAATAAAACACAAAGTGAAATTGCAGACGAATGGACAAACTGATTTAATTAAATTGTGTAAGACCATGAGTAGTCATAACTCTCTAGCCTCAGTCATTATGCGTCACGTGGCGTCCAGTCAGAGTTATGGTTTTTTACCAAAACAGGGTGTAGTCATAACTTTCCACCCCGAGACATTATGCACCACGTGGCGCCCAGTCATTTAAATAATAAATCATTTAAATAAATAAACATAAAATTAAAAAATACATTAAACTTCTAAATAAAAACTTAATTAAAATAAAAAAATATACATCAAATTAAAAAAAAATACAAAAATAATACTAATAAAACTACATGTTATACTTTTCTAAAATTTTCGCTTGTCGAGAGGCTTTTATAGATCGGACTCTCGGGTCGGCTTCGGTTAGCTCACTTGATAAATCTCGATGTCTTTGTCCATTTCATTCCTTCTAAGTAGTTTCGACGGCGTCCAAATTTACTTTAAGTCGTTGGGTTCCAAGTTCGTGTAAATCTTGGAGTCGAGAGTTCATTTCTTTGAATTGACTTTCCATTTCAGGATTCGAACCCGTTGCCGACGACGAAGACCCCTTTCCCCTTTCCCTTGCCCTTGCTTCTTCTACCCCCCCCCCCTCGAGGCATCTCGGTAGTATTCACGGCATCATTATCACTTAGTTTGAAGTTTCGAGCGTCGGAACGGGGCGTGTCTGGATCAACCGAAGACGATGTTTTAGACTTTTTATTACGCGGACCACCTTCGGCTTCGGCATCCAAAACCAGGCCCCATTTTGGGTGAAACCTCAAATGTTCTTTCCAAATGCCAAAGTAATTGAAGGCCCCCGAGACCTTATGTTGATATTCTATCAACGCGTTTTCCATGACTTCCGCGTCCGAGACACCGCTACTCCTATTTCGATTCATCCGAGAGAAAACCGTATGGAAACCCATGCATTTGGTGTTTATGTCGCCCCATTTCGACAATAACGAATCATTTTCTCGACGTGAGTCCCCCCCAAGCTCGTGGAACAACTCTTTAATTTTGTGCCACAATACCCCCGTTTTTTGATAGTTCGCTAAAAAAATAAAAACATTACATTGGTTCTTCTACCCCCCGGCTGAGGCATCTCGGTAGTATTCACGGCATCATTATCGCTTAAGTTGAAGTTTCGAACGTCGGAGTGGGGCGTGTCTGGATCAACCGAAGACGATGTTTTAGACTTTTTTTTAAGCGGACCACCTTCGGCTTCGGCATCCAAAACCTGGCCCCATTTTGGGTGAAACCTCAGCAGGTCTTTCCAAATGCTAAAGTAGTTGAAGGTGTTGGGTTTCTATGAATATTTTAAACTTAGTTAACCATTTAACTAGTCATTAATTAAGGCGGAAGCGTGAAAATCACAAACTTAAACATATGTATCCATATATATATATGTATTACAAGTTTATATGATATATGCTCATGAACAACCTAGTTTATTCATGTCATAAGATTACCAATAATCTATATATTACAAACCCGAGGCAAGGATCAAATAATACGTAAAAACTAAACTATCAAAGCTATAAACACTTACATTCTTAACCCTTTAAGAGTGTAGTTGAAGTTGAAGAAGATGATGATGTTTCTTGGCTAGCTTTCAAGGAGAAAACCTCAAATGGTTCGTACCCCGAGCCTCCAATACACACCAAGCTATGTTAGGGAGCTTGAACACGAGAAACCGAGACCCGAACCTTTTCTTTTCTTGACTTCGGCCGAACCAAAAACAAGAAGGAAAGAGAGTGGTATATATTTGAAAGTGTGTTGAACCATTCTTATATATATGAGATCATATCTCAATCAAATCTATGGTTAGGTTCATTTTTGGTCAAGTAAACTTTACTCAATCTCCAACAAAACTTTACCAACTTTGACCAAGTGTATGGAGTGTGTGTGTGACTCATGTTTAAATGATATATTTTATACTTTATAAAATATATAAACACCCCATCTTTTATAAACCATTTTATAAAAGAACACATGTCTAAATAATCATTCCAATAATAATTATTTGAATAAATAAATTAACCAATTAATTTATTTAACACTTTCAAGTAATTATTCAGAAACCCGATTTCTGAATGTGTCGTGTTCTGTATTTGTTTTATAGATTATATCTCAACAAATACATAATTGGTGTGTGTCTAAATCGTTATTGGGTATGACCCGACTTGGATCAAACACGGCTAGCCACATTAACCTAATTATGTGTCTCGGGCATACGGTATTCCAACAATCTCCCACTTGCACGAGACTCATGGGAAGTTAATGCTAATGGTGAATACCGCCTAACAACAGGTCACCATCCCTAGTGTGTTTGACTAAGTGTCATTCAATAACATCATCCCCTTCAAGTCCATACTTGATATGATATAGGTAAGTCTTATCATTACATCCCTTTGTTACTAGATGTCCTGTCAAATCGAAGAGACACAGAGTGATCATTCTCTCAATGATTTAACTTAACAGGCCTTAGACATCTAAACTCTCAACACATAAGAGGAACAAATCCCATCTTGACTGCATACACCCTTGTTGACATCTCGTATGATATCTGAGCTCTTTCTTACACGTTATCGTGTTACCGAAATAACAAAGAAGAGAGTCAAGTTATCAGACTTGATGAAAAACCAGATCCAATATGCATCTCAGGTCAAAGGACACAATGATACTCGCCTTTACTCAAGGATTACTTATGATCAGTTACACTAACTCCATGCAGTGATCCTTGAGAGCGGGTCAGTCCAATATTTGTATCCCACAAATATCTATGAACTTTGGTGGCAAACCTATGCCCTATATTCATCACATGAATATCAACCAATCCGGGTTCATAATAGTCTTACCTTCATACTTGTTCCCACAAGTATGATCGACTACGGACGTTTAGAACAACATAAGTCATTCATGGATTAAACATGCAAATATAGAACATAACTCATTGAATAATTAAAACATAATTAATTTTCATGAGATACCCATTACATTCGTTCTTATACAAACACTAAACACAGATTAAATCCACTCACTAGAATACCGAAGTCCTAATGCACAAACATGACCCTCATGCTTTGGCCTATCGAGGAGCTTCGTGAGTGGGTCCGCAATATTTTGATCGGTATGAACTTTATGAATACATATCTTTCCCTTTTCAACTTCATCCCTTATGTAGTTGAATCTGCGCTCAATGTGCCTCGTTTTCTGATGAGCACGAGGCTCCTTGATCTGTGCAATAGCACCCTCATTTTCACAGAATATCTCTAGGGGCTCCTGAATGGTAGAGATAATCCCTAGATCCATGATGAACTTTTTCATCCATGCAGCCTCTTGGGCTGCCATTGAAGCGGCGATGTACTCAGATTCTGTAGTGGATAACGCGACAACATCCTGCTTCGAACTCTTCCAAGAGACAGCGCCTCCATTCAAAATGAAGACATATCCCGACTGTGACCGAGAATCATCTCGGTCAGTTTGGAAACTCGCATCCACGTAACCCTTTACGACGAGTTCCTCCTCACCAGACCCATATATTAAAAACATATCCTTAGTCCTTCTAAGGTATTTTAATATATTCTTGACAGCCATCCAATGACTGTCACCTGGGTTGTGCTGGTATCTACTCGTTATGCTTAAAGCATACGAGACGTCCGGTCTAGTGCACATCATTGCATACATAATAGATCCTATTGCCGAAGCATAAGGAACATGCTTCATCCTATCCTGCTCTTCCTTAGAGCTAGGACTTTGGGATGAGCTTAACACGGTTCCTCTAGGAATAGGTACCAAACCTTTCTTAGAGTTTTCCATCCTGAACCGTTTCAGGATTTTATCAATGTACGCACTTTGATTGAGTCCGATCAATTTCCTTTGTCTATCCCTATAGACTTTTATTCCCAAGATATATGTCGCTTCTCCAAGATCCTTAATTGATAAACGACTACTTAACCACGCTTTAACGTTTTCCATACTTGGTATATCATTTCCAAATAAAAGTATATCATCGACATACAAAATAAGGAACATGACTATACTCCCACTAGCCCATTTATACACACACGCCTCATCACCGTTTTGGACGAAACCAAACGCTTTGATTTCTTCATTAAAACGATGATTCCACATCCGTGATGCTTGTTTCAACCCGTAGATTGATTTCCTTAACTTACATACTTTGTCAGGATTAGATGGATCGACAAAACCTTCAGGCTGAACCATATGGACATCTTCCTCAAGATATCCATTAAGAAAAGCGGTCTTGACATCCATCTGCCATATTTCATAATCAAAATGAGCTGCAATGGCAAATAATATCCTGATCGAATTAAGCATCGCGACCGGCGAGAAGGTTTCATCATAATCAATCCCTTGAGTTTGTGTGAAACCTTTTGCTACAAGTCGTGCTTTGTAAGTATCTAGATTTCCATGCATATCGGTCTTCTTCTTGAAGACCCACTTACATCCAACCAGTTTGGAGTTAGTGGACGATCAACCAATTCCCAAACTTGGTTATCGTGCATGGATTGCATCTCGGCGCTCATGGCTTCAAGCCATTTTTCACAATCAGGTTGTGACATAGCATCTTTGTAGGAGATCGGTTCATCCGAATCGACCAAGTAGCAATCATCCACGAGAAATCCATATCTCTCGGGAGGTTGACTAACCCTACTAGATCTGCGAGCAACGTGTGTATGATCAACCATTTGATCACCTTCAACATCCTCGTGTTGAAAGCTAGTATCGACCAACTGTGTATCATCCAGTGATTCTTGAACCTCTTCAAGTTCCACTCTCTTTTCACTAGGTCCTTCCATAAGGAACTTAGTTTCTAAGAAGTATCCTTTGCTTGAAACAAACACTCTTTGTTCACTAGGATCATAGAATATATATCCTATATCATCCTTTGGGTATCCTATGAAGATACACTTGATGGATCGAGCCTCAAGCTTATTTGGGGTGTCACGTTTAACATAAACTTTGCATCCCCATACCCTTAAATATGAAAGGGATGGAACCTTTCCATGCCACACTTCATAGGGTGTTCGATCCACCCTTTTGGTCGGGGCCATATTCAAAATACGAGCTGCTGTAAGTAGCGCATATCCCCAAAATGATGGTGGTAGTGAGCTTCGTGCCATCATTGATCGAACCATGTCCAACAGTGTTCGATTCCTCCTCTCGGATACTCCGTTATGTTGAGGAGTACCAGGAGGAGTGAGCTGTGAAACAATTCCACAATCTCTAAGATGACTTTGAAAAGCATCACTTAGGTATTCGCCTCCTCTATCGGAGCGGAGTACCTTGATTGTTCGGTCGAGCTGATTTTGTACTTCATTTTGAAATTCCTTGAACATTTCAAAGGCTTCATGTTTGTGTTTCATTAGATACACATACCCATATCGACTAAAATCGTCGGTAAAGGTAATGAAGTACCTTTCACTATTCCTACTAGTGGGCTTGAGAGGTCCGCATACATCCGTATGTATGATACCTAACAAGTCCTTAGCCCTTTCATTTGTACCTTTGAAAGGCTCTTTGGTCATCTTGCCTTGAATACAAGATTCACACTCATCAAACGAACCTAACTCGTTTGTTTTCAAAAGACCATTCTTTTGGAGAGTATTTACACGATTCTTGTTTATGTGTCCAAGGCGACAATGCCAAATGTAGGAATCACTCAAATCCTTTTTGAGTCTTTTGGTGGAAGTTTGATATAATGAGCTATTTGAGGTATTATCATGAACCAATTCATAAATACCGTTGTTTGGTACAGCTTTAAAATAAAAGATACCATTAGATGATACATGCATTTCTGATTTTACAAATTTAAAGTCAAAATTACATTGTCTAAGAAGGTGCACGGAAATAATGTTCCTAGTCAAACTAGGAGCATACAAAACATTCCTCAAAACAACTTCCAAACCACTTGGAAGCGATAAAGTGAAGTCTCCTCTAGCGACCACATGCACCCTTGCACCGTTGCCCATGAAAAGACTCACTTCGCCCTTCTTTAAGTCTTCATTCCTTTTGAACCCCTGCAACCAATTGTAAATGTGAGTTCCACATCCGGTATCCAATACCCATGTGTTAGAAGAAATAAGATTTAGCTCAATATTAATCATAAAGACATTACCCGAGGCATGCCCCGCATTCCTCTTGTCTCTTAGCTCCTTTAGGTAGACCGGGCAATTGCGTTTCCAATGTCCGGTCTCCCCACAACCAAAACAAGGATCATCCTTATGACCCCTCGGTTCCACAACCTTTTGTTTCTTTGCCATAACCGGTGACTTGCCCTTACCCTTAAGATGCACAGGAGGACCCTTTCTTTTTGCTACCTTAGCCTTAGGATTGGGCTGAGATCGATTCTTGGATCCACCTTCATTGATCGCAAACACGGGTAAAACCCTTTTACCCATGCTCGCCTCGGCTGTTTTAAGCATTGAGTGAAGTTCTCCAATGTTTTTGTCCCACTAGTTCATGTTATAATTTAACACGAAAGTGTCGAACCTTTTCGACAAAGAGTTAAGGATCAAATCCGTTGCTAACTCTTTTGAGATGGGACAATTGAGCTTGGCGAGGCGATCAATGTAACTTTTCATCTTAAGTACATAAGTTGAAACTGGTTGATTATCATCCATTCTACATGCATGCAAGGCTCGAACCGTTTCGAACCTTTCAACCCTCGATTGCTTAAGGAACATTTCCTTAAGTTGAGTAATCATGTCGTACATCCTTTTGGATTTCGGGAACCATAGTCGCCAACATGAGGCATGACACTTGAATGGAATCTTCCGTGTGTTGGACCCAATTCATGTATTCGACCTCACTTCCCTCTTCCGGTTCGTTGGGGATAGGTGTTTCCAAAACATGATATAATTTTTCTTGTTTTAGAACAATCCTTAAATTTCGGAACCAATCCTAAAAGTTATTGTGGTTAAGACGGTCTTTAGCGAGAATAGATCGGAGAGATACATTTTGGACGTTAGGGATTATGTTGTCGTCGACGTGTGCGGCCATCTGCAGAATTTTAATTAAGTTCATTTTAGTGTTTTACTTATTTTAATTATTAATACCCTTTTATATATACCAAATATAATTAATAATTAAAATCTAGAATCCAACGATAAACCCGACTCCGGTTAGGTGACCTTTTTCCCATTGTCGGTTTATCAAGGTAGTTATTCATAACAATTGCAAACCCTTTTGCAACTTCTAGAGTTTATGGGACCGGTTCGAAATCATATTTCGTGTCGGCATGTTTATCCCATCAACACCTATTAGACCCTATGCTTGGGTGACCCTCTTCACATGGTTCTAATTTAAGTCGTTCTACTTGTAATATCAACATACAAACGGTTAGGTGACCTTTTTCCCATTTATATGCCAATATTACCTCAACATATTAATTTACTCTACGCGGTTAGGTGACCTTTTTCCCACTAAGAGCTTACTAATATGTTAAGCGTTATACAAAAGGATGGTGTTTAACTTGTTATCCTTAATTTTAAAAGGGATTTTTAGTTTTAATAATTCTAGTTGTAAAACTTTAAATCATGTTCTAACATGCATTTAGTAACATGATTATTTTGAAACCATTTTCAAAATTCTAATTTATAATAAAACCATTTTATTATGGGCGTGAGACGGCTAGTTAATAAATCCATTTTATTAAACTACGTGTCACGTGATTACCGATAATTGTTAGAACCCGTTTTATGCTTTGTTAATTAATTCTATGTGACGAAGTTGATATCCTAATATCTAACAACCACATAATCAAACAATCAATTAACAAGCATACACAATTATACTAGACACGAGCCACTAAGTTAGACCACACTTGTTAGCCGAAACAAGTGTGTGTCTTAGGTCCGATCCTAAGGGACACACGACACATGGATGTTGTAGCTCCCACTTGATCCCGCATCCAAATGCGTCAAGCATCTTCTTCAACCCCGTTGTAATCCATTAGGCTTGAACTTGGGCCTTAGCTTCCATAAGCTTCCATTTGGGCTCAATTGGTGGGCTTAGGTCCTTTTGGGCTTGAATCCCCTTAATGGGCTTGTGAGGCCCATTATCACCATACCCGGCCCAATAAGGCCCAAACTTCCAATTTTGCAATCTTCTTTAATTTTACAAAACCAAATGTCCTAATACATTTTTTATTCTATAAAATAAAGATATTACAAATAATCTATTTATTACATACCCATATGAATAAATAATTACAAAATTACAAAACTGCCCCTAATTAATTATTACAAATTACAATCATCAACCACAAACAAACATCCATTTTGGTCTACGGCTCGGTCTAGTTTTAATAAATAACAAACATAACCCGTTATGTTTTAGGATCCCGTTCCAAAACCCTTTGACCTTATCGGGCCTAGCCCAACCCATTTGGGCTTGACCCAATAACTTGTTCTTGGGCTTCGGCCCAAAAGAAAGTCTCATGGGCTTCGGCCCACTTAACTTTCTTCCCCTTTACCGGTTAACCCATTAACCAAATGAGGTGGGCTTCGGCCCAATAACTCCCGAATTGGGCTTCGGCCCATTTGCTCGGTTTTATTTATTTATTTATTTTTTTTTGAACAAAGCCAAAAATATAACAAGATTAAATACAAAAAATCATGCATGTTAATTTTTTGTATAAAATCTTTCAAAGGGAAAATATAAAACCGAAAACCCGAAGCTTAGTTTCCCGTATCCCGGCTCTTGATGCCATTTGTTGGGTTTCTATGGATATTTTAAACTTAGTTAACCATTTAACTAGTCATTAATTAAGGCGGAAGCGTGAAAATCACAAACTTAAACATATGTATCCATATGTATATATGTATTACAAGTTTATATGATATATGTTCATGAACAACCTAGTTTATTCATGTCATAAGATTACCAATAATCTATATATTAGAAACCCGAGACAAGGATCAAATAATACGGAAAAACTAAACTATCAAAGCTATAAACACTTACATTCTTAACCCTTTAAGAGTGTAGTTGAAGTTGAAGAAGATGATGATGTTTCTTGGCTAGCTTTCAAGGAGAAAACCTCAAATGGTTCGTACCCCGAGCCTCCAATACACAACAAGCTATGTTAGGGAGCTTGAACACGAGAAACCGAGACCCGAACCTTTTCTTTTTTTGACTTCGGCCGAACCAAAAACAAGAAGGAAAGAGAGTGGTATATATTTGAAAGTGTGTTGAACCATTCTTATATATATGAGATCATATCTCAATCAAATCTATGGTTAGGTTCATTTTTGGTCAAGTAAACTTTACTCAATCTCCAACAAAACTTTACCAACTTTGACCAAGTGTATGGAGTGTGTGTGTGACTCATGTTTAAATGATATATTTTATACTTTATAAAATATATAAACACCCCATCTTTTATAAACCATTTTATAAAAGAACACATGTCTAAATAATCATTCCAATAATAATTATTTGAATAAATAAATTAACCAATTAATTTATTTAACACTTTCAAGTAATTATTCAAAAACCCGATTTCTGAATGTGTCGTGTTCTGTATTTGTTTTATAGATTATATCTCAACAAATACATAATTGGTGTGTGTCTAACTCGTTATTGGGTATGACCCGACTTGGATCAAACACGGCTAGCCACATTAACCTAATTATGTGTCTCGGGCATACGGTATTCCAACAGAAGGCCCCCGAGACCTTATGTTGATACTTTGTCAATGCGTTTTCAATGACTTCCGCGTCCGAGACACCACTACTCCTCGTTCGATTGATCCGGGAGTAAACCGTATGGAAACCCATGCATTTGGCGTTTATGTCGCCCCATTTCGACAGTAACGAATCTTTTTCTCGACGCGAGTCCCCGTCAAGTTCGTGGAACAACTCTTTAATTTTGTGCCAAAATACCCCCGTTTTTTGATAGTTCGCTAAAAAAAATAAAAACATTACAAGTTCAATGTTTGTTCTAAGAAAATTAAAAAATATATATGTACTTTAAAAACATACCGCACTTGGCATCTTCCGATATCGCGCACCATGCACGAGCACATAGTACGCACTCGTCGTTCTTCCACTGTATCACCGTCTTTTTAACCCGAGATTCGCCGGCGGGCTTCTTTGCGTGTTTTCTCGGACATCCACGTTGGCTCGAACCGCCTACGGTCTCCGGGACGGGTTGTGTCTCCAGCACGAACTCGACCTCGGGTTCGGTCTCCAGAACGGGTTGCCAACCGAACCGGCAAAAATGTTTGCCGCTGAGTTTTGGAAACCGGGCACTGCATTTGGCATAACGTTTTGTAAATATGCAATGTACGCGGCCATTTGCGGGTCCATCATAGGTACGGTTGGCATCGGGGCGGTAGATGGGTTCGGTTGTGGATTTTGGTTGCCTTGACGGGTAAATTGACCGAAACCGAGAACATTTTGTTGTTATTCGAAAACATTTTGGTAGAAGTAATTGGGTAAAAAATATATAGAAGTGGAAGGATTAGAGGAATGTGTTAAAAATATGAGTTTGGTTTGTTTTTATAGTATAAATTTAATTAATATAAATTAAAAAAAAATAAAAATCCCAACGGCATGATACATGCAACGGCTCTTTTTTTATTATTATTGTGCCTATTTCCGTGTTATACTCAAAACGTTCAAAAAACCCCAAAACGCGGCGAGGGGGGGGGGATGTGTTCCCTGGCGTTTTGGGTCAAAACGCGCCCCCAAAAACGTTCGACTACGGATTGTCTATGTTATAGATAGTTAAGTCTTTTTAAGATAATTAAAAATTGTTATCATGAAGCACCACCCAATATAGTCATTTAATTTAGATTTAGGGATAGATATAAAAACAACCAATCATTTTAACCGGTGGTTGTTTCGCATGCTATCGAAAACATGACGCCTGTTCAATAATCAATTTCTTCACTTAAGGACCCACTTGTTGAAAAAAAGGAACTGCTCCTCCTCATATTTAACAAAATTGGCTAGAATATATTTTCTCTTAACAAAAATCTTAAGTTTATATTATGAGTTTGGGTTTGACCACCAAACTAACTTTACCTCTTATATATTTCAGAAAATAAAAATCTATTTGAATTTAGTAAAAGATTTTTAAGTCAATAGTGATCCTTAGATAGTGTTGTATTCATGGTGTATAAATGCATACAATGAACATAAAAAAAATTAATAAGTCATCTTATTACCTTTGATTTATGATGGCATATGATGATTACAAGCACTTTTGGTCCATAAACTCTCTTCTTCATTTTGAGGCATTGCATAGAATATTACACATGAGACACCTCCAAATGGTAACAACCTACTATAGAACATTGTGGTGAATATACAGACATGAGACTTAGAGTCGTGCCGATAACGTGTTGTAAAACAACGGCCTAATAGCAAGATCACATATGCATAATAGAGAGAATATAAAGAGAATGAGAGAACTCTTTCATTGAGTATCAAATAACAAATACAAGAAGTCTCTATTTATAGGGTCATAATATGGATACAAAGTAAATTCTAATATGAGAGTTAGAATGTGGATGGTCACCACAATATACATGTTCATAACAGACTTGTAATTTCTTTTTATTTTTTGCATTATTAACATTTTTGTATAACTTACTGCATGTAGTCGCCACAACAAAAATTAGATTAGGTAAGTAATTTAATTATATTTTTTTGGTTACCTTATAATTTTTGAATTATGGTATAACTTTATCTTTTTATCTATTACAGTTGATGAACTCTTATAAATCACATTATGTTTCATAAATTTAAGATTTTGTAAAACTACTTTATATTTGGTGTATATCAATATGATTATATTAGGTTTGTACGTAAATGGAATATGTATATTGAAATGTGTATTCTGGTGGATGAATAAATATTTTTTTTATAAAAGTTTAAAAACTTGACAATTGTCCATTCTAATTCTTTCTCAACAACATTAATGTTCTGTTGTATTTAGATACTATACAACAGTTTCTTAACGTTGTAAATTACAAACATATAAACCGGTTAGAGGCCAGTTGCGTGTGAACTGCCATTTAGATATAACACACCGTCTGTAGGCTTGAAAAAGGCAATGGGGGAGCTATAAAGATTTGAATTGCATTACCTTTTCTCATTTACAAAGTTATATAAATACAAGGAGAATGCTAGAGTTTAGGAACTAAATTACAATTTAACATGGAAACAATCACGGTGTGATATTATACTAAAAAATATGCACAATTCAAATTTCAAATGTTATGTTTTCTGGCTTGACTTCCCGCTATTGGATATAGGTTCAATATGCCCCCCCCCCCCCCCCCGCAAGATGGACGATCTTTGGAGAAGACCAATCTTGGAGAGAAGGTGATTGAAGCGGTATTTGAGTAGTGGTTTTGTCAAGGCGTCGGCTAGTTGGTCATCCCCTGAGATATGAGTGACACGTATGGAGTCATTGCGAACTTGTTCTCGTACAAAATGAAAATCGAGAGAAAGATGTGTTAGAAAAATAATATAACAAACATGTTAGAGATCATTATTCACATCCTCTACCTATTTAGTGACTCTAAATATGCAAAGATCACAAGTCAACTTTGGACCGTTGGAGTGCTAAAATCAAGGATTTATTTTCCTTTTTATTTCAATTTTCTTTTGTAAAAGAACAAGAGTTTTAAGTATTTAAGAGTTAGTTTTTCTTCTCCGTAGACATAATACAATCAATAAAAGTTTATTCAGATTTCCATTCTTTGACATGGTATCAAAGCAGAGCTTACGGTCTTAGGACCAACCTGCTCAAAAACGTTAGTCTACCTCTTTCTCAAATCCATCCAGCCCCTGTCAAAATCAAAACCCCATGACAAAACAATCTCAGCCAACATCAAAATCCATCAAAACCCCATCAAAATCCATCCTACCCTGTCAAAATCAAAACACCATGAACGAGAAAAATAGCAGCGATGAACTCACATTAGAATACCAAAACAGCCAACATCAAACCCCAAAACCAAACCCTAAAGGGCAAAACAATCACGTTGGAGGTGGAGTCCACCGACACGATCAACAACGTGAAGACGAAGATCCAGGTCAAGAAAGATGTCATTACGAACACAGAAAAAGAAACCGAGGAGGGGAAAAAGCCGCCGCCGCCCTGGAAATAAGCGCCGTCGCTACCGAAAATCTAGAAATAAGCGCCGCCACAGTCGAAACTCTAGAAATAAGAGATTACCAAAGTGATACTAGAGGATTCGGAGGATTCGGAGGAATGGTATCATCAGCCGGAGATGGAGCCCTAAATCAACAGCATGATTGTGCCGCTCTCTCAGGTAACGGGTTTGAGAAACCCATCTCAACCCCCCTTATTTGTAGTTATAATTTTATAGACCATATAGTTTTGCAATTGTTAGAAGTCCCCCCTGAAGAACTTATTACTTCTAAAACCCCCTCTAAAATATCCAATATTTTAGACACATGCCATAATTTTAAAACTAGTAACACAAAAGCCCCCGAGGATTCTGTTTTTGACAAAAATAGAACAAATAAAATTACGGGGGAAATCAATATGGCCGAAACATGTACAAAAATTAGTAAATCGTGGATATTTGATTGCGGTGCTACTGACACCATGACTTTCGATCCCTCCGACATAATTTCAAAATCTAAACCGAAAATTAATCATATTAAAACCGCTAATGGGGGGTGGTTCCGGTAAAAGGAGGAGAAACTATTGAAATATCGCCCACATTAAAACTTTCAAATTGCCTTTACGTTCCTTCCTTGTCACATAAATTATTATCCATTAGTCATGTGACAAAGGAATTAAATTGCACAGTTTTAATGCACCCGACCTTCTGTATCTTACAAGATATCAGGACGGGAGCGATTATTGGACGTGGTACTGAACACCATGGATTGTACTATGTGGAAGAAGTGACTCATCATGGTACTGTGATGTTAGCCCATGGAATAATAAATAGAGAAGCTTGGTTATGGCACAGAAGATTAGGACATCCGTCTATTGGTTATTTGCATATTTTATTTCCAAAACTTTTTCCTATTAATGACAAATTAAATTGTGAAACTTGTGCCTTGGCCAAAAGTCATAGACATACTTTTAAACCGACCAACACAAGAGTCAATTCCCCGTTTTCACTTATCCATTCTGACGTATGGGGTCCAGCAAAAATTATGGGAGGACAAAACTTTCGTTACTTTGTTCTATTCGTTGATGATTGTACTCGTATGACATGGATTTATTTTTTAAAACAAAAATCTAAAGTTTTTGATAAATTTACTATGTTTTATAGCATGATACAAACCCAATTCAAAATGAATATCCAAGTTCTTCGGTCTGATAATAGGGGAGAATTCGTAAACGATTTTATGAAACAATTTTGCCAAACAAAAGGAATTATCCACCAAACATCTTGCTCCCACACTCCCGAACAAAACGGCACCGCCAAGCGAAAAAACCGTATTTTACTAGAAATAACCCGGGCTCTTCTGATCGAGTCCCAAGTTCCAAAATCTTTCTGGCCCGAAGCTCTTGCTACCGCTACGTATCTCATCAACAGACTTCCAACAAAGGCCCTTAACCTAAAAACCCCTCTTCAAGCCCTTTCAGAATTCACCAAATTATCACCACCCCTTACACTTCAACCAAATATATTCGGGTGTTCGGTTTTTGTTCACATACCCAAAATCAATCGAAGCAAACTTGACCCATGTGATGAAAAATGTGTTTTTATAGGCTATGGGATCAACCAAATGGGGGTATCGATGCTATAGCCCAACAAAACGTCATATATACACTACTATGAACTGTGACTTTCTTGAAACAGAGCTCTTTTATACCTCCCAAGACAGTGGTGAGGGGGAGAGAGAGCATGACACCCTGAGTTGGTTACAGTGGGTTCCAAAGTGGGCCTCATCATCTGAAGAAATTAATCATGGTACCCCAGATGAGTCACATACCTCACATCAATCAAGTGAGCCTTCAATCAGTGTTCCAGACCCAAATGCTCCCGAACATACTTCTGGTGTAAGTAATTCTCAAATACCTGAAAATATAACTCATGATAATATTGATGTATCTGATATTCATGAAATAGAAGAAGAACAAATAGTGCAAGAAATCGTGCAAAACGAACAAGCAAATATTGATATATCTAACATTCATGAAGTAGAAAAAGAACAAATAGTGCAGGAAACGGTGCAGAAGTAACAAAAATCTATACAAGAAAAAACAAGAGGAGAAGAAATGGGTTAGAAATATGTCCTCCCACCAAGAGCCAACAGAGGAATGCCTGTGAAAAGATATTCCCCAGAGAAGCCAAAGCCTTTAACGCTTCCTTATATGCCGAAGCAAATCTATCTAAAGAAGCCAAAGCCTTTAACATAGCCGAAGATACCCTATGGCAAACATAGCCGAAGCAAATCTATCTAAAGAAGCCAAAGCCTTTAACGCTTCCTTATATGCTGAACAAATTCCAAACTCTGTAGAGCAAGCCTTAAAATCAAAGAACTGGAAGGATGCAATGGAGACAGAGATGAAGGCATTGATAAAAAAATGATACATGGGAAACATGTAACCGTCCACTAGGGAAGAAACCAGTAGGATGTCGATGGGTCTTCACTATTAAACAAAAACCAGACGGAACCATTGAGAGATACAAAGCACGACTGGTGGCTAAAGGCTATACCCAAACGTATGGAATTGACTACCAAAAAACTTTTTCTCCGGTAGCCAAAATTGACACCATCAGGGTCCTATTTTCGTTCGCTGCCAATAAAGGATGGCCTCTTCATCAATTTGATGTTAAGAATGCATTCCTTCATGGAGAATTAAAAGAAGAAGTCTATATGGAAGCTTCACCAGGGATCACAAAAAATTTTAAAGCAAAGGAAGTATATCGTTTAAAAGAACTATTTACGGGCTTAAACAATCTCCAAGAGCTTGGTTCGGCAGATTCACTTTAGCAATGAAGGGATATGGCTTTCGACAAAGCAATTTTGATCACACACTCTTCCTGAAAAATAGAGGTAACCTTGTAACTTGTTTAATCATATATGTTGATGACATGATTATTACAGGGAACGATAAAGAAGAAATGAAGAAATTGAAGGCGAGCCTATTTTCAGAATTTGAAATGAAGGACCTAGGAAGACTAAAATACTTTCATGGAATTGAAGTACTAAGGTCAATAAGGGGTATCTTTATATGCCAGAAAAAATATATCCTCGACCTCTTAGCTGAGACAGGAATGATCGACTGCAGGCCGGCTGACACACCAATCATTGTTAATCATAAACTCCATATGAAAGAAGGAGGAGAACTGGTAGACAAAGGAAGATACCAACGATTGGTAGGAAAATTGATATATCTCTCACACACTCGACCAGACATTGCATATGATGTAGGGGTAGTTAGTAAATTTATGCACCAACCCCAAGTCACCCACATGGAAGCAGTATGGAGAATTATTAGACATCTCAAAGGAACAATAGGTCATGGGGTTCTCTTTCCACCAAACAAACACCTAAAGATCCAACTATACACTGATGCAGATTGGGTAGGGGACAAAAACGATGGAAGATCAACATCGGGATACTTCACACAAGTGGGTGGAAATCTAGTTACATGGAGAAGCAAAAAAACAGAAAGTAGTAGCACTATCTAGTGCCGAAGCAGAATTCAGAGGGATTGCACGGGGCGTGGCAGAAGTTTTGTGGATACGTAAACTTATGACTGAAATTGGCTTTCCCCAAACTGAAGCTAGTAGGATTATGTGCGACAACAAAGCTGCAATCCAAATCTCAAAAAATCCGGTTCAACACGATCGAACAAAGCATATTGAGGTTGATAGGAACATCATCAAAGAAAAACTTGAAGCATGAATTATAGAACTACCTTTCATCCGATCAGAAGACCAATTAGCAGATATATTAACCAAAGCCGTCAACGGAAGAATATTCAGCGAGTGTCTTGGCAAGTTAAGCATCGGAGACCCCACTACTCAACTTGAGGGGGAGTGTTAGAAAAATAATAAAACAAACATGTTAGAGATCATTATTCACATCCTCTACCTATTTAGTGACTCTAAATATGCAAAGATCACAAGTCAACTTTGGACCATTGGAGTGCTAAAATCAAGGATTTCCTTTCCTTTTTATTTCAATTTTCCTTTGTAAAAGAACAAGAGTTTTAAGTATTTAAGAATTAGTTTTTCTTCTCTGTAGACATAATACAATCAATAAAAGTTTATTCAGATTTCCATTCTTTGACAAGATGTTTCATCCGAGAGTGGAACACGGGATTCGCAGAGTAGTGGGTGGCACTTAAATTGTCACAGTAGATTGTTGGAGTGACATTTGAATGGTACCCAAGTTCAGATAATAGGGACATTAACCACTTGACTTCGGTAGAGGAACGAGCAATAGTGGCTTAATGTTTTGAGCTCCATGAGATTGGGTTGGAACCAAGATAGGTGACATAACCTGTTGTGCTTCGGTAAGTGACCTTGTTACCCGCCCAGTCGGCATCGGTGAAGGCGTGAAGGTTTAGTGGGGAATCATGACGTATAAGTAGTCCGTGAGTCATGGTGCCTTGTAAATATCTCAGTAACCATTTAAGAGCTGCCCAATGTAAATTCGTGGGAGAGTGCATGAACTGTGATAGTTTGTTGACCGTGAATGCAACGTCGGGACGTGTTAAAGATAGTCATTGTAAGGCCTCAACGAATGCTCGGTAATCGGTCGGTGATGAAAGTAAGGTGCCATCAGTTTTGGCCAGGGGAGTAGAAGTGGACATCGGGGTGGAGGCTGTCTTGCAATCGCTCATGTTAGCTCTTGTGAGGAGGTCATGGATACATTTAGTTTGGGATAGGAAGATACCATTTGGGTGAGGTATGACCTCAACACCGAGAAAGTAAGAAAGATTACCTAAATCCTTGAGAGAAAACCGAGAGGCAAGTAAGGATATGAACTTGTTGAGGAGAGATGAATCGGGTCCAGTGATAATAATATCATCGACGTATACAAGAACATATATAGGAGAGGAAGTAGAATGGTTCACAAATAGTGAAGGATCAGATATGGTTGGTGTGAAAGGAACTAAAAGAAGATATGACTTAAGCTTGTCGTACCAAGCTCAGAATGCTTGGCGTAAGCCATAAATAGCCTTGTTGAGTTTACATACATGGTTCGGAAAAGAAGAGTCGACAAAACCCGGGTGTTGAGACATGTAGACAGCCTTAGTTAGTGTTCCTTGTAGAAAAGCATTATTGATGTCGAGTTGTCTAAGACACCATTTTTGACTGGTAGCAAGAGACAGAATAAGGCGAAGAGTGGCAGGTTTGATTACGGGACTGAAAGTCTCCACATAATCTATACCGGGCCTTTGATGAAACCCTTTTGCAACACAGCGAGCTTTGAGCTGATCAACGGAACCATCGGGTTTAAATTTTGTTCGAAATACCCATTTGCAACCAACAAGATTTGGAGCGGTTTCGGGTGGAACAAGAGACCATGTATGGTTATGTTGTAAAGCATCATATTCTTGTTGCATTGCTTTACGCCAAGAAGGTTGTTTAAAAGCTTGAGTGATGTTTGTTGGTTCGACAATGGGTAAAGGTGTGGCAGTGTATAAACGTATATTTGGATTATGATATTTGGGATTGGGTTTTAGTTGCCTAACTGAATGTGTAGGAGGTTGATTATTAGGAGCTGGTGTTTGAGTGCTAATAATAGGAGATGTAGATGAATCAATAGGTGAAGTGAGAGAATCTGAGAGAATGTGGTCTGATGAGGGATTATTATTATTTGTGGCTTGGTTTAAAGGTGGTGTTTGTGATAAGGGGGGGTGGCTGTTGTGCATGTATATGTGTATCATTATTGGAAAAGGCCAAGTTGGAGCTAGTGGTAGATAGAGTTTGGTTATTTTGTAGGTTTAAAATGAGGAAAGTGATAGGTAGCCATGTATCGGGATTTGGAGTTGCAGGGGTAGGAGCTTTTGTTAGTGATTCATAAGGAAATATATTTTCAACAAAATGAACGTGTCGGGAGGTATAAACATGGTTTGTGAGAGGGTCAAGAAGATGATATGCACTCAGTGAGGCGGAGTAGCCAACAAAAATGCAAGGTTTTGATTTTGGTTGGAGTTTGTGACGTGTATAGGGTTTTAACCATGGATAAGAAAGACAACCGAAGCTGCGCAATTTGTCTTAGTTTGGAGATTTTTGAAAAAGAATAGAATATGGGGAATTATTGTGAAGAGTAGTGGTTGGTAGACGATTGATAAGGTAGGTTGCAGTTGTAAAAGCAAAAGGCCAAAATTTAAGAGACATTTTGGCATGAGATAAAAGTGTAAGACCCGTTTCCACGATGTGACGATGTCGTCTTTCTGCATAACCATTATGCTCGGGTGTGTGAGGTGGGGAAGTAAGGTGAGATATGCCACAAGTAGCAAGGTGGGAAGATAGTTTAATGTATTCACCACCGTTATCGGAAAAGAGAGTTTTAATTTTTGAATTAAAATAATTCTCAACAAGAGTTTGGAAACGAATGAAGGTGGCTAGAGAATCAGATTTTCAATTTAGGGGGTATATCCAAATATATTTGGTAAAATGATCGTCAAATATGATGCAGTATTTGAAACCGTCAAAATATGGATGGGAGATGACCATACATCAGAAAATAATATTTGTAAAGGTGCATTAGAGGTAATTGAGGAATTATAAAATGGGAGTTTGTGGCTTTTATTAATGCAACATGAATCACAAGAACTTTGACAATTAGAAGTAGAAATAAAAGGAGATAAAATTTGCATGACTTTGGAATGTGGATGCCCGAGGCGATGGTGCCAAAGGCTTCATTTATTTGTCTGCAAGTGAAAAACTTGAGGAGATATCATAGGACGAAGCTCGTAAATCCCATAACTACTTGTTCCCTGAAGGAGAGGGAGGCCGGATTGGTAATCCTTGATAACAAAATTATTTGAAAAAACTGAATTAATATGTTGTTATCAATAGATAAACGCGAAATAGAAACAATGTTGCGAGATATAGATGGGACGCAAAGGACGTTATTGAGTTTGAACGCAACATTAGAAAAGTAAAGATTAATAGAGCCAACATGAGTAATAGTGAGCGACAAACCATCACCAATGACAAGTTCCTCGGTACCTTCATATGGGGTGTGTAGAGATAAGGCACTGAGGTCGTTTGTGACGTGGTGAGAAGCACCGCTATTAAACATCCAAGGGTTTGAGATGTTGTTTGCTACGCCCATCATATTTGCTTGTGGTTTGATGTTGGAGGTGTGACGGTGTGTAGGTAAGGTGATTTGTTGATGAGCCTTTTTAAAGGCATAACAATTGGTGAAAGAATGCCCTTTAACAAAAGAAAACTGACATTTACCCAAGTAATGTTTGTTTGGGGCTACTGTTATAGGTGTTTGTAGTAGACCAAAAGTGTTGTTATGGGTGGTGTACATGGTATGTTTTATGGTGGTCGGAGGTTGGATAGTGGGAGATAGGCCGTAAGAAGAAAGTGGTTGTGCTAAGGTTGGAGGGATCAAAGGGAGAGAATTAGGGGATAGGATCGTGGGTGTGGCGTGATACCATATAAAGATTTGAATTACATTACGTTTTCTAATTTACAAAGTTATATAAATACAAGGAGAATGCTAGAGTTTAGGAACTAAATTACAACTTAACATGGAAACAATCACGGTGTGATATTATACTAAAAATATGCACAATTCAAATTTCAAATGTTATGTTTTCTGGCTTGACTTCCCGCTATTGGATATAGGTTCAATAGGAGCTAGTGAAGGTTCCCTGGATGGATCGCACGAGATATCTCGGTCTACTCAGGTGCGGAATCCCTGCGTAGATCGTTACGAGTATAGAACACGAATCACACGAACACACGAAACGAACACACGTTATATATTATAACTCAAACACGTGATGTAATATCACTGTTACAGACTCTCGTCCTCACGTTACAATGAACTTGAACAACTGACACGAACTTAAACAACGATTACAAACCAAGCCGTAACCTAGGACTATTTATACACGACAACTTCGCCTGGCATGTTCAGGCGAAGTTGTCCATAACTTCGCTTGACTAACAAGTTCGCCTGTTAAGCGAACTTGTCAGTAACTTCGCTTAAACATACAAAACATAATTAAACATTACAGACTCGATTACAGACACTAGACTATGAACTACTGACATTATGCACCAACAGACTCCCCCTTGGCAGTAGCTTCATATCTTGATCTTTAAGCACTTGTCTTGTAATCTTCAATCTTGTATCTTCACGCATGCACTCCTTTTCTAACACAAACTGACACAACTCTTTGATACTTCCTCGCTTCTTCCTTCCAAGCAGGAATATAAAAGATTTTCTTCTCATTAAGCACCTTCAGATCAGCTTGCGATAAGTTTACCAAATGCATCGGATCGTAAACTCTTAGGAGCTCCTGTTCATCCTCGTCTTCCATCACCGCCTCTGCTGTCTCACAATCCACATACCACCACTTTAGGTCTTTAAGCACATCCTTGGGCATTAGCTTCATCGGTACTTCTTTCAGGCACCGGATCGGTTTATACTTCATGACCATCCAAGGTTTTCCATCAGCTCTCATACCTCTATCCTTGTCTTCAACAAGTTTTCCCTTCTGTGGTTTCAACAGCTCAAACTTCTTCTCTTTTATACTCTCTCTCCATACAATTTTCTCAATGACTCTAGCCATATTATCGTCATTTCGATTGATTAACCCCAATCTGGCTAAGTCTTTCACTTTACATTCCGGCAGTGTATTCAACGACCTTAACATTCTTTTAAAATACTGAACGCCGTCATACCGTTTAATCACAAAGAGCTTCAACTGCTCATCATAGATCCAGCAAATAATCCCTTTCTTCGCTTCAGCATAGCCTTTAATATTGTAACTCTTCTTAAACATTGTAGGGACCGCTGGTTTCTTCGTTTTGACGAACCACTGAGCATAGCTTTCCTTCCACCTAGGCTGCTCTTCCCATTCAGTCTCATCGATTACTGTCTCATTAACCATATCTGCTTTCTCCACACCTGGAATGTCATGCTCCACATTCTCTTCAACTATTTCACCTTCTTCAACATCTTCTTCAATCACAATCTGAGCTCCAATCTTCTCAATCTCCTCAATTGGCAGCACATCATCATCAAACAACACATCATCACTAAACATATCATCATCTAATTCTTTCAAAGCATCAATCACATCATCTCCCATTCCTTCATCATCAACCATCACCACCTCATCACCACCAGAACTGCCAGCCGCACCTGCAGACTCCCCCTGAGCTGTGGAAGTCCCAAGAGCTTGAGTAGTTCTTGGCAACTCACCACCTGCACCTTTCGATGCATTGGGATCATCGTCTCTGTCATTCCTTTTCTTTGTCCTTAACTCGTCGCCTTTACAACTTGTCTCCCCCTGAGATGCCAAGAACTCCTTCATAGCATCTATAATTCTCCCATGTTCAACCAGGAGGGACGACTGTAATTGATTTTCTGTTACTAGGCGCTGAATAGCCTGGGCCTGGATAAAGTTTATCCTCGATTGCTCTGCCACGACCCGCTCAAGTGCAGCTATTCTCTCCGAGTCTGAGAGGGTTGCATTGAAATCGAACCTCATGTGAGATGTGTCTTGAGAATACTGAGGTGGGATTTCACATGTAACCGGGACATCAGAAGTAGTTGTGGACGTAACCGCAGGTGGTATTGTGACCGACAACCCTGCAGTTGCAACGACTGTCGACTCAACAAATTGTGCAACAACCTCCGACGGAGTAAGCGTTGGAGGTGGTAATGACACAATCTCCGGAGTCGTCAGCTGGATAGTAGTGATTGGGATGCCAAAAGCTGATGATGTAGCCACCACGGGAACATCCGCGGCGCTTAAACCTGTGACCTGTAGTGATGTAGGAACAATCGACATACCTGACAGTGCGGGCGGAGCGAAACGTACAACTCTTGAAGTCTCTCCAGCTCCCATACCTGCACCTGTCCTTTCCCGTCTTGAACGTCTAATCAACTTGTGAATATCCTCTTCTTCTTCTGACTCGCTATCATCAACTGTCCTCTTTCTCTTCCCAAATGTTCTCTCTTGAGTCACCAACATCCTTCTCGCCTCATCCATAACATCATCAAGATCTGAGTCAGCCACCGTCGTAGCTGCTCTAGTAATACGCACAGTCGAGACACGTTCAACTGGGATCTGAACGTTCTCCTCTGGATCCACCCGATCCATATCGAAGAATCCTTGACCTCCGAATTCTGCATCAAGGTCCACTTCCTCCTCCGGTGACACAACAGGAGCAGCAGATATAGCTTGAGATGCTCCTGCCTGTTGTGGTGCCGGGTCTCTGAACTCATCCCCACGAGCTGGCACATACCCCGGGTTTATTAAGTACCCAAAGAGTGGAGTATGCCTTGGACGCAGTTCAGGCTTGCTCCTCGCACTGGATGTTCGGCATTGAGCGAAGATACGTTTGCTCACACTCTCCACGTATCGTATTGGACGTCGTTGAGGCAACGTGGGAGCAACATGATTCAAGATCATCTGAATGAATCTTGGATACATGATGAACCTCTTACGGGCCATCGCTCTTCTCTGTCTATCGATCTCGTAAAAGACCATCTGACTAAAGCTATAACGTTTGTTATAAGTCAGAGCAGTCATTGCTAACTGCATGGTCGCACCCATACCATCAGTGCCCGCCTTCCTCCCAGACATGCAGACAATCATTACGTGCATGAGGAAGCGCCACTGATCAAGTAGGAAACCCTTCCTCCGTTGTGTATCGCCCAATGGACCAGAATAGCCCATTCGTAGAAATGCTCCATCGCGGAACGGAGCAACAAACTCTGTAGGGTCATCCCTAGTCTCCTCTCCAAAACGTAAAGCCACCCGTATTTGTTCAGAAGAGAACTGAACTTCTTGATTGTTGACGGTTGCTCGCATAACTGGGGGCTCAACGCGGCAATCGTATTCCACTGTCTGCCAAAAATCCTCAATATTGGGTAAGGAAATCGGCAGAGTCGTAGTGATTGCGTGGAATATCCTCGAGCGAAGGAGGAATGTGATTATCTCGCGGTAATCCTCCACACCACTCGCTTCCGGATCTAAGGTGATGAACATGTTGTGACCTGGGAAGAATTGCCTCTGATTATCTCCTCCGTCATCTCCTCCAGCACCTCCAGCACCGGAAACAGCAGCCATATCTGCAACAAACGAACCAAGTTAGATAAACGTTAAGGCATAACACAAGTTCGCTTGTTACCATGAGCGAAGTTGTGATAAAATCTGTACAGGCGAAGTTAAAGTTGGGGCGAAGTTGGGAACAACTTCGCTTCATCTTTAAGTTCGTCTGATAAATGATAAGTTAAAAAAAGGTCCAGGCGAAGTTAATGTTAACTTCGCCTCAACACAACATCGCCTCAGGCGAAGTTTAGACTCAGGCGAAGTTACGGATAACTTCGCCCAAACCTTAAGTTCGCCTGAATCTGAAACGACAACAGTATGCAGAATCTAAGTCGGAAAATCTGATGTTTCGGTCAATTTTGACGATTGAGGAGCCTAAAACACATGATATTAAGAGTATCTGGACGATCGTTTTGTTCATGACCACGTAAAAACAAGTTTTGACAATCCGGTAATAAAGGTCGATCGACCGAGGTCACGAAACAAGTCGAAACGACCTCAGATTAACATCAATGAACATTGATTATACGATATGATGACCCAACAAACCTATAAATCTGTTTGAAATCGAAGAAAGATAGCAAAGATGAATCGACAGATAACTTCGCGAAGTTATCGAGAAGTTCGCTTAGGGTTTTGCAGGCAAGTTCGCTGAATTTGAAAAATATGAACAGTTTGACCTTTGAAAATCCTTATATAGGGACGATGTTATACAGGCGAAGTTACGGTTAACTTCGCCTAGGCGAAGTTATTCACAAGTTCGCCTGTTTAACAATTTCGCCTATATTTACAAAATCAGACCTTATAATTTGAACATTTTTCAATTAACTTTTAAAACTTCCCTTTAAGAATTAAATGACACGATCAAGTCCAAGTAACCATTTATAAAAGCATACAACTACATAAAAAGAAAACTTTTAACAATTAAAGTATAAGGGATCAAATTTCAGTCTCGATAGGGACTACTACGTTTTAGAAAAGATCCGAACAGGAATCATACTAATTACGTGACTGTCACATAGATCCGTGTTTAGCTGTATTATGACATAAAGAAACAGGTTGTAAGCAGGTAAATAACTTAAGATGGTTTTCATCGTTTCTGTGATACGAGTTAGGTTCAATTATGCCTCAAAATTTAAGTGGGCAACAACTCAGAAATTATGATGCCTCCTATCTATTCTCAAAGCGTATTTGGCTTTCCCCAAGTCACCCCGAATTGACCTCGACCCATAGTGTCTGATTAAGTTTGTAAGTACTCTTCATCTGGTTCCCGTTCTCTTGACATTTTCAGCTATAGAATGTTTCAATGACTTATGATAATTTTTTTTTTTTTTTTATGATAAACATTTACATAGACTTCAGAGTAGTAAACAACTGCAAGTCCCGAATCTGGATCACTGCAGTTGCTTTGATACCAATTGAAGGTTCCCTGGATGGATCGCATGAGATATCTCGGTCTACTCAGGTGCGGAATCCCTGCGTAGATCGTTACGAGTATAGAACACGAATCACACGAACACACGAAACGAACAAACGTTATATATTATAACTCAAACACGTGATGTAATATCACTGTTACAGACTCTCGTCCTCACGTTACAATGAACTTGAACAAATGACACGAACTTAAACAACGATTACAAACCAAGGCGTAACCTAGGACTATTTATACACGACAACTTCGCCTGGCATGTTCAGGCGAAGTTGTCCATAACTTGTCTTGACTAACAAGTTCGCCTGTTAAGCGAACTTGTCAGTAACTTCGCTTAAACATACAAAACATAATTAAACATTACAGACTCGATTACAGACACTAGACTATGAACTACTGACATTATGCACCAACAGCTAGTGTTTAAGGTTTCGATCTTTTCTACTGGTTCGATTATTCATCAACGCTTTCGTATGTATTCTGGGTCAGCCTTGACGTGAACCGTCTGCAATCTACGGTGGTTCAAATTTGGTTTTTAATCGATTTACTCACCTCCTTCCATTAGGGTTGTAGTCTTTTTCCTGCGATGGTTTGATTTCGGCGTTGGTGTAACAACTCGGATCTTTTGATAATAAGCAAATACCAAATTACCCGACCCGTTTCGTTTTTCGGGAAATTTTAATCAATGAAATGTCACGTTTATCGAGTTACTTAATTATTTTAATATTAATGTTTACCATTTTAATATATATGTATATAACTTTCAAGATGTTACTATTTCACCCCTAAACTAAACTTTAACCCTTTATTGTTTTCACTTTGAAACTTCAGGGACTAATTTGCAAATATAATATAATAATATATAATCATATTATAATCCAATAACCCATCTTCCTTTACCCAAGATCCATAACCCGAACCCGTATTTGAACCCAACCCGTGTACCTGTTTTTATTTATTGCACCTTAGTCTTCGGCCTAATCATGGAATTGATTATTTTGAATCGTTTATACGCGTATTTCGACTCCCACCGACGTTCATAATTATGTTAACTTGACCTATCGCATCCGTAATTCTTGTTTTCTTAGCCGACTCAACCCGTTTCTGGTTATACATGTAATGGAGTAAATTAATTCAATTAAAACTACGTACACCATCCTTAACCTATCGCGATCAAAAGCCCTAACACTAATTGTCCTACATCATGTCCAGAAGCTACTGTTCGTCCGTATCTAAGGTCGTCAGGTTCCGTTCGTAGTTCACCATCAATTCATAACGAAAACAGGAATACTTGACGATATATCCCGAATGATTTACTTTCTCACATCATCCTCATTTATATTTCGTTCATCCGATCAGGTGAGTAATCACTCCCCCTTTTACTTATTTTTAACCTTTTTGGGGACATACGCGTATCGTATCATATTTATCTATTATCTAGTATTCAAAATCGCAACTGTTTAATCCTAGTGTGTAAGTTTATGCCTACCTTGCTATTTGCCTACTTGCTTTATTTGAACCGCATTCGGAGGGTCCAACATATTCTCAGTCTAGTATGATCATACGACTGTCGTAGTGGCCGGCGTCCGACGCATTGACAATGGTTTCACCGACATCTTATTTTTGGTAACCAATGCCCATTCGCATGGCAATGGTTTAGCCCTTTCTTTATGGTTGATTGTTTGTGTATGTGCTATGGTTTAACTGCTTATCTCACAAGAACAGTTTGCATCATTCTTTATTTACTATATATTATTACTGTTGTGTCTCAAACTGGTGATTTACTCACTCAACATGTGTTGTTGACAAAAATATATTTTATACGCATTTGCAGGTTATCAGCTTGGTTGTTTAGCAAGATAGAGATCACGTAGAGATGCCTTTTAGGATACAAATAATTAATCATTGTTGTAGTTTCTTTATATTTGATGTACTTAACTATAATTGTTTCATTTAAATAAATTAAATAGATATTGTCATTTATTAATCTTGCTTGATAGTAACCTTTGAAAAGCTGTGAACAATCAGTTCGCCCCGGCATTTCCGCCGTAGGTTGGGGTGTGACAGTTGGTGCTTCGGTTTCGATGATAATTGCTATAGCCCAGGGGAAATGTCATCCTTTTTTCTTTACAACTTTGTGTTTTAGCGGGGTTTTGACTAATTGTTCCTCCGGATTTCAATAGTTGGGTCAAATTTCACTTGACTGATTTTTAAAATTTAAGATTCTGGCTCCCGACACGGAACTAGTGGTGCCGCCAAGCTTTGTTGGTTCTGATATTTATGCATACAAAACCATGGAAGTTGTTTTTTTAACTACTTGTTCGTGTTATGTAATACATTGAACTTCAGTTTTATACCCTCAAAATGTTTGTGTTAACTACTTAGAAGTTGCTTGATAAAATGTCTAAATGAGATCTAGTTTCATGATAGATAAAGTTTCAGTCAAGTTACATCTGGCGACGACAATGGCTATGGGTCGTTTATCTCAATTTTGAAAGGTAATCTTGATCATTTTTACTTTATTCGTCTTCGGTTTTGCCCAAAATATCTATTTTGAGGTTCCGTATGCAGTGTTTAAAATTCCTATATATTTGGTTTTGAATAATGACGCTGGCCTGCATTTTTTATCCAATATATATCTCCACTTTTCATCCATAGACTCACATATTACTTCGAGAGAGATAAAAGTCTGGTCGTAATTTTGTTTCTCGCACCATCATCGTTAGCCACTTACTCAATCCTAAATAAGGTATCAAAACATTTGGGTGGTGGATCTATAGTTCTAGATTGACGGTTTTAACTTCACTAACTTATTTAATTAATCATTTAACTATATTTATCTATAATCCTTACAAATAATGACATGGATTAAATTCTGAATACATAAATGCGATTTCCATTGGATGACAAATAATTCCCTGATAGAATCTGAAGTTAAGTCCGCTAGAGATGACTATGGGTAGTAGTGACTCAGCTAAGGATGGCTGACATTTCACACATAAACTATATCCCCCCCTTGAAATTTCTAACCAAAGTACTTCCTAACAATTTATTTATTTATGTCGATCTTTTACAGAAAACTTTAATGAGAATGACATTTTCAAACTTTAAAAACAGTTCGAGGTTGCAAAAATACAGGCAATTACATATGTTGGAGGTGCGAATATTGTATGTGAAGGTGAGTTCTTGGTGGGTATGGGTAGTAGTTAGTGACTCATGGTTCGCTAGATTAATTAAATGTTGCATATATTCTTGTTTTTGTTTTTCTTTGTTGAGTTTTTGATTAATTGTAATCCTCCAAATAGAACCATTTGGCTTTAATGAGAGTGTTCCCTTTTTGTACATTGATTTTTAGATTTATTATTATGTTGTTTTTTTGTTTAATTCCATAGGAGGATAGATCGATGGACAGGTTTGGTACTCTGGTAATGGGCTGGGTCAAAATATGTTCATGTTGAAATGGGACATGTAATAGTACAAGTCTAAATTAGGTGCCTTAGGCTGTCTTGACTAAGGTGTAAATGTGCAGAGTCAATCCGAGCCGAATGTGATGCAATGTGGGGCTATAAGGTTGGTATGTAAAGCTTTATTTAGGCATTAAACATGAAACTGCGTTAGGTAACTCTTATTGACACCCAGCCGCAATGCTGCGGGTCAACCAACTAGTTAATACATGATATCAAGCTGTTTAAAAGAAGAAAGATAAAACTATCAAAGACACAAGTCAAATGGGTAACAAGGAAACTACACTCCCAGGGCACATGTGAGTAATTACTCTTGCGTGAGAGACATTGTTGTTACGTTGTGTAATACGCGTTAACATGTGTTGGATTGGAATGGTATGGGTATGGGTGGGGGTGGGTTTACAAATTTAGGTGTAGTATTTGGTATGCAGGAATGACACGGGTAATGGAATGAGACATTGAGAGGGATTGCAAATGGATAAAGAGATACGTTGTCATAAGTCAATGCATGGCCAAAATCTATGCTGCCATGTACAGACGTATGGTCCTTTTTGGGTGTCTGACCCTTTTGGGTGTATGTTTAACCGTGATGCATGATACGGAAATGCCTTTTTGGCTTGTCCGAATTTGTACAATTGTGTATGTTCATGAATGATGACGATCATTTGAGTGAAGAGGTCACGACCTCGTATGAGATATGGGTGTAGATCTAGTCAACTAAAACCTTTTGACTTGTAATGTAAATTCAAAGTATGTTATTAATGAAGGTTTATATTCTCGCCATGACTGATACGAACGTTACACAAGCTCGTATTTACTTAGTAACGCTGACTTTTACTATGGTCGTCAGGTTAATTAAGCGCAAGTAAGATACAACATCCCAATATTTATGAGCACGACTTGCATTAGAGCAAGGGCTTCTTCGTAGCTGAAGACCGGCTCCTGAACATTTATGTTTATGTTATGTTTGCAGACAATCATATTGTGTTAAGAGTTATGTACCTTATTGGTACAAGATGTTGTTAAATAAGTATTACAATATTTTTTTAAATTAGTATGATGGTCATTTAAAAACGTTAATATATATTTTTAACACTAGGTGAAATAACATTACTGTTAGTCTGGATGAGCAATATGAATTGTGAAACAAATATGTAATTTCTGAAATCAAACGGGTTAAAATTGGCTGACTAACTGTAACGATTCCGGCAAATTCAGGTATACCCTAGCCGGAATATACTATTTACGTGTTATTCAATACTGAATATATGAATTATAATGTGTTTATACGAGTATATAAGATTCACAGTAAGAATTATACTCGAATATACAGCTAGTCGTATTGAAATTACGATTAATCGATGAACGGCTATTGAAACCCGAATGAATCGGGAATTACATTATAGACGAAATATATAATGTTTAGTGATGTTTACGAAGTATTAAAGCTTCGGGATAAGTGAATTATAGCACAGAAAAATGATTTCGATTTATTAGTACGTCGGTACGATAAACGAAACCTTTAACATCAAACCAAGCAAGAGACGATCGATCAAGCCGAAAAAGATGCACAATTACCGACAATATGATGTGTTGAGTCAACAAATGTCATGGTTTAAGTTTTTAAAGTCTTTAAATCGGTTTTATATAAATTTAAATTTTAAGCCGAAAAACGACCGTTTTAGCCTCGTTTTAAGCCGAATTAAACGTTTAACTGAAAAACGAACTGAACCACATTATCTACAACATTATCCGGATTACACAATCCAAGTTTGTGGCCAAGAATGAAGATGTGGGTCCCACCCCACCCTCCATTATGGACCGATCGGTCCTATGCATCCACATTACACGTTCATTTTTCTTTTTTCAACATCTCAACTCTCCAAATCCTCTCAACCCTTTTACACATCCATCCTAAATTCAACTTTTTAAGCAAGAATCACAAGGTATAAACTTGTTGTCATGGTTTAATCTTGGTTTTTAATTCCAAATCTTGAGAAAATGAGGTTTCAAATGAAAAATGGGTGAAAACCCGAGATGAAACCGATTCTTGGAGGATCAAGTGATGTATACAAGTTATACAAAGGATCTTGGTCCAAGAAAGTAGTTAAAAGAGTCAAAAACGAATTTTTACGGTCAAAATCTTTGTTTTGATGTTTTAATCGAAACCATGAAAGAAATGGCTTGATTGTGGGTATAACTTGCTTGGTGTGGTGTTTTTGTGCTTGTAGGTGTTGTATCTAGTGGCTAGCAAAGGCTAGAAACCAAGATCTTTGCGATCTAACGCTAGAAAACACAAGGTAGTTCGGTTTTCGTATGATTTAGATAATTTGGACAGATTGTGATAGACCTAGAGTTGGGTCACGAAATTTCACAGAGATGATCTACACATGAAAATATGAGATCTGTGAATTTTTGGTAATTTTTGGATAAAGGATGAATATTTGGTGAATTTAATGCTCGGTTTTGGCCAAAAATGGTGAAAAATAGCTACACATCATGAAAAATTCTGGAAATTTAAGATAAGCTTTTTATAACATATAAAAGTCACACACAAAATTTCAGGTTCATTGGAGAAGTCTAAGTAGGCTTTTCGGTAAAATGAGTTCTAGGGATTTCTAGCTCGGTTTTGGTAAAAATGGCATGAAAAATGAGTTTTTGGTTCTGGAAAAATTACAGGGAACTATGTGGGTGACAAGGGTCATCCCAGAAAAATTTGGGATTTTTCGAAGGTCGTTTGGTATTTTCGACATATTTGGTGTTTAAATGACGTTTAAAAATGGTTAAATAAATTTTAGATATAAAAATTAATTCTGGAAAAATTTTATAAAATTCCTTACTGTCAAAATATGGTTTGTACAAAATTTCAAGGTCCGAGACTAAACGGATATTTATTTGTGCTAAATGGAACTTAAAAACAAACTTTTAAAGCTTAAAACGAGTAAACCGGCGAAGTTCGCCTAAGCGAGCTGACTGGTGTTTGAAAACCTTAAAAATGGATGATTTTTATGAAACTAAGTTAATCAAGTAAAAATAAATCATCCGAAAATAATTCGGATGATTTGGGTAATTTTACCCGACTTAACCGTTTCCGGTGTATTAAAGGCGGAAACGGGCCCCGCGGCCAAACGAGGTGTCTAACCGAGCTCTAATTTCACAACTTTAATGAAAATATCAATAATAACTATTTTCGGGTCGTATGTGGTCAAACTCATTTTTTTTGAAAACATAAAGACGGATAACCGTGCTAGGCACGTAAAACGAGAAAACAAATTAACGGTAGTTTTGACTAAAGAACTCTAAGTGATATCACAATCTAAGTCCTGAAACGTATTTCGGGGTTAACATTGTCCCCGGATCGTGTACGGTACTGGGTTAGCAGTGTCCCCAGACGTACCGGTTAACACGAATTTAAGTTATATTGATAGAAATTGTGTAGTAACGATTTGGGGATCGTATTACAGATCTGTACCAGTAGCCGTGCACCGTAGTACATCTTTGCTCACAAGAAGGTGAGTTTTCACGAGCCCCTTTTACTGAACTGTTTTAAATATTTTCCCGGGGCGGAAAGCATGTTTTTATCAAAGTGTTTAAGTACATGCTGATCGCATGGAAATGAACGTATTTATATAATGTTTATTGTACGGGAATCGTAAGGTAATGAATTAAGATGGTAATTGTCTGAGTTGCTAACAGTGTAAGGCCCGAAATAGTGTTCTGGGGTAACCGAGTTCCCAGAGGTTATTAAATGTGTTCTGGGGTAACCGAGTTCCCAGAGGTTATTAAATGTGTTTCTGGGGTAACAGAGTTCCCAGAGGTTATTAAATGTGTTTCTGGGGTTGTCTGAGTTGCTAACAGTGTAAGGCCCGAAACAGTGTTCTGGGGTAACCGAGTTCCCAGAGGTTATTAAATGTGTTCTGGGGTAACAGAGTTCCCAGAGGTTATTAAATGTGTTTCTGGGGTAACAGAGTTCCCAGAGGTTATTGGAAGTATTCTGGGGTAACAGAGTTCCCGGAGGTTAATCGATATGTTTTGGGATTAACAGAGTTCTCACTTGTGGGCTCAGCATAATTACATCGCTTATTTATGATTATTATAATGATTTGTTATGGTTTGTTTAAATTAGTGAAACTCACCAACTATTCGTAGTTGACCCGTTTTCTTTACATGCTTTCTAGGTACACTCAAATTGGAATGATGATATGTGTTCGATGCTGTGTGCTATTTTGTGGAAGTCTAGAGATCTATATTTTGCATTAAATATGTTAATGTACTATCGGTAACACTTATGTGATAACGCTTAGATGGTTATGAAATTCAGAACAATGTAATACGTTTAAATTAATGTAGTGGTGTTTTCTTTATAAACAATGCTGTTGATATCAGATGTGTCTGTTGCATCCCGTGTACGTTTCCGCTGCGGTTACGGGGTGTTACACTAACACACTGCAAGAAAGTTATCTGTTCACACCTTTTATAAAAGATATCCATTTTCTATAAAAGATCATTTTTCATTTATAAAAAGTCCATTCAAATGTAAAACAAATTCTATGAAACCAAACTGATAACTTAGACTAACATTTTGCGGGAAGCACAAAATATATAACACCAAAACTCAAAACAAATAATAATAATAAAAAACTAAATTAAATTTGTCATAAATCTCTGTTTTTTTTCTCTTTTTAACAAGAAGTTTATTTAGACATAAATCTATGTTCTAACCAAAACCACCGTCAACACTAACAATTTGAACAACAAAACCATAACTAAACAAATTAATATGTAATGATAAACATGTAAAAATTTGATAACAATTCTATATCAACCTATAAAAATATTGGACTTATTACATGATACAAAAAATACATATACACAAATAATAGTCAAATTTGCATGGACACATATAAAACCTGAACTAAAATTGTCATAAATCTATGTTCTAACCAAAACCACCGTCAATACTAACAACTTGAACAACAAAACCATAAATTCTAAACAAATTAATACGTAAAGTTTTGTATCAACCTAAATATTCGACTCATTTCATGATACAAAAAAATAAAAATAAAAAAAATTGCATTTATTATTGATAGTTAAGAACAAAAATCTAAATCTCCATGAACATACACGTACACATGCATGCTCATGCACTTAATCTAATTATATTTTGTCACAATATAAATTGGAATTGGATGGAGGGGAAATTGCAATCAAACAACAGCAGAATAACCACGTACCTTCAGAATGGTAAGGAATTATATATATGACCAACACATGCATGATAGGAATTAAGCATGTTACATTTCCTAATTCTCCACTTTGCAGGGTTTCTTGATCATGGCAGTCTTCTTGAGCTTTTGTTACAGCCTAATGTACACGAATGCAGCCATTTTTGATGTCACCACTTATGGTGCAATAGGAGACGGTGACCCGGACGACACCAATGTAAGTTATGTAGCACGTCTATAAGTTAAATAAAAAGAGAATATTGTTGTTCAATAAAAAAAAGAGACCGGCTGGTTAAGTGTTTTCTAATTAGGTTTATGTTCACAGGCTTTCAGTCAAGTGTGGGATGATTTTTGTAGAGACGTGTCGCAAGACCCGACGTTGGTCATACCACCAACGAAGTCGTTTTTAGTAAGCCCAGTTTCATTCCGTGGTCCCTGTGTATCCTCGTCGATGTATATTCAGGTATAGAACACACATATATATCTATTTAATGTCACGTTTTCTTTTTGTCATTGTAAAGGCTGTTTTGGAAAAGAAGGCATGCATGAGCTCGTTAAATTTTAAGAAACATAATATCTTCTTTTATAACGGCATTTACTATTAAGAACTAACAAGAGCTATAAAAAAAATACCAGTTACATAACAAGGAGGAGATTTTTGTCCAACTAAGAGATCGTTCTTATTTAACATCTATTAAATATATACCGATCGTTCTTATTTTGCTTTGTACTCTTTTCCTTTATGAAAATTTGAAAGGGGATTTTTTCACGTCTTTGTTATTCTTTTTATTTTACCACTTCGAATAATAATATATATAAATAGGGTTTAGATCAAATACAAATAAAATTAACGTGCTAAACGTGAGAATCAAGTAAAGTAATTATATATACAAGTAGAGTTATGTAATTACTCTATGATAATTATATTACTCTATGATGTAATTACATAATTACTCAACTTGTATATATAATTACTCTACTTGATTCTCACGTTTAGCACGCTAATTTCATTTGTACGTTAACCTTCCCATATATATATATATATATGGTAAGGATCTTAAGAGAACCCTTTGCAAATTAAGAACTTTGATAACCAATTTGGACCACTAAAAACACATTTGAAAAAATTTTTAAAAAGTAAAAAAACTAAAATTCTTATATTTCATTCCGGTTTCATTAAAAAAATAAAAATAAAATAAAAAAACGTCGTATTACACACATATGTATAATTTTATTTAATCTTTATTTACGTAATATAGACATATGTACAATGTCATTTATCTTAAATTATACACATGTGTATAAAAAATCATGTAAATGTACATATATGTATATATTATACATATGTGTATATAATTTGGTTAAACCGAGTTTTTTTTATGAAACCGGGATGTTAAAATAAGAATTTTGGTGTTTTTACTTTTTTCAGTTTTGTGTTTTTTTATTTTATGATTTTTGTTATTTTTGGATTTTTTGTGGTCCAAAATGGTTCTCATGGTTCTCAATTTCAAAAAAGTTCTCTCATGATCCTGATCATATATATATATATGAAATTTTGATCTTTCTTAAATATCACATACATCCATTTTAGTTAAAAAAATCTCAAAAGTAATTAAAAAAGCTTTCTAAAAAAAGTTTATAGTTTTATTTTGAATAACATATATAATTAATTTCCACCTATTTTTTTTTAATGTAGAAAACCATATTAATGGTATATTATAACCGTGTACATTTTAGAAGGGAAATTAATACTAATTAACCTTAATTTCTCAATACATATAAAATTAATGCATCTCTTAAATTCTTTTTTTTTTTGGGTGTGTGTGAAAGAGAACTGAATTATGTATGATAAATTAACGTGACTAATGTTGTAATTGTTTGTTTTGATGAGTAGCTTTTGGGCAATATTGTTGCACCAAAGACAAAAGATAAATGGGTAGATTGCATGAAGAACAGGTTTTGGCTATATTTCACTTCCATTGGAGGACTCAACATCAACGGGCCTGGCCAAATCAATGGCGAGGGCTCAGTGTGGTGGGGAAACCGGGTTAGTTTTCTGAGTCTATGACAAAATATCAAACGTACAACATAAACAGCTAGCTTAATTATTATTTCAATTGTTCTTTTATGCAGCCAGAATTCAAAGAATGTGTGCGCCCAACGGTAAGATATATGCTCTCTACGTTAAAGATCGATTTTGGACATGAGTTGGAGTAAATAATTAACATGTAAATGCAAATCGTTTTAGGCTTTACATTTTAACGAGTGCGATAGCCTTCGGCTGAATGGCACAACTCATGTTGACAGCCCAAGCCTCCATATCAGCATTTGCGATAGCCAAGACGTAGATCTTGGAAATCTTCAAATATCAGCACCAGGAGACTCCCACAATACAGACGGGATCGACATCTCTTCTTCGTCACAAATAAATATCCACGACTCTAATATACAAACTGGTTTTTTACTTATATTTCTAATTACATCTTATATAACTATAATTTTTTCTATCTAGTGTAATGTTAATCCGTTCTGATACGATAAAAACAGGCGATGATTGTGTGGCTATTAATGGTGGTGTAAGCGATATCAATGTCACGAGGGTGTTCTGTGGACCGGGTCATGGCATAAGGTATGAAATGATCAATTGTTTTTTTAATGTTGGTTGTTATATTTACACAAATTTCCCTTCACTCAATCACTGATGTACGCGTTTCTGTAGTATCGGAAGCCTCGGTGAAAAATATGGTCATGACACAGTCGAAAACGTACGTGTGGAAAATTGTAACATCAGTGGAACCACAAATGGATTAAGAATCAAGACAGTACCGGTAAAGTTAAATAAAACTTTATAGATTTTTCCTATTGTTTTAAAAATCCTTACCATTTGGTTGTAGGGTGGAACGGGGTATGCTAGGGGGATCGTATTTCAGGACATTCATATGGAAAACGTAAAAAATCCAATCATAATTGATCAACATTACTGCGATCATCCTAAAAATTCTAATGATCGCTACCCAGCACCGGTAGGTATCTATGACTCATCTGTTCATTACTCCATTTTAACATATGAAACATGTATTCGCTTGGTTTCTTTTATAGCCAACAATGGACGCGGTACAAGTGAGTGGTGTGAAGTATATAAATATATACGGGTCTTCGATGTCAAAGCAAGCGATTGCATTTAATTGCAGTGGGAAGTTTGACTGTACTGAAATCTACACAAACCAAGTTGGAATCACTGGTGAAGATATTGTTTCTTATTGTGAAAATGCTCAAGGGGAGTTTGTTGATACCAACCCAAATGTTATGTGCAATTAGATTAATGTAACCAACACAGTTTGAGTTAATTAATAATAAAGTTGATATACACATTTATCAACTATGGAGTTTCATGTGTTCTTAGCTCCATTAAAGTAGCCACAATATAACAACTGCCAAACAAAATTCAACACTCATATGAAATCCATGAAATGAAGAAATAGGTGAAAATCACTTACATTTCTTTCTACCTTGTTACACCACTAAGAATTTTATATGTCTTAAAGACTTGACACTAATTTTTGGCTTCAATTCTATGGATTTGCTTCTCTAAATTCTAAGATTTTTAGCTTCTCTATATTCTCTTTTATGCTTTTCAATCAACTTAAAACACAATTTTGTTTTTATTTGTTTTATAAGACAACTTTTGTGTAATGAAACCATTCTAAATAAACCCTTTTTTTTGTTGTAGACAATACTAAGAATTGCTACCAGATGCGATTGTCTATGCCGCGTCAGTAACGTACGAGACGAATTGATTTCTAAATGATGAAATCTCATTGATTTAACCCGGTTTTGACCCGTCAAACGAGGTTATAACATTTCATTTAAGTTAACAAAAATAAGCGGGTTTTGGGTCTCATCATACCCACTTAGCCGGGTTATAACATCTTATTTATTTGTGAAACATTTTTCATCATCAAACCTTAATTTAATTTCTCCTTGCTACATATTCTCTGTTGTTGGTCTATCTTCTCCATCACAAGTCAACTTCTGATTATCACCCAACATCGTTAATCTTTTCTCTCATGCATCAACAACCATCGTCACTTGCATCAACCACCATCGTCACCTACTTTATAGGATATCTCCTGAATCACCATTATGAAGAACTCATTGTAACGATTCCGGCAAATTCAGGTATACCCTAGCCGGAATATACTATTTACGTGTTATTTAATACCGAATATATGAATTATAATGTGTTAATACGAGTATATAAGATTCCCAGTACGAATTATACTCGAATGTACAGTTAGTCGTATTGGAATTACGATTAACCGATGAACGGTTATTGAAACCCGAACGAATCGGGGATTACGTCATAGATGAAATATATGATGTTTAGTAAGGTTTACGAAGTATTAAGGCTTCGGGATAAGTGAATTTATAGCACAGAAAAAGGATTTCGAGTTATTAGTACGTCGGTACGTTAAACGAAACCTTTAACATCAAACCAAGCAAGAGACGATCGATCAAGCCGAAAAAGATGCACAATGACCGACAATATGATGTGTTGAGTCAATAAATGTCATGGTTTAAGTTTTTAAAGATTTTAAATCGGTTTTATATAAATTTTATTTTTAAGCCGAAAAACGACCGTTTTAGCCTCGTTTTAAGCCGAATTAAGTGTTTAACCGAAAAACGAACTGAACCAGATTATCCACAACATTATCCGGATTACACAATCCGAATGTGTGGCCATGGTTGGAGATGTGGGCCCCCCCACTAACCTTACATGGACCGATCGGTCCATGCTACACACACTAACACCTTCATTTTTCTTTTTTCTCCAATCTTTCTCCCAAAATCCTCTCAACCCCTTTTGCACATTCATCCAAACCTTTGATTTCTAACAAGATTCTCAAGGTATAAACATGATTTTAATGGTTGATTCTTAGTTTTGATTCCATAATCTTGAGAAAATGAGGTTTCAAATGAAAAATGGGTGAAAACCCGAGATGAAACCGATTCTTGGAGGATCAAGTGATGTATACAAGTTATACAAAGGATCTTGGTCCAAGAAAGTAGTTAAAAGAGTCAAAAACGAATTTTTACGGTCAAAATCTTTGTTTTGATGTTTTAATCGAAACCATGAAAGAAATGGCTTGATTGTGGGTATAACTTGCTTGGTGTGGTGTTGTTGTGCTTGTAAGTGTTGTATCTAGTGGCTAGCAAAGGCTAGAAACCAAGATCTTTGCGATCTAACGCTAGAAAACACAAAGTAGTTCGGTTTTCGTATGATTTAGATATTTTGGACAGATTGTGATAGACCTAGAGTTGGGTCACGAAATTTCACAGAGATGATCTACACATGAAAATATGAGATCTGTGAATTTTTGGTAATTTTTGAATAAAGGATGAATATTTGGTGAATTTAATACTCGGTTTTGGCCAAAAATGGTGAAAAATAGCTAAACATCATGAAAAATTCTGGAAAATTTAATATAAGCTTTTTATAACATATAAAAGTTACACACAAAATTTTGAGGTTCATTGGAGAAGTCTAAGTAGGCTTTTCGGTAAAACGAGTTCTAGGGATTTCTAGCTCGGTTTTGGTGAAAATGGCATGAAAAATGAGTTTTTGGTTCTGGAAAAATTACTGGGAACCATATGGATGGCAGGAGTCATCTCAGAAAAATTTGGGATTTTTCTAAAGTCGTTTGGTATTTTCGACATATTTGGTGTTTAAATGACGTTTAAAAATGGTTAAATAAATTTTAGATATAAAAATTAATTCTGGAAAAATTTTATAAAATTCCTTACTGTCAAAATATGATTTGTACAAAATTTTAAGGTCCGATACTAAACGGATATTTATTTGTGCTAAATGGAACTTAAAAACAAACTTTTAAAGCTTAAAACGAGTAAACCGGCGAAGTTCGCCTAAGCGAGCTGACTGCTGTTTGAAAACCTTAAAAATGGATGATTTTTATGAAACTAAGTTAATCAAGTAAAAATAAATCATCTGAAAATAATTCGGATGATTTGGGTAATTTTACCCGACTTAACCGTTTCCGGTGTATTAAAGGCGGAAACGGGCCCCGCGGCCAGACGGGGTGTCTAACCGAGCTCTAATTTCACCACTTTAATGAAAATATCAATAATAACTATTTTCGGGCCGTGTGTGGTCAAACTCATTTTTGTAAACATAAAGACGGATAACCGTGCTAGGCACGCAAAACGAGAAAACAAACTAACGGTAGATTTGACTAAAGAACTCTAGGTGATATCACAATCTAAGTCCTGAAAAGTATTTCGGGGTTAACATTGTCCCCGGATCGTGTACGGTACTGGGTTAGCAGTGTCCCCAGACGTACCGGTTAACACGAATTTAAGTTATATTGATAGAAATTGTGTAGTAACGATTTGGGGATCGTATTACAGATCTGTACCAGTAGCCGTGCACCGTAGTACATCTTGCTCACAAGAAGGTGAGTTTTCACGAGCCCCTTTTACTGAACTGTTTTAAATATTTTCCCGGGGCGGAAAGCATGTTTTTATCAAAGTGTTTAAGTACATGCTGATCGCATGGAAATGAACGTATTTATTTAATGTTTATTGTACGGGAATCGTACGGTAATGAATTAAGATGGTAATTGTCTGAGTTGCTAACAGTGTAAGGCCCGAAACAGTGTTCTGGGGTAACCGAGTTCCCAGAGGTTATTAAATGTGTTTCTGGGGTAACAGAGTTCCCAGAGGTTATTAAATGTGTTTCTGGGGTAACAGAGTTCCCAGAGGTTATTGGAAGTATTCTGGGGTAACAGAGTTCCCGGAGGTTAATCGATATGTTTTGGGGTTAACAGAGTTTTCACTTGTGAACTCAGTATAATTACATCGCTTATTTATGATTTTTATAATGATTTGTCATGGTTTATTTAAATTAGTGAAACTCACCAACTATTCGTAGTTGACCCGTTTTCTTTACATGCTTTCTAGGTACACTCAAATTGGAATGAGTGATATGTGTTCGATGCTGTGTGCTATTTTGTGGAAGTCTAGAGATCTATATTTTGCATTAAATATGTTAATGTACTGTCGGTAACACTTATGTGATAACGCTTAGATGGTTATGAAACTCAGAACAATGTAATACGTTTAAATTAATGTAGTGGTGTTTTCTTTATAAACAATGCTGTTGATATCAGATGTGTCTGTTGCATCCCGTGTACGTTTCCGCTGCGGTTACGGGGTGTTACAGAACTTGGTATCAGAGCCATTGGTTATAAAGAATTAGGATGTCTTTAAAAGATACCTAAAATATAACCAGTAGCTCAAGTATTATAGGATCTGAATATCAACTAATAATATATTGTGACGAGATCGGGATGAACTTGGATGGACAAGTGGGTTATTATGGTCCGGAACATAATAACAGACTTGTCTGCACGAGGGAATTCAGGGAAAGTCACGGGGGACTTTAATAGGTAAAATTGGCAACATACGTGCAAATATGTGATAATATTGTTATGTGGTCAAGTTGTATAAGTAAGTGTATATTAATTTGATTATGATTTACACTATGGAAAGAACTATATGTTTGTTAACTTGTGTGCAGGTAAAATGTCAAGAACCCCCAGTTTGTCGATTGAGGAGGACCCGGAGGAGGTCAGCTCCGGGGACTCTGGGAGCCCACTCGTAGCATCTAGCACAGAGCCTACCGAGGCTAGCCTTAGGAGTTCCGGCCTGTCCTCCCCAGCTAGGATTGCCAGATCCCCGACCCCACCCGCACCACAGGCCGCCCCTGCACCCCCCGGATTCGGACCCCGCCTCACGGCGCGGATCAGTATCCCACATGTCCGACCTATCTCGCCTCCACCCAGACCTGCTACCCGCAGGGGCGAGTCCTCCCGCTCTCAGCCCGAGCCTGCGGCTCCACCTGTGTGGGGTCTTCCGAGACAGGAACGGGACGCGGCGGCCTGGCTCCGAGTGCTCACCGAACAGGTGAATGAGCACTCCGCCGCCCTGACGGTGGGAGTCCAGAGGAGGATGTACTTAGGAGATTGCATACTGGACCATCAGTATGCGATTGCCCAGCTGAAGAGGGAGTGCTCATACTCCCAATGGATGCTCGGCCGGATGGAGATGTGGGTCCGGGTTATGATGGCTGTGTTGGTGGTGTTGGTGGCGATATTGGTGGGGTTGGTTTACCACCGTGTTTAGTTGTGTTGGGTTGGGGATAGACAGGGACCATTTTTTTTTATACTCTGTGTAAGCAGTTAGTGGTGATGCTAACATGGAGTGAATCTTGTTTAGTTATAATACAACCACTAGCCCTTAGGGGGGGTCTCTTTTGGGGCATATCAGTATAGATACTTTTGGGTATCATTCAAGCACTGACCCGTTGTGGGTTATGTCGAGATGATGCCGACATAGGCCCTACGTATGAAAACCTAACTAATGTAATAGTGACAGGAAAGTAATATGAATGGATGTTTGTGTAATGTGTACTAACGTTTATTAATGAATGGAATGTTTGTTGTGTTTTATGATTGGAACTTGTATTGATTATATATACTTTCTTGATGTTGTGTAGAATGGCACCAAAACGTTCAGCCCAATTGTCGGAAGTGGACGTGAGCCGTTTGATTGCTCGACAGTTGGAGGCGGCGATACCGGATATAGTATCGCGCATCGCCGCCAGTATTAACAATTCGACCAATCCAACCCCTCCGAGCAATCAAACGACCACCAATAATGACGGGGAACGAAATACTGCTCCTCCGCAGAATGATAACACGATTCCGAGTAATGACGCACCGCCTAGGGTGGTCGTTACAGACAGTAATGGCCCTATACCTACGGTAGAGACGAACCGTACTGAACCGATTCGTGCATCCAGGGGATGTTCGATCAAGGACTTTATGTTGTGCAAACCTCTAGAGTTTAGCGGGTCTGAAGGACCAAATGGATTAGTTAAATGGATCGAGAAAATAGAATCCGTGGTGAATATCAGCAACTGCCCCGAGGATTGTGTTGTTAAGTATGTTGCCTGCACATTCACGGACCATGCCTTGACATGGTGGAACACGATAGTGCAGACCCGGGGCCAGGCGGCGACAAACCGCATGACCTGGACGGAGCTCAAGGCTCTTGTACTGGAACATTTCTGCCCGAAAAACGAATTGCAAAAGTTAGAAAATGAATTGTGGAACCTGGAAATGCAGGGGGCAGACCATTTGGGTTATACGAACCGGTTTAATGAGTTGTCGCGATTTGTACCATGGTTGGTCACCCCAGAGTCGAAGAGGGTGGAGCGTTATATTTGGGGGCTAACTCCAGTTGTAAGGAGTATAGTCAATTCTGGGGGACACCAGACGTATGAGGGTGCGGTGACGCAAGCTGGTATCGTCACGTATGATTTCGTAAGAAGCGGGTCACTGAAGGTGGCAGGAGAGTCCGCTGGGGGGAAGCGGAGTTCACATGACCATAGGACCCAGGAAAAGCAGCAAGGTAAACGTGCTAGACCCACTGCCCAGAACTACGCCATGACTAGTTCGGGCGGAAGGCAAGAACCGCAGAAGGGAACGTTTCCTAAGTGTGGGAAATGTGGTTACCACCATGGTGGCGTGTGCAAAGAAGTGGTGTGCCACCGGTGTGGCAGGATTGGACACTACGCACCAAATTGTAAGACAAATCTGAACAACCTGAACCGACAACCACAACCTATCCGTGCGCAACCATTTAAGACTCAACCAGCCCGACAGCAGAACCCGCAAGGAAACCAAATGGTGACCACCAGCCGTGCTTGCTATGAATGCGGCAGCACGGATCACTTCAAAAGACACTGTCCGAAACTGAACCAGGGAGGAAATGGGCGGCAACCCGCGGGTCAGGCATCGTCGTCCAATCCGGCGCGAGGCCGAGCATTCGTGATGGGGGCGAACGAGGCACGCCAGGACCCCAGCGTAGTGACAGGTACATTCCTCGTCTCTGATCATTACGCTTCTGTATTATTTGATACAGGCGCCGATAGAAGTTTTGTCTCCGTTAGATTCCTTCGATAGCAAACCTTCCTATTGGTGAAACCATAGAACCTTACACCGTAGAAGTCGCTAACGGTAAAACCATGATAGTTAATCAGATAGTTCGGAATTGCCCTTTTATTCTGAACGAACAATCCTTTCTGATTGACTTGTTACCGGTTGAATTGGGTAGTTTTGACGTGATAGTGGGAATGGATTGGTTAGCACGTAACAGGGTAGAAATAAACTGTGAAAAGAAAATCGTCAAGATCCGGGTGTCGGATGACGAGGAGGTATTAGTGCAAGGAGAAAAATCCGGCACCATGATACCATTTATATCCCACCTCAAGGTGTTAAAATATATACGTCAGGGATGTGTGGCGTATCTAGCGAGCCTGACGGCCACTGATTCTGAGGAAAAACGGGTGGACGATATTCCCGTGGTACGCGAATTTCCACAAGTTTTCCCAGAGGAACTTCCTGGATTACCGCCAACCCGACAGGTCGAATTCAGAATCGATCTGTTACCTCAAGCTGGCCCTGTTGCTAAGGCACCTTACCGACTTGCACCATCTGAGATGCAAGAATTATCCAACCAGTTGCAAGAATTGTTGGATAAAGGATTTATTCGTCCTAGTTATTCCCCGTGGGGTGCACCGGTACTATTCGTGAAAAAGAAGGACGGGAGCCTTAGAATGTGCATTGATTACAGGGAGTTGAACAAGTTGACAATCAAAAATAGGTATCCTCTCCCCCGAATCGATGATCTGTTCGACCAACTACAAGGTGCGAGCTACTTCTCAAAAATAGATCTTAGATCGGGATACCATCAGGTTAGAATTCAGGAGGAGGATATCCCAAAAACCGCATTCCGGACTCGCTACGGTCATTACGAGTTCTTAGTTATGCCTTTTGGGCTAACAAATGCGCCAGCAGTGTTCATGGATCTCATGAATCGAGTCTGTAAACCCTACCTCGATAAATTCGTCATCGTGTTTATTGACGATATTTTGATATACTCGAAGAATAAAGAAGAGCACGAGCAACACTTAAGATTAGTTTTAGAACTTCTAAATCAGGAGAAGTTGTATGCAAAATTCTCCAAGTGTAACTTCTGGTTACAAGAAGTGCAATTCCTTGGTCACGTTATAAATCACCAAGGAATACACGTTGATCCAAGTAAGGTTGAAGCGGTTAAGAACTGGCAAGCGCCTAGATCGCCAAAGGAAATCCGCCAATTCTTAGGCTTAGCTGGATACTATCGTCGATTTATAGAGAACTTTTCCAGCATCGCCCAACCTTTAACCCTCCTGACTCAAAAGGATCGAAAGTATGATTGGGGAGAAGAACAGGAAGCGGCGTTTCAAACGCTAAAACAAAGATTGTGCCAAGCGCCGATCTTAAGTCTCCCCGACGGAGACGATGGTTTTGTCGTGTATTGTGACGCATCCCGTAGAGGATTGGGATGTGTGTTGATGCAGAATAATAAAGTCATAGCCTATGCTTCCCGACAGTTAAAAGTACACGAGAAAAATTACACTACTCATGACTTAGAACTGGGAGCATTATCTTCGCACTTAAAATCTGGAGGCATTATCTCTACGGTACAAAGTGCACCATCTTCACCGATCATAAAAGTTTGCAACACATATTCGATCAGAAAGAACTGAATATGAGACAACGAAGATGGGTCGAATTATTAAGCGACTATGACTGTGACATCCGTTATCACCCCGGCAAGGCTAACGTCGTAGCCGATGCCTTGAGTAGAAAGGATCGGGTTAAGCCATTGCGAGTGCGAGCGCTGGGGATGATAGTCCCGTCGAACCTTACGGATTTGATTCGAGTCGCTCAACGCGAGGCGTTGAAAGAGGAACAATTGGAAAAAGAGGGACTTTACGGTAACGAGAAGAATTTCGAACAGCGCGTGGACGAAATTCTCTATTTCAAAAATCGGATTTGGATCCTGTAACACCCCGTAACCGCAGCGGAAACGTACACGGGATGCAACAGACACATCTGATATCAACAGCATTGCTTATAAAGAAAATACCACTACATTAATTTATAACATATTACATTGTTGCGAGTTGCGTTACTGTCTAGGTGTTACACACAGATATTACCAATAAGACATTAATATATATTCATTACAAAATACAGAGCAGCAAGCTTCCAACAGGTAGCACAGATAGTTAAGCACATATCAATCATTCCAACCTGGGCATACCTAGAAAGCATGTAAAGAAAACGGGTCAACTACGAATAGTTGGTGAGTTTCACTAATTTAAATAAACCATAGATCAGTATAAAAATCATATGTTAATGATGAAATTATGCTAAGCCCGTTAGTGAAAACTCTATTAACCCAAAAACACATTAAATGACCCCTGGGGACACTGTTAACCCAGAACATATCCAATAACCCCTGGGGACACTGTTAACCCAGTACATATCAAATAACCTCTGGGGGCACTGTTAACCCAGCGCATATCAAATACCCTCTGGGGACACTGATAACCCAGAACCATATCCAATAACCCCTGGGGACACTGTTAACCCAGAAACATATCCAATACCCCCTGGGAACACTATTAACCCAGAAATATATCCAATAACCCTCTGGGGACTAAGTTACCCCAGAACAATTCCACCCGATAAACAAATTATCTATTCTATGCATCATACCAAATACATATATAAAAATATGCAAGTGTTTCCATACGATCGGTATGTACTTAGATAATTTTACACAATCATGCTTTCCGCCCCGGGAAAATATTTAAAACAGTTCATTAAAAGGGGCTCGTGAAAACTCACCTTTTTGTGAGTCGGTGGGTAATACAATGAACAGCTACGTGCCTGGATCTGTAATATAATATCTAGTCGTTACTATATAATTCCCGTAAATTAAATCTATGTCAATCGGTACGTCTGGGGACATTGTTAACCCAGTACTGTACTCGATCCTGGGACAATGTTAAACCCGTGACACTTCTAAGGACTCAGATTGTGACATTGCTTAGAGCCTGACGGTCAAGATTATCATTTTTATGATTTCCTTGATTTGCGTGCCTAGCACGGTTATCCGTCTTTAGTTTCAAAAATGAGTTTGGTCACACCCGACCCAAAAAGGGTGTTTGATTGTTAATTTAGTTAAAGTGATGAAATTAGAGTTCGGTTTGACACCCCGTTTGGCCGCGGGGCCCGTTTCCGTCATTTAGGTGCCGGAAACAGTAAAATCGGGTAAAATTACCCAAATCATCCGAATTATTTTCGGATGATTTATTTTTACTTAATTTACTTAGATTTATGAAAATAGTCCATTTTTAGGTTTTTTATATACCAGTCAGCTCGATTATGCGAGTTTTGCCGGTTTACACGTTTTAAGCTTTAAATATTTGTTTTTATGTTCATTTTAGCACAAATAATTACCTGTTTAGTCTCGGGTCTTGAAATTTTGCACAAAACTTATTTTGACAGAAAGAAAATTTTACAAAATTTTCCAGATTTATTTTCCTATATTTACATTTATTTATCTATTTTTAAACCTTTTTAATACACTAAATATGTCAAAAATAACAAAACACTTTAGAAAAATCCCAAATTTTTCTGGGATGATCCTTGCCATCCTCATAACTCCCTGGAATTTTTCCAGAATTTAAAACTCATTTTTCAAGCCATTTTCACCCAAAACCGAGCTAGAAAGCCCTAGAACTCGTTTCACCGAAAAGCCTACTTAGACTTTTCCAACTGAGCTCATATTTTGTGGGTGACTTTTATATGTTATAGAAAGCTTATCTTAAATTTTCCAGAATTTTTCATCATGTTTAGCTATTTTTCACTATTTTTGGCCAAAACCGAGCATTAAATTCACCAAATATTCATCTTTTATCCAAAAATTACCAAAAATTCACAGATCTCATATTTTCATGTGTAGATCATCTCTGTGAAATTTCGTGACCCGACTCTAAGCGTGCTACAATCTGTCCAAATTTCATATCACACACGAAAACCGAACTATCTTGTGTTTTCTAGCTTTAGATCGCAAGGATCTCGGTTTCTAGCCTTTGCTAGCCGCTAGATACAACACTTATAAGCACAATAACACTATACCAAGCAAACTATACCAACAATCAAACCATTTCTTTCAAAGTGTCGGTTTTTATATAAAAACAAAGGTTTTAACCGTAAAAATCCGTTCTCGACTCTTTTTACTCATTTCTTGGACCAAGATCCCTTGTATAACATGTATACATCTCTTGATCATGCAAGAGTCGGTTTCATCTCGGGTTTTCACCCGTTTTTCACATTGAAAACTCATTTGACAATATTTCAACCGTAAAATTTCGTTCTAAACACTTTTAACTCATCACTTGGATCAAGATCCTTTGTATAACTTGTATACATCCCTTGATCACACGAGAATCGGTTCCATCTCGGGTTTTCACCCATTTTTCACATGAAACTTCCTTTTCTCAAGATCATAGAGTTAGAAATCAAGATTCAACCCTTAAAACATGTGCATACCTTGAAGTTTTGGTTTAAAGATCAAGGAGATGGATGGGTGTTTGAAGATTTGAGAGAGTTTGAGAGAGTTTTTTTTTTATCTAAAAAATAACAAATGAAATGTGTGTGTGTGCATATAGGGCCGGTTGGTCCAAGTGGAGGTGGGGGTGGGCCCCACAAGTTCAATATTAGCCACACATTTGGATTACACAATCCGGATAATGTTGTGGATAGTCTGGTTCAGTTCGTTTCTCGTTTAAACTCGTAATTCGGCTTAAAATGAGCCTAAAATGGTCGTTTTTCGGGTTAAAATAAGATTTACATAAAACTGATTTAAAAACTTTAAAAAACTCAACCATAACATTAAAACATCATATTGTCGGTATTTGTGCATCTTTTTCGGTTTGATCGATCGTCTCTTGCTTGGTTTGTTGTTAAAGGTTTCGTTTATCGTACCGACGTACTAATAAATCGAAATCCTCTTTCTGTGCTATAATTTACTTATCCCGAAGCATTAATACTTCGTAAATATCACTAAACATTATATACTTCGTCTATAATGAAATTCCCGATTCGTTCGGGTTTCAATAATCGTTCATTGGTTAATTGTAATTCCAATACGATTCACTATATAATCGAGTATGATTCGTACTATGAATCATATATACTCGTATATACGTACTATAACTCATATAATCAATATTTAAATGACACGTAAATAGTATATACCGGCTAGGGTATACCTGGATTTGCCGGAATCGTTACATTCTCCCCCCGTTATAAAAATTTCGTCCTCGAAATTTTACATGTCAACTACTTCCTTTTGAGGAAATAGGTGGGGGTATTTCTTCCGAAATTCATCCTTTCGTTCCCAAGTAAATTCTGGGCCTCGTTGCGAATTCCATCTAACTTTGACCAACGAGATCTTATTGTGTCTAAGTTGCTTGATTTTACCGTCCACTATTTCGATGGGCTCCTCTACGAAGTTGAGCCTATCACTTATTTGAACACCCTCTAAGGGTAACACCGATGTCTCATCCGCCAGACATTTTTTCAAATTTGACACATGAAACACGTTATGAACTGCACTTAGTTCCTCAGGCAGTTCTAGTCGGTAAGCTACCGGACCGATCTTTGCAGTGATGCTGAATGGTCCAATGTATCTAGGGGCCAACTTCCCCGCCTTTCCAAAGCTGACCACTCCTTTCCAGGGTGATACTTTCAAATATACCTTTTCACCCTTCTCAAATGACAACGGTTTTCGACGGGTATCGGCATAACTCTTCTGCCGATCCCGCGCGGCTTTCAAGTTGTTCTTAATTTCAAGAATCTTGCTGGTCGTCTCCTCGACCAGATCCGATCTAATGACCTGCGAGTCTCCCACTTCAGACCAGCAAAGTGGTGATCGGCACTTCCGCCCATACAATGCTTCATAAGGTGCTGCCTTTATACTGCTATGGTAACTGTTATTATAGGAAAATTCAACGAGTGGGAGATGTTGATCCCAATTTCCCTTAAAGTCCAGTACGCAGGCACGAAGCAAATCCTCCAAAGTTTGAATGGTCCTCTCAGACTGACCATCGGTCTGAGGGTGGTAAGCTGTGCTTAGGTCAATACGTGTTCCCAACGCTTCTTGGACAGCTTGCCAAAGTTTGGAGGTGAAATGGCTATCCCTATCGGAGATGATCGAGATGAGGATGCCATGACGAGACACTATTTCATTTATATAAATTTGCGCAAGTCTCTCGGTGTTATAATTGTTTCTAATCGGAATAAAATGTGCCGATTTGGTTAACCTATCCACGATTACCCAAATTGCATCATTTCCCCGGGATGTCTTAGGGAGGTGTGTCACGAAATCCATTGTGATTTGCTCCCATTTCCATTCGGGAATCTCCGGTTGTTGTAACATCCCCGAGGGTTTCTGGTGTTCCGCCTTAACCCTCGCACACGTCGTACACTTGCCGACGTATGTGGCTATATCCTTTTTCATACCTGGCCACCAGTAAAATTCTTTCACATCCTGGTACATTTTATCAGATCCCGGATGTATGGAATATTTCGACTTATGCGCTTCGTCCATGATTAATTCACGAAGGTCATGGAGGGTCGGGATCCAAATCCGATTTTTGAAATAGAGAATTCCTTCCACACGCTGTTCGAAATTCTTCTCATTCCCGTAGAGTCCTTCTTTATCCAATTGGTCCTCTTTCAACGCCTCGCGTTGAGCGGCTCGAATCAAATCCGAAAGGTTTGACTGGACTATCATCCCCAACGCCCGCACTCGCAATGGTTTAACCCGATCCTTCCTACTCAAGGCATCGGCTACGACGTTAGCCTTGCCGGGGTGATATCGAATGTCACAGTCATAGTCACTCAGCAACTCGACCCATCTTCGTTGCCTCATATTCAGTTCTTTCTGATCGAATATGTGTTGCAAACTTTTATGATCAGTGAATATGGTGCACTGTGTACCGTAGAGATAGTGTCTCCAGATTTTAAGTGCAAAGATGACTGCTCCCAGTTCCAAGTCATGAGTAGTGTAGTTTTTCTCATGAACTTTTAACTGTCGAGACGCATAGGCTATGACCTTTTTATTTTGCATTAACACGCATCCTAACCCTTTACGGGATGCGTCACAATATACAACAAATCCATCGTCTCCGTCGGGGAGACTTAAGATTGGCGCTTGACACAACCTTTGCTTTAGCGTTTGAAACGCCGTTTCCTGCTCTTCACCCCATTCATATTTCCGATCCTTTTGAGTCAGGAGGGTTAAAGGTTGGGCGATGCTGGAAAAGTTCTCTATAAATCGACGATAGTATCCAGCTAAGCCTAAGAATTGGCGGATTTCCTTCGGAGATTTAGGCGCTTGCCAATCCTTAATTGCTTCAACTTTACTCGGATCAACGTGTATTCCTTGGTGGTTTATAACGTGACCGAGGAATTGCACCTCTTGTAACCAGAAGTTACACTTGGAGAATTTTGCATACAACTTCTCCTGATCCAAAAGCTCCAAAATTAACCTCAAATGTCGCTCATGTTCTTCTTTACTTTTTGAATATATCAAAATATCGTCAATAAATACAATGACGAATTTGTCGAGGTAGGGTTTACAGACTCGGTTCATGAGATCCATGAACACCGCTGGCGCATTTGTTAGCCCAAAAGGCATAACTAAAAATTCGTAGTGGTCGTAGCGAGTCCGAAACGCGGTTTTCGGGATATCCTCCTCTTGAATTCTAACTTGGTGGTATCCCGATCTAAGATCAATTTTTGAGAAATAGCTCGCACCTTGTAGTTGGTCGAACAAATCATCGATCCGGGGAAGAGGATACCTATTTTTGATGGTTAACTTGTTCAATTCCCTGTAGTCAATGCACATTCGAAGGCTTCCGTCCTTCTTTTTCACAAATAGTACGGGTGCACCCCACGGGGAATAGCTGGGACGAATAAATCCCTTATCCAACAATTCCTGCAACTGGTTGGATAATTCTTGCATCTCGGACGGTGCAAGTCTGTAAGGGGCCTTAGCAACAGGGCCGGCTTGAGGTAATAAGTCGATTCTGAATTCGACTTGTCGGGTTGGCGGTAATCCAGGAAGTTCTTCTGGGAAAACTTGTGGAAATTCGCGTACCACGGGAATATCGTCCACTCGTTTTTCCTCAGAATCAGTGGCCGTCAGGCTCGCTAGATACGCCACACATCCCTGACGCATATATTTTAGCGCCTTGAGGTGTGATATAAATGGCATCATATTGCCCGACTTATCACCCTGCACTAATACTTCTTCGTCATCCGACACCCGGATTTTGACGAGTTTCTTTTCACAATTTATTTCTACCTTGTTGCGTGCTAACCAATCCATTCCCACTATCACATCAAAACTACCCAGTTCTACTGGTAACAAGTCAATCAGGAAGGATTGTTCGTTTAGAATAAAAGGACAATTCCGAACAATTTGATTGACTATCATGGTCTTACCGTTAGCAACTTCTACGGTATAGGGTTCTATGGATTCACTAACCGGCATGTTTGCTAATGACAGGAATTTAACGGAGACGAAACTTCTATCAGCACCCGTATCAAATAATACAGAAGCGTAATGGTCAGAAACAAGGAATGTACCTGTCACTACGCTGGGGTCCTGACGTGCTTCGCTCGCCCCTATCACGAAAGCTCGGCTTCTCGCCGGGTTGGACGACGATGCCTGACCCGCTGGTTGCCGCCCATTTCTTCCTTGATTCAGCTTCGGACAGTTTTTCTTGAAGTGATCTGTGCTACCGCATTCGTAGCAAGCACGGCTGGTGGTCACCAATTGGTTTCCTTGGGGGTTTTGCTGTTGGGTTGGTTGGTTCCTAAATGATTGCGCACGGATTGGTTGCGGTTGACGGTTCAGGTTGTTCAACTTTGTCCTACAACTGGGTGCGTAGTGCCCAATCCTGCCACACCGGTGGCACACCACCTCTTTGCACACGCCACCATGGTAGTAACCACATTTCCCACATTTAGGAAACGTTCCCCTCTGCGGTTCTTGCCTTCCGCCCGAACTAGTCATGGCGTAGTTCTGGGCAGTGGGTCTAGCACGTTTACCTTGCTGTTTCTCCCGGATCCTATTGTCATACGTACCTCGCTTTCCTCCAGCCGACTCTCCTGTCGCCTTTAGCGATCCACTCCTTAAGAAATCATACGTGACAATACCAGCCTGTGTCACTGCACCCTCATACGTCTGGTGTCCTCCCGCGTTAACTATACTCCTCACTACTGGAGTAAGTCCCCAAATATAACGTTCCACCCTCTTTGACTCTGGGGTGACCAACCACGGCACTAATCGTGACAGTTCATTAAACCGGTTGGTATATCCCAAGTGGTCCGCCCCCCTGCATTTCCAGGTTCCACAACTCATGTTCCAGTTTCTGCAATTCATTCTTTGGGCAGAAATGTTTCAAAACAAGATCCTTAAGCTCTGCCCAGGTCATGCGGTTTGTCGCCGCCTGACCTCGAGTCTGTACTATGGTGTTCTACCATGTCAAAGCATGGTCTGTGAACGTACAGGTGGCGTACTTAACGACACAATCCTCGGGACAGTTGCTGATATTCACCACTGATTCTATTTTCTCTATCCATTTCACTAACCCATTCGGTCCTTCCGACCCGTTAAACTCTAAAGGCTTGCATAACATAAAGTCCTTGATTGAACAACCCCTGGATGGTCCAGTGCGGTTGGTCTCTACGGTAGGTATAGGGCCATTACTGTCTGTAGCGACCACCGTAGGCGGTGCGTCATTACTCGGAATCGTGTTATCAGTAGGTGGAGGATTAGCATTATGTTCCCCGCCATTATTTATGGGCGTTTGATTGCTCGGAGGGGTTGGATTGGTTGAGTTATTAATACTGGCGGCGATGCGCGATACTATATCCGGTATCGCCGCCTCCAACTGTTGAGCAATCAAACGGCTCACATCTACTTCCGATATTTTCGTTGATCGTTTCGGTGCCATTCTACACAACATCAAGAAATACATATAATCAATACCATTTCAAATTATAAAACACAATACATATTTCATTCATTAGTAAACATGGATACATATTACACAAACATCAGTTTACATACTTTCCAGTCAACATTACATAACTAAGTTTTATTACAAGGGCCCTATGTCGGTATCATCTCGACATAACCCGTAAAAGGGTCAGTGCTTGAATGATACCCAAAAGTATCTATAAAGATATGCCCAAAAGAGACCCACCCTAGGGGCCAGTGGTTGTATCATAACTAAACCAGATTCACTCCATGTTAGTATCACCACTAACTACTTACATAGAGTATCAAAAAAAAAAAAAAAAAAAAAGTCCCTGACTATCCTCATCCAAACATAACTACTAAACACGGTGGTATGCCCACCACATCATCACTGCCACCATCGCCACCACTACTGCCACCACCCCCCGGAGCCACGCCTCCAACCGCTGAACCATCATTAGGGAGTACGAGCTCTCCCTGGTCAACCGGTCGATTGCATACTGGCAATCCAGTATGCGGTCACCAAGGTACACTCGTCTCTGTACCCCCACGGTCAGGGCGGCTGAGTGCTCATTTACTTGCTCTGTGAGCACTCGTAGCCAGGCCACCGCCTCCCGTTCCTGTCTGGGAAGGCCCCAGACAGGTAGAGCCATCGGCTCGGGCTGGGATGAGGACTCTCCCCGACGAGTAGCAGGTCGGGGTGGGGGAGAGGTCGGTGGGACACGCGGAATGCTGATCCGCGCCGTAAGGCGGGGACCAAATCCCGGAGGGACAGAGGTGGCCTGCGGTGCGAGGGGAGTAGGGGATCTGACGATCCGGGCCGGGGAGGACTGACTCGAGCTCCTGTGACTCGCCTCGCTAGGCTCGGAGTCGGATGACACGTGTAAGCTCCCGGAGTTTCCGGGGCTAACCTCCTCCGGATCCTCCTCTACAGATAAGCTATGCGGGCTTGACATTTTTACCTGCACACAAGTTAACAAGCATATAGTCCTTTCCATAGTGTAATTCATAATTAAATTAACACATACTTATTTATACAACTTTACCACATAATAATATTATCATATATTTACACATATGTTGCCAATTTTACCTATTTAAGTCCCCCGTGACTTCCCCTGAATTCCCTCGTGCAGACAAGTCTGTTATTATGTTCCGGACCATAATAACCCACTTGTCCATCCAAGTTCATCCCGATCTCGTCACAATATATTATTAGTTGATATTCAGATCCTATAATACTTGAGCTACTGGTTATATTTTAGGTATCTTTTAAAGACATCCTAAATCTTTATAACCAATGGCTCTGATACCAAGTTCTGTAACACCCCGTAACCGCAGCGGAAACGTACACGGGATGCAACAGACACATCTGATATCAACAGCATTGCTTATAAAGAAAATACCACTACATTAATTTATAACATATTACATTGTTGCGAGTTGCGTTACTGTCTAGGTGTTACACACAGATATTACCAATAAGACATTAATATATATTCATTACAAAATACAGAGTAGCAAGCTTCCAACAGGTAGCACAGATAGTTAAGCACATATCAATCATTCCAACCTGGGCATACCTAGAAAGCATGTAAAGAAAACGGGTCAACTACGAATAGTTGGTGAGTTTCACTAATTTAAATAAACCATAGATCAGTATAAAAATCATATGTTAATGATGAAATTATGCTAAGCCCGTTAGTGAAAACTCTATTAACCCAAAAACACATTAAATGACCCCTGGGGACACTGTTAACCCAGAACATATCCAATAACCCCTGGGGACACTGTTAACCCAGTACATATCAAATAACCTCTGGGGGCACTGTTAACCCAGCGCATATCAAATACCCTCTGGGGACACTGTTAACCCATAACCATATCCAATAACCCCTGGGGACACTGTTAACCCAGAAACATATCCAATACCCCCTGGGAACACTGTTAACCCAGAAATATATCCAATAACCCTCTGGGGACTAAGTTACCCCAGAACAATTCCACCCGATAAACAAATTATCTATTCTATGCATCATACCAAATACATATATAAAAATATGCAAGTGTTTCCATACGATCGGTATGTACTTAGATAATTTTACACAATCATGCTTTCCGCCCCGGGAAAATATTTAAAACAGTTCATTAAAAGAGGCTCGTGAAAACTCACCTTTTTGTGAGTCGGTGGGTAATACAATGAACAGCTACGTGCCTGGATCTGTAATATAATATCTAGTCGTTACTATATAATTCCCGTAAATTAAATCTATGTCAATCGGTACGTCTGGGGACATTGTTAACCCAGTACTGTACTCGATCCGGGGACAATGTTAAACCCGTGACACTTCTAAGGACTCAGATTGTGACATTGCTTAGAGCCTGACGGTCAAGATTATCATTTTTATGATTTCCTTGATTTGCGTGCCTAGCACGGTTATCCGTCTTTAGTTTCAAAAATGAGTTTGGTCACACCCGACCCAAAAAGGGTGTTTGATTGTTAATTTAGTTAAAGTGATGAAATTAGAGCTCGGTTTGACACCCCGTTTGGCCGCGGGGCCCGTTTCCGTCATTTAGGTGCCGGAAACAGTAAAATCGGGTAAAATTACCCAAATCATCCGAATTATTTTCGGATGATTTATTTTTACTTAATTTACTTAGATTTATGAAAATAGTTCATTTTTAGGTTTTTTATATACCAGTCAGCTCGCTTATGCGAGTTTTGCCGGTTTACACGTTTTAAGCTTTAAATATTTGTTTTTATGTTCATTTCAGCACAAATAATTACCCGTTTAGTCTCGGGTCTTGAAATTTTGCCCAAAACTTATTTTGACAGAAAGAAAATTTTACAAAATTTTCCAGATTTATTTTCCTATATTTACATTTATTTATCTATTTTTAAACCTTTTTAATACACTAAATATGTCAAAAATACCAAAACACTTTAGAAAAATCCCAAATTTTTCTGGGATGATCCTTGCCATCCTCATAACTCCCTAGAATTTTTCCAGAATTTAAAACTCATTTTTCAAGCCATTTTCACCCAAAACCGAGCTAGAAAGCCCTAGAACTCGTTTCACCGAAAAGCCTACTTAGACTTTTCCAAATGAGCTCAAATTTTGTGGGTGACTTTTATATGTTATAGAAAGCTTATCTTAAATTTTCCAGAATTTTTCATCATGTTTAGCTATTTTTCACTATTTTTGGCCAAAACCGAGCATTAAATTCACCAAATATTCATCTTTTATCCAAAAATTACCAAAAATTCACAGATCTCATATTTTCATGTGTAGATCATCTCTGTGAAATTTCGTGACCCGACTCTTAGCGTGCTACAATCTGTCCAAATTTCATATCACACACGAAAACCGAACTATCTTGTGTTTTCTAGCTTTAGATCGCAAGGACCTCGGTTTCTAGCCTTTGCTAGCCGCTAGATACAACACTTATAAGCACAATAACACTATACCAAGAAAACTATACCAACAATCAAACCATTTCTTTCAAAGTGTCGGTTTTTATATAAAAACAAAGGTTTTAACCGTAAAAATCCGTTCTCGACTCTTTTTACTCATTTCTTGGACCAAGATCCCTTGTATAACATGTATACATCTCTTGATCATGCAAGAGTCGGTTTCATCTTGGGTTTTCACCCGTTTTTCACATGGAAAACTCATTTGACAATATTTCAACCGTAAAATTTCGTTCTAAACACTTTTAACTCATCACTTGGATCAAGATCCTTTGTATAACTTGTATACATCCCTTGATCACACGAGAATCGGTTCCATCTCGGGTTTTCACCCATTTTTCACATGAAACTTCCTTTTCTCAAGATCATAGAGTTAGAAATCAAGATTCAACCCTTAAAACATGTGCATACCTTGAAGTTTTGGTTTAAAGATCAAGGAGATGGATGGGTGTTTGAAGATTTGAGAGAGTTTGAGAGAGTTTTTTTTTATCTAAAAAATAACAAATGAAATGTGTGTGTGCATATAGGGCCGGTTGGTCCAAGTGGAGGTGGGGGTGGGCCCCACAAGTTCAATATTAGCCACACATTTGGATTACACAATCCGGATAATGTTGTGGATAGTCTGGTTCAGTTCGTTTCTCGTTTAAACTCGTAATTCGGCTTAAAATGAGCCTAAAATGGTCGTTTTTCGGGTTAAAATAAGATTTACATAAAACTGATTTAAAAACTTTAAAAAACTCAACCATAACATTAAAACATCATATTGTCGGTATTTGTGCATCTTTTTCGGTTTGATCGATCGTCTCTTGCTTGGTTTGTTGTTAAAGGTTTCGTTTATCGTACCGACGTACTAATAAATCGAAATCCTCTTTCTGTGCTATAATTTACTTATCCCGAAGCATTAATACTTCGTAAATATCACTAAACATTATATACTTCGTCTATAATGAAATTCCCGATTCGTTCGGGTTTCAATAATCGTTCATTGGTTAATTGTAATTCCAATACGATTCACTATATAATCGAGTATGATTCGTACTATGAATCATATATACTCGTATATACGTACTATAACTCATATAATCAATATTTAAATGACACGTAAATAGTATATACCGGCTAGGGTATACCTGGATTTGCCGGAATCGTTACAGATCTCGACCCTCCATGACCTTCGTGAATTAATCATGGACGAAGCGCATAAATCGAAATATTCCATACATCCGGGATCAGATAAGATGTACCAGGATGTGAAGGAGTTCTACTGGTGGCCGGGTATGAAAAAGGAAATAGCCACATACGTCGGCAAGTGTACGACGTGTGCGAGGGTTAAGGCGGAGCACCAGAAACCTTCGGGAATGTTACAACAACCGGAAATTCCGGAATGGAAGTGGGAGCAGATCACGATGGATTTTGTGACACATCTCCCCAAGACGTCCCGTGGACATGATGCAATTTGGGTAATCGTGGATCGATTAACCAAATCGGCACATTTTATTCCGATTAGAAATAATTATAACACTGAGAGACTTGCGCAGATTTATATAAATGAAATTGTGTCTCGTCATGGTATACCCATCTCAATCATCTCCGATCGGGATAGCCATTTCACCTCCAAACTTTGGCAAGCTGTCCAAGAAGAGCTGGGAACGCGTATTGATCTAAGCACAGCTTACCACCCTCAGACCGACGGTCAGTCTGAGAGGACCATCCATACCCTGGAGGATTTGCTTCGTGCATGCGTACTGGATTTTAAAGGAAATTGGGATCAACATCTCCCACTCGTTGAATTTTCCTATAATAACAGTTATCATAGCAGTATAAAGGCAGCGCCTTACGAAGCATTGTATGGTCGGAAATGCCGATCACCACTCTGCTGGACTGAAGTGGGCGACACACAGGTTATTAGATCAGATCTGGTCCAGGAAACGACCAGCAAAATCCTTGAAATTAAGAACAATCTGAAGGCCGCACGGGATCGGCAGAAGAGTTATGCCGATACCCGTAGAAAACCATTATCATTTGAGAAAGGTGATAAAGTGTATTTGAAAGTATCACCTTGGAAATGAGTAGTCAGATTTGGAAAGGCGGGGAAGTTAGCCCCTAGATACATTGGACCATTCGACATTATTGCAAAAATCGGTCCTGTAGCATACCGATTAGAACTGCCTGATGAACTGAGTGCAGTTCACAACGTGTTTCACGTGTCGAACTTGAAAAGGTGTCTGTCGGATGAGACATCGGTGTTACCTTTAGAGGGTGTTCAAATAAATGATAAGCTCAACATTGTAGAGGAGCCCATAGAAATAGTAGACGGGAAAATCAAGCAACTTAGACACAATAAGATCTCGTTGGTCAAAGTTAGATGGAACTCGCAACGAGGCCCAGAATATACATGGGAACGAAAGGACGAATTTCGGAAGAAATACCCCCACCTATTTCCGCAAAAGGAAATAGTTGATGCGTAAAATTTCGAGGACGAAATTTTCGTAACGGGGGGAGAATGTAACGATTCCGGCAAATTCAGGTATACCCTAGCCGGAATATACTATTTACGTGTTATTTAATACCGAATATATGAATTATAATGTGTTAATACGAGTATATAAGATTCCCAGTACGAATTATACTCGAATGTACAGTTAATCGTATTGGAATTACGATTAACCGATGAACGGTTATTGAAACCCGAACGAATCGGGGATTACGTCATAGATGAAATATATGATGTTTAGTAAGGTTTACGAAGTATTAAGGCTTCGGGATAAGTGAATTTATAGCACAGAAAAAGGATTTCGAGTTATTAGTACGTCGGTACGTTAAACGAAACCTTTAACATCAAACCAAGTAAGAGACGATCGATCAAGCCGAAAAAGATGCACAATGACCGACAATATGATGTGTTGAGTCAATAAATGTCATGGTTTAAGTTTTTAAAGATTTTAAATCGGTTTTATATAAATTTTATTTTTAAGCCGAAAAACGACCGTTTTAGCCTCGTTTTAAGCCGAATTAAGTGTTTAACCGAAAAACGAACTGAACCAGATTATCCACAACATTATCCGGATTACACAATCCGAATGTGTGGCCATGGTTGGAGATGTGGGCCCCCCCCACTAACCTTACATGGACCGATCGGTCCATGCTACACACACTAACACCTTCATTTTTCTTTTTTCTCCAATCTTTCTCCCAAAATCCTCTCAACCCCTTTTGCACATTCATCCAAACCTTTGATTTCTAACAAGATTCTCAAGGTATAAACATGATTTTAATGGTTGATTCTTAGTTTTGATTCCATAATCTTGAGAAAATGAGGTTTCAAATGAAAAATGGGTGAAAACCCGAGATGAAACCGATTCTTGGAGGATCAAGTGATGTATACAAGTTATACAAAGGATCTTGGTCCAAGAAAGTAGTTAAAAGAGTCAAAAACGAATATTTACGGTCAAAATCTTTGTTTTGATGTTTTAATCGAAACCATGAAAGAAATGGCTTGATTGTGGGTATAACTTGCTTGGTGTGGTGTTGTTGTGCTTGTAAGTGTTGTATCTAGTGGCTAGCAAAGGCTAGAAACTAAGATCTTTGCGATCTAACGCTAGAAAACACAAAGTAGTTCGGTTTTCGTATGATTTAGATATTTTGGACAGATTTTGATAGACCTAGAGTTGGGTCACGAAATTTCACAGAGATGATCTACACATGAAAATATGAGATCTGTGAATTTTTGGTAATTTTTGGATAAAGGATGAATATTTGGTGAATTTAATGCTCGGTTTTGGCCAAAAATGGTGACAAATAGCTAAACATCATGAAAAATTCTGGAAAATTTAAGATAAGCTTTTTATAACATATAAAAGTCACACACAAAATTTCAGGTTCATTGGAGAAGTCTAAGTAGGCTTTTCGGTAAAACGAGTTCTAGGGATTTCTAGCTCGGTTTTGGTGAAAATGGCATGAAAAATGAGTTTTTGGTTCTGGAAAAATTACTGGGAACCATATGGATGGCAGGAGTCATCTCAGAAAAATTTGGGATTTTTCTAAAGTGGTTTGGTATTTTCGACATATTTGGTGTTTAAATGACGTTTAAAAATGGTTAAATAAATTTTAGATATAAAAATTAATTCTGGAAAAATTTTATAAAATTCCTTACTGTCAAAATATGATTTGTACAAAATTTCAAGGTCCGAGACTAAACGGATATTTATTTGTGCTAAATGGAACTTAAAAACAAACTTTTAAAGCTTAAAACGAGTAAACCGGCGAAGTTCGCCTAAGCGAGCTGACTGGTGTTTGAAAACCTTAAAAATGGATGATTTTTATGAAACTAAGTTAATCAAGTAAAAATAAATCATCCGAAAATAATTCGGATGATTTGGGTAATTTTACCCGACTTAACCGTTTCCGGTGTATTAAAGGCGGAAACGGGCCCCGCGGCCAGACAGGGTGTCTAACCGAGCTCTAATTTCACCACTTTAATGAAAATATCAATAATAACTATTTTCGGGCCGTGTGTGGTCAAACTCATTTTTGTAAACATAAAGACGGATAACCGTGCTAGGCACGCAAAACGAGAAAACAAACTAACGGTAGATTTGACTAAAGAACTCTAGGTGATATCACAATCTAAGTCCTGAAAAGTATTTCGGGGTTAACATTGTCCCCGGATCGTGTACGGTACTGGGTTAGCAGTGTCCCCAGACGTACCGGTTAACACGAATTTAAGTTATATTGATAGAAATTGTGTAGTAACGATTTGGGGATCGTATTACAGATCTGTACCAGTAGCCGTGCACCGTAGTACATCTTGCTCACAAGAAGGTGAGTTTTCACGAGCCCCTTTTACTGAACTGTTTTAAATATTTTCCCGGGGCGGAAAGCATGTTTTTATCAAAGTGTTTAAGTACATGCTGATCGCATGGAAATGAACGTATTTATTTAATGTTTATTGTACGGGAATCGTACGGTAATGAATTAAGATGGTAATTGTCTGAGTTGCTAACAGTGTAAGGCCCGAAACAGTGTTCTGGGGTAACCGAGTTCCCAGAGGTTATTAAATGTGTTTCTGGGGTAACAGAGTTCCCAGAGGTTATTAAATGTGTTTCTGGGGTAACATAGTTCCCAGAGGTTATTGGAAGTATTCTGGGGTAACAGAGTTCCCGGAGGTTAATCGATATGTTTTGGGGTTAACAGAGTTTTCACTTGTGAACTCAGTATAATTACATCGCTTATTTATGATTTTTATAATGATTTGTCATGGTTTATTTAAATTAGTGAAACTCACCAACTATTCGTAGTTGACCCGTTTTCTTTACATGCTTTCTAGGTACACTCAAATTGGAATGAGTGATATGTGTTCGATGCTGTGTGCTATTTTGTGGAAGTCTAGAGATCTATATTTTGCATTAAATATGTTAATGTACTGTCGGTAACACTTATGTGATAACGCTTAGATGGTTATGAAACTCAGAACAATGTAATACGTTTAAATTAATGTAGTGGTGTTTTCTTTATAAACAATGCTGTTGATATCAGATGTGTCTGTTGCATCCCGTGTACGTTTCCGCTGCGGTTACGGGGTGTTACACTCATGAACATAAACGAACATAATCGAACACACTTAAATGAACACAAACGAACAAATATAAAACATTAAGTACATGATTCATTCAATGTTTCATAAAAGTAAACATATCCGAACATAAATGGATCAAAACAGGTATAAGTATATTACAACTTTCTTATAATAAATTAAATTAAAATCCAAAAAATATGTTCATAATATTAGAAGCGAAAAATATAAAAAAAAAACTCTCGTAATACATGGGGATAAAAACTAGTTTTATTTATAAAATGATACACAGAATTAAGAAAAAAAACTGTGAGATAATACGTGGAAGTAACAATTTAATTAGGCGCGGAACAAATTTAAGTTAGTTACACATCAAGTAAACCCTCCCCTTGTACAGATTTTAGCCAAAATAAAGATGCCCATTAACCAAATGGTCCAATCAAAATTATTCCTAGGCCTTATTCTTTTATAATTATGTCAATTGTCAAAAGCCTGTTGAAGGAGTATTGAAGTCGACCCAAATTGAGCTTAATAATAATATCTACTATAACAAAAACAAAAAAAAAAAAAAAAAAAAAAAAAAAAAAAAAAACTCTAATAAGCTTTCATTCCAAACTTATATTCTAACTTCATAAAGTTAACATCCACAAATCCCGATCATAGATTGATAAAAGGAAAATACATTCACATATAAGCCAAACTTTCGGAAGAACAAATATATAATTAACAAAATTTAACATTTTAGATTAGGCTATAGGTATAGGGTATATATTCACGCCCCTAAACTTCACATAGGCATCACATCACAAACTGTACCCTATTTCACTCCACCTCACCCCAAGGAAATTGTTTCACCGCCTTAACCTCCCTCAATTTAATGTAAAATTAATTCTTAAATTATATTGTGTGTGTAAATGATTTTAAAACCCGTTAACAATTTAACCTATATTGCTTTTAACGTCCCTTAACCCATAAAAGAGTGATGTACCACCGTTAACACTTGTCAAATGAGCTTTAATGACATGTGCGTTAATGTAACTCAAAACACTATCTTTTTTACAATGCATCGTTTATAACATGCTCCCACCCAAATTCCCATTTCAATTAAATTACTTAAGTGTCTTCGTCTATGCCTCTGCAGTAAACTGTTCCTCTTTAATTGTTTGTGCTTCTTCGCCATATAGCTCTACACCAAACTCTTGATGTTGTTGATTAACCACGTGTGTTTGTTCCTCATGTCGATCATTAAAAATGCAAAGACAGGGGTTGCTTCAAGATTTCGATATACCCAAAAAAAAACATAATTTTAACAATCTTAAAAGCAAATCATCCATATGAGACAGAATAAGAGCAAAATGGGACTAACAATCCAAACTTGTGTTGTTGACAGAAAGTTCAAACACAAGAAGCAAATTGTTACTGAAACCGAAAAGTCCCATCAGTTGAAAATGGATTATAGAGCTAGTGGATAGTTGTAAGCATATAGGAATCTTGATAGAAACAAAGACAAGTAAGAAAGTGAAAATGACGAAAGTGTAATGAGAATAAGCGAACATGAGATTCGCAAGAGGTAGAAGTAAAAATCGTATATCTATATTAAAATTCATCTTTTTTATTAATGGTTAGTGTGGCATGTTGGAGACATATATATATTTTTTTGAACGACCAACTAAGTAACGCCGGGTATTCCGTACGCGGCCCCCATTGGTTAAAGGTAGCCCGATCGGACTATCTCTCTCTCTCTATATATATATATATACATATACTAGTTGATACTAGTTGAAACCCGCGCGATGCGGCGGGCGTCATCGATAATTTATAGCTTGTTACTCGTTTGCTGTTAATTTTTTAATCTCGTGATGTATTGTATAGCATTTATGTTAGTTTTCTTTTTCTCATAACTTTAGTGTGTTCTATCCATGCCATTTACATATTTCAATTAAATCATATCAAACATACAAATAAGATAATACCAACATAAACGCAGTGATTTAAAAAAAATCCAAACACACAAATCACTTTAATGAAAGCAAATTTAATCATACACTTTTAATTATTTGGTAGTATACAACAAGGTAACTAAATATGTCTACCAGTTATTGAATATCGATTTCACCAAGTTAACTAAACACTAAGGTTTTGATCTTTAGTCTGCCATTCCCACTGATCAGCTAGGGTTAGTCGGCTCGTGGATCTTGATTCAGCCCCGAGACCGAAATACTCTAACTTGTGCCATTTGTGATACTATTATGGCAGCCACCACCACTTATATTTGGTGTTGTTAGGTCATCATTTCTGACCCACAAAACTTAATAAATAAACAAGTTTACTACAAACCCGCGATGCCAGATTCGATTCATCGATTTCGTCTTACTCAAAATATCATGAAAAGCTGAAAAATGGATATTGTATTAGTTAAGTTATGGATACTAATGTAAATACATAAAGAAATCATTAACTCGTACATGTACAAACCTTTAACTTGATCTAGCAGTTTGACAGCTCCAATAAAGCCAAGCAATATTCATAAAACATCTGTTGAGGATCCATGCATTTTGTTATTTTTCCATGCTTCAAGGATCATCATCATAACAACCCCGGGAAGACTTCGGCCCGCTTGCACAAAAAACTCCAAAACACCATTAAAAGCACCTAAACAATAAAAAGATAATTATTTAACTGTTACTTAATCTAACCCAAACTGACTGGTATTTAGACTTTGTAATAAACCAATATTACCCCTAAACTAATAACAGCTGCACAAACCCTTTAACAACTCTTTTTAAAAAAAATTGAACCGATCTCCGGTATATTAATAAACAATTTCCAGTTTCACCCCTGATCTAACTGTTGCGTTTAAAGCCTAAGTAAAACCCACAATCTATTTTACCCTTGATATGTATACTTAATATGGCCCGTTTAGGCTGGAGAGGCAACTTGAGCTCCAAAGTGTTAAGAACAGGAAAGTTAATGTCATAAATTGTTGTGGTCGATCTGGTTTGAGCTAGTTACATGAATATATCAAACAAGTTGGTAACTCACCTCACCAATCTCCGTTATGTCTCCAGGTTGTTTAAAAAATTGTTGTTGTCGTTTTGGTTTGAGCTAGGATTCGCATAACACCAACATCTTGAAACATGGCAGCAAGCATTAATGTTCTTGTTTCACCCTCTACAAATAAATAATATAAAGCAAAACACAAATTAAATATATATTTAATCATGTATAAAGCACTATGTACTTATGTTTACAAATTTGCATACCCTCAAGACTTAAAACATGGTAGCAAGACTTAATGTCATAAATCTTTTCATGAAAAAGTATAACTAAAGTATACATGCTTGTTGTCTTACCCTAAATCAAACTCCTCTTTCAAACACTGTTGCAGCCCCATACCAGATGCTGCAATGCAAAATCGGTTCGTTGTGTTAAACAACAAGCCCACATTGCACAACCACTGTTTACAACCGAATCCCGAATACAGAGGCCGAGTGTCATCCTTCACCCATTTTCCTATACCAAAGTGGCAGGCTGCAATAAGAATACAATGTTATAGTTGGGCATTTAAGATTAAAAATTTAGTGATAGGCACTAAATAACCTAAAGTAATTGAGATCCAAACTCAAACTCGAGCTCAAGCACTCATTTAAATGAGCCGAGCTTGAGCCTAGTTGGGCATTGGCTCAACTCGGTTGGACTCGTTTACACATGTATTATATAGTAATACTAGTTTGAGGCCCGTGTATAACACCGGTAATTGATGAAAAAATTAAACTTTAACCATTAAGAGAAATACATTCAACAAACTGATCATATATTGTTAATACAATTACAATTAACATTAAAATTACAGAAATAAGTAAAAACTTCCTTGTACACTACATTTGCGATTGTATTAGTAGGTATACATTGTTTATCAATAATCAAAATTTTTAGTCCATGACTGCTTTTAACTCTTAATAAGGTAACATATAGGTCTGCTTGTAACTCTTGATATAGCCACGTATAGCTGTCCGTGTGACAAACATGGTTCTCCAAATACATACCAACTCTAGATAAATGATAATATATCCATGAAACCATTAAAAAAATATTCATACACATAAAATATCATAGCTTTTAATCAATTAATATGATGTCATCACATCTGCGCATGTTTATAAAAAAAAACATGATTATCCCAAAATTCATATTACCTACACTTTGATGTTATAATCATCCTTAGAATATTTAGAATTTGAAATTGATTAATCATGATAAATTTGTTGTCATTAATATTATGTGTATGATAAATTTTTAATTAATTTTATATTTTACAATTAAAAACTGTATAATCAAGCAGCATAAAAACCGAAAATTAAACTATAACAAAATGATTTGTTTCATTTCATATGAATGTAATTGCCAGGAAAATGACAAATACATATAATCTTATAACCATGTTCGAATAAGAGTTATTCTTTATTAGAAGAATTTTAGAAGATTTAAAGTTGCATAAAATGAAGGTAGTAATTCTTATATATAATAATTAGAATTAGGATTGTCACTTTTACCCATAACCTGAAACCCAACCCAAGAAAACCCGTAACCGAACCCCAAACTAACCCGACCTAAGAAACTCGAACCCAAGAAAATACTAACCCGAACCTGAACCGAAGTAATTCGGGTTGGTTCTTGGGTCAGAATTCTAGGTTTCAGGTCAAAAGAAATAAACTTTTAGTTTTTAAATAATATATATTTTTAGGTATTAAAGGCTAAACCTTAGTCACTGACGTTATCAGGATTTAGTCCAAGTCGATTGTTCTCATTCCACATATAATGAATCGATTGTTTATGTTAATTTCAATAATGAATCGACGTTATCGCTGACGTTTGCATTTCAATTTCGATATTTCCTTATTTCACCATTAATGTTAATGAATGAATCAGTTAGTATTTATATTTAATAATCAAAAATTTGGATTCACATATTGAATTGACTTAAAAAATAAGGATCATATGTGAAAATTTGTTGAAAAAATGTAAGGAGTGCTATGAGCTTGACAAGTGGCAAGAGTTAGTAGTCTTTTATTAGAATAGAAAAATAAGTTTATATGCAAATTTTATCATTTCCTTAATATATTAATCCTAAAAATTATGTCCAGCATAATATATATTGTTTTTTTTATCATATTTTATACTTAAAAAAACTATTGTATATATGTATTTATTATATTAAATACAAAAAAACAATGGATAGCAGACTTGTTTAAGACTTTAAGATAATGAGCCAGCTTTATAGGTGAGCGTTGGGCACTAACTCGCTTATATAAGTTCGAGCTTTTTGAAGCTCAATTCAATTCAAACTTTTAGGGAGCCGATCTCAAGAAAAAGCTCATGTAAAATGAAAATCCAGTGCTTTATATTGAAATTTCTAATCAATATTATCAGTTACCTCAAAGTGCCCACTTATAAATGGTAGCATTTGATTGCAAGAACCCATAATGAACCCTTAGATTATCCATGCCATCTATCATCTAATAGATAACACATTAAAAATCAATAGATTAACATCTAAATTACTAAAAAATAAGCATTTAAAAACGAATGCAAGATGTTCTTTTGTGTTCATTCATTTAAACTCGTTTATGTCTGTTCGTTCAAGTTCATTTATGCTTGTTAATATATTCATTTAAGCATTTAAGGCCCGTTAAAACTGAGTCTAGTTTTAACAAAGGACAAATCATTTAATATTTTGATTCCTTTGTAAAACAAGACTTAAGATAATTACCATGACTAATGTCATCAGTCAAAAAATCCAAAACCTGTAAATATAAAGTTAACACAGATCATCAAACCATAAATATGACAAAAGGTACCAACTTAACATCGACCGTTGAAAATTATTCATTTTAAAGATACAATGAAAAAACTTACGAATGAAAAAACTATTCTTCTATGTTTATATTTATAAATATAACACTATGGTTTATGCGAAATTCACCTTTTTTAAAAGCTCATCCAATCTAGTCACACAACATAACATTTTCAACTTCACTTATTGTTTATGCGATATTCCAATTCAACCCTGACCTTCAATCAGAAACGGCAAAAATCAAGAAAGATAAGAATAGAAAACAAAAGATCATACAACTCAGTTCGTTGGTTTATGTTCGTGAACCATTCTTTACACTATAGCGAACATGTATAAACGAACTCAAACACATTTATTAAAGATTTGAAAGAACACGGAAAAAATTCGGTTCGTTTAATTGTTCGTGTTTGACCTTTGTCCGGTTGAAGTTAACAAACAAACGCGAACATGCTTTGTTCGTGTTCATTTACAATTTGTCAACTCGTTTAATTAACAAAAATCATTTTTCCTTCAAAAGTACCTATTTCTAAAAGCGAAAGTAAAGTAAATCCGCATTGTTGTTTCGGTCAATTCATCATTGAAAAGTACAAACTTGGACTTCGTTTGAGTAGTCTTGGAGCTACAAACATCAACAATCAACAAATAATCAATAAATCACCAAACAAACCTGAAACACAGTCGTAAATTAAAAGAGCGAAGCACAAGCCTAGTCGAGCTCGTGCTCCGCTCATCTCGTTTGGATGGGTAATAAGACCAAGGCTATTAAGGTTGATTATATAATGGAAATACTTGCATATAAATAGCAAACACACATAAACTATGGTTCAACAAAATAGTATTTGGTGCTTAACCATGTGATGTCGGCTCTTCGAAAGAACCTTTAGACCTCTATTTCCTAATAAACCTGCAACCATAAAATTAGAAAATACTTAAACATGTTCAGTTAAGACACAATAACATACGAAAATAATGATTATTCTTTATCTTAATTCAAAAAGTAATTAACGATGATCCAAAACTCTTTTGTAAAAAGTCTAAAATGGTCATTTCTATATATAAGAAAGTCCCATGGAAGAACTTAACACCAATGATCATGTCAATGGGTAATTCTGATCGCAAGTTGCAACCGACCAATAAAGGCGCCTAAATTGTCGTTAGTCTCTCGGTTTTTTATATGTTATTATCTTATTCCGAAAACTTTCGTAACTACTTAAAAAGATGCTTATATTTGAAGCATTTGCCCTATGCTATACCAATCCCAACATATCAAACAAATTTTTCCATGTTCCAATTGATTAAATCACTACCATGATAGAGAAAAGCAGACATCAAAGGTTAGTCTGGCGATTAATGAACATACATATATGCTTTATAAAACATAAGCATAAATATCTTATAATGAATAATGGGACTGACATTTTGTTCTTCCGATGTTTGGTTTGTTCTTGCACTGTAATGATCAGCAACTTTCTTGACAAATATCTTTGTTCTCTCATCTTCGAGAAAAGCATCACCTGTTGGAAAATTTGTTACGTGTGCATTAGTAGGTTGTTATGACACAACAAATACACACTAATAGACATTGATGAATGAGATATCGATGTGTGATTGTGTGTATTTGAAAGAAAATACTATAGTGGTGTATCCCACATTGGTGGGATGAAAAACTTGTGCCTTGTTTTTCCTCTATAAATAGAGAGGTAAACTAAGTTGAAACACACACCAAACCTTACACACAACACAAGCATTGTTGCAAGGTTTTTCCAACTTCTTCTTCTTCTACATTTCTGGTTTCTTTTATTCGAACCTTTTTCAGGTTTACGGTTAACTCCGGCAGTACTACTGCTCTGGATTTTGTACCCTGGGAAACAACGAGTTCTCTTGGGAGACTCGAAATATTGTTTTAAGGGCCCCGTGTTCAACACGATCCTCAGCCAAACCGTTTATACTTTTTTTTGTATTGTATTTGGTTTATTTCCTTGATTCTGTATTGTATTTCAGATTCTTGTATTGTATTGTATTGTATGAGTAATAAAACTGTTTGTTAATTTTCTGTTTATTTACTCAATTCACGAATTCGGTTCCTACAATCTTAAAACAATATTTTTAAAACCATTTCGTGAAAACTTTGCTTAAATTTTCAGAAACTATTATGTTTTGATCCAAACCAGTTTTGTTTCAAAATAGTATATGTTTTAAAAACAGTTTTTTTCTTTTCTGTTTTGGTCTCAGAATCAAGAATTGGATCTTCAAAGTTGGACTTCGACAGATTCGTTCTTGGTTTAACATTCTGAAATCAGAAAAGGCTCCTTTTTGGGCTATTTTTGGCTATTTAGCACGAGATAGCTTATCGTGAAAACTTTGTTTAAATTTTCAGAAACTATTCTATTTTGATCCAAACCAGTTTTGTTTCAAAATAGTATATGTTTTAAAAACAGTTTTTCTTTTCTGTTTTGGTCTCAGAATCAAGAATTGAATCTTCAAAGTTGGACTTAGACAGATTCGTTCTTGGTTTAGCATTCTGAAATCAGAAAAGGCTCCTTTTTTGGGCTGGTTTTGTTACCTCGCACGAGATAAAGCTATCTCGCACGGGATAAATTTATCAGGCAAATTTCAGAATTTTCTGAATTTTTTTTTCTAAGTTACTAACTTGGTCTGTTTTCTGTGTGCAAGAATGACAGGACCAACCCCAAACACTTCTAATGCTACCCCTGCTGTCCATTTGACCACCCCAGCCAATGTGGGAGTGACCACAATGGCTAACCATGCTGTAAAACCCGAAAAGTTCACGGGTGTCCACTTTAAGAGGTGGCAGCAGAAAATGTTTTTCTACTTGACAACCTTGAACTTAGCACAGTTCTTGGAGAAAACAGCTCCCATACCCACTGCCTAAGATGATGCCCAAAGTGTGAGTGCTTTGGACGCTTGGAAACATTTTGAATTTCTATGTCGCAATTACGTGCTCAATGGTTTGGCGGATCTATTGTATAACGTCTATTGTGGGATAAAGACTGCCAAAGAACTATGGGAGTCTTTAGACAAGAAGTATAAAACCGAAGATGCGGGAACAAAGAAATTTGTTGTGGCCCGTTTTTTGGACTTTAAAATGGTTGACTTCAAGACTGTGATCACCCAAGTCCAAGAACTACAAGTTATACTTCATGAAATTCATGTCGAGGGTATGACACTTAGTGAAACGTTCCAAGTTGCAGCCATAATTGAAAAGTTGCCTCCTAGTTGGGTTTAGTTTAAGAATTATCTTAAGCACAAACGAAAGGAGATGACTATTGATGAATTAATTGTTCGTCTTCGAATTGAGGAAGACAATAAAAAGGCTCAAAAATCAGCTCGTGTGGAGCCAATGGCTAAGGCCAACATGGTTGAACTTGGACAATCTTCTAAGGGGGGGGGGGGCATAAGGGTAAGGGTAAAATGAAAAAGGGAAAGGGAAAGGTGAACCTTGGACCGAAGAAGGAGGTTGTGAAAAAGAAACCTCAATCTTCAAACTTCCAAGGTGTTTGTTACAATTGTAATGAGAATGACCATCGTGCGAACCAATGCAAGAAGCCTAAGCGTGAGCGTGAGCATATGGTGGATGAAAATGGTGAACCGTTGGTGGCAATGATCACCGAGCTCTCGGCAATGATTGAAGAAATCAATCTTGTGGGGGACAAACCGCAAGGATGGTTCATTGATACGGGTGCGACCCGTCATGTGTGTGGTGACAAGACCCTCTTTAGCACCTTTAAGGAGGTTGCTAGTGATGCTAAGTTGTTTATGGGGAATCAAGCAACGGCCGACATCAAGGGTGAAGGGAATGTGATCTTGAAGATGACTTCGGGGAAAGAGCTTACTTTGAGCAACACTTTCTATGTGCCCGAAATTCGTAAGAATTTGGTTTCGGGTTGGTTGCTTAATAAGTTTGGTTTTCGTTTAGTGTTTGAGTCGGAAAAGTTTGTCTTGACTAAGCGTGGAATGTATGTTGGTAAGGGCTATGCCCTCAATGGTGTGTTTAAACTTGATGTAACCGTGATTGGAAATGAAATGAATAAGGCATCTACTTCTGCTTATATTATTGAGTCTTTAAATTCAAATGTTTGGCATGGTAGATTAGGACATGTAAATTTCAATTCACTTCGTCGTTTAATTAAATTAAAAAGCATACCAACATTCCACATTGATACAAACTCGAAATGCGAATCATGTGCTGAATCCAAACTTACAAGATCATCCTTCAAATCGGTTGAAAGAATAACCGAAATACTTGATTTAATTCACACCGATGTGTGCAACTTAAAAATGTGCCCAATAAGAGGGGGAAACAAATATTTCATCACGGTTATTGATGATTGCTCAAAATATTGCTATGTATATTTACTTAAAAGTAAAGATGAAGCAATAGAAAATTTTATCTTGTTTAAAAATGAAGTTAAGTTACAACTTAACAAGAAAATTAAACGTGTGAGAAGCGACCGAGGAGGTGAATACGTTTCACCATTTGCGGATTTATGCCCACAAAGTGGCATAATACATGAATTAACCCCTCCTTATTCTCCACAATCAAATGGCATGGCGGAACGAAAGAACCATACATTGAAAGAGATGATGAATGCCATGTTGGTTAGTTCTGGGGTGAGCCATGACATGTGTGGGGATGCCATTTTAATGGAATATTATCTTTTAAATAAGATACCTCTCAAGAATAGGGACGAGACTCCTTATAAGTTATGGAAGGGAAGAAAACCTTCGTACAAATACATGAAAGTGTGGGGGTGTCTAGCTAAAGTCACCGTACCACCTCCTAAAGCTCTTAGGATTGGTCCCAAAACTGTTGATTGCATTTTCATTGGATATGCTCACAATAGCAGTGCACATCAGTTTTTGGTACATGAATCCAAAAATCCAAATGTACACGTAAACACTTTCATGGAGGCGAGCCCCAATACTGTCTCGTATTTTGAGCACGTGTTTCCTAAGTTAGGACACACACATGAGGCCTCATCATCACGAGCAAATGATGTAGGTGCAAGCTCGTCAACACAAAATGACGAATTAGTTCATGAAGGAACACATGAACGGCCCGAGACTGAGGATGGTGATTTAAGACGAAGCAAAAGACAAAAGGTTGCAAAATCCTTTGGTCCTGACTTCGTAAGCTTTATGGTTAAATATGAACCTAATACCTACCATGAAGCGGTGACCTCACCTGAAGGACCTCAATGGAAAGAAGCAATCAAGAATGATATTGATTCGATCTTACAAAATCATACTTGGGAATTGGTAGATCTTCCAGTTGGTTGCAAACCACTTGGATATCGTTGGATATTCAAAAAGAAGATGAAAGCCGATGGAAGTATTGATAAATACAAGGCGAGGCTAGTGATCAAAGGTTTTAGACTAAAGGAAGGTCTAGACTATTTTGATACTTACTCACCTGTAACACGTATAACCTTTATAAGGTTGGTGCTTGCAATCGCGTCTTTACGAAGTTTGGAAGTGCACCAAATGGATGTAAAAACGGCTTTCCTAAATGGTGATTTGGAAGAAGAGATATACATGGAGCAACCTGAGGGTTTCTCCACCCTTGGTCAAAAGGGCAAAGTATGCAAACTCATCAAGTCTTTGTATGGCTTGAAGCAAGCTCCAAAACAATGGCACCAAAAGTTTGACCAAGTCATGATTAGCAATGGTTTCAAAATTAATGAGTGTGATAAATGTGTTTATGTTAAAAACACAAATGGAGGTTATGTTATTTTATGCCTTTATGTGGATGACATGCTTATCATTGGGAGTAATGATAAAATGGTTCAATCTACAAAAGACATGTTGAAGGCACGATTTGACATGAAAGACATGGGTTTAGTTGATACTATTCTTGGTATAAAAATCATTAAAACCAAAGAAGGTCTTACTTTGAGTCAAGCACACTATGTCGACAAGATTCTTGAAAAATTCAACAAGGAAGACAAGCGAGTGGCTCGTTCTCCTGTTGACACTACTCTACATCTATGTAAAAATAGAGCTGAGCCAGTTGCTCAATTAGAGTATTCAAGAATCATTGGAAGTCTAATGTATCTCATGACATGTACGAGACCCGATTTAGCATACGCGGTGAGTAGGCTAAGTAGATATACTAGCAATCCAAGTGTTCAACATTGGAAAGCTATTATAAGGGTGCTTAGGTACATAAGATACACAAGAGACTATGGTTTACATTATACCAACCATCCAGCTGTGATCGAAGGGTATACTGATGCGAACTGGATTTCGGATATGAAAAATTCCAAATCAACAAGTGGGTACGTGTTCCTACTTGGTGGGGCAACAATATCTTGGAAATTATCCAAACAAACTGTAATTGCTAGATCCACAATGGAGTCTGAATTCATTGCCTTAGACAAATCTGGGGAAGTGGCAGAATGGTTACGTCAATTCATGGAAGACATTCCACAATGGCCAAAGCCGTTGTCGACAATTTTCATACACTGTGACAGTGAGTCTGCAATTGGTAGATCTCAACGTTCAATGTATAATGGCAAATCAAGGCATATGAGACGTAGACATAACACGATACGACAACTACTGTCAATGGGTGTTATCACGATTGACCATGTGAGGTCAAAAGATAACATTGCAGACCCGTTAACAAAAGGCTTAAGCACGGATAAATTTTATAAGTTGTCGAGAGGAATGGGACTAAAGCCCGCGATAAAGGAAGTATGAGGGAAACCTAACTTAGCAGACTGGAGATCCCAAGAGCTAAGTTCAATAGGCAAACTTAATCATATGACCAGAGGCAGTCACTGTGGGGGAGTACCCCAAAACCAAAGTGAGTCTTGAACTTCCTAGTCCTTTCTCCTAGGGGAGTACCCTAAAACCAGTGACATTTAGGAGAGGTTAAGCATATTAAGGTTAAGTGAAATAACCAAGATGCTTATAATGATTCATGGGAATCACCTATGTTAGAGAGAAGTGTGGTCGCTTCGAATGGAATTGTGGGGAGGCGCAATTTCCTAGAGCTCTCGCAGAACCAGGACCGTGATCCATGACCATAACGGACACAAGAATGAGGGGTTGACCAAACCAGGGAGAGTATTGTGTGAAGGCATATTGTCGTCTACACAAATGGGGGTCTGTTCAAAGTCATCGCGACTACAAACCGCTAGGAGGCTAAGTATGCTTCACAACAGAAGGTTCAAAGGGTAACACGTACCTATCTGGCATACTCAAATGCTGAAACTTACTTCGAAGAATCGATTTCCATTCATGTGGGGGATTGTTGGAAAATTTGTTACGTGTGCATTAGTAGGTTGTTATGACACAACAAATGCACACTAATAGACATTGATGAATGAGATATCGATGTGTGATTGTGTGTATTTGAAAGAAAATACTATAGTGGTGTATCCCACATTGGTGGGATGAAAAACTTGTGCCTTGTTTTTCCTCTATAAATAGAGAGGTAAACTAAGTTGAAACACACACCAAACCTTACACACAACACAAGCATTGTTGCAAGGTTTTTCCAACTTCTTCTTCTTCTACATTTCTGGTTTCTTTTATTCGAACCTTTTTCAGGTTTACGGTTAACTCCGGCAGTACTACTGCTCTGGCTTTTGTACCCTGGGAAACAACGAGTTCTCTTGGGAGACTCGAAATATTGTTTTAAGGGCCCCGTGTTCAACACGATCCTCAGCCCAACCGTTTATACTTTTTTTTGTATTGTATTTGGTTTATTTCCTTGATTCTGTATTGTATTTCAGATTCTTGTATTGTATTGTATGAGTAATAAAACTGTTTGTTAATTTTCTGTTTATTTACTCAATTCATCCATTGTTTTTTATACATAATTAATATCAATTCTAATGTAAACCAAAAACACATAAATCTGAATTGCAATACTAATGATCATCAGGCAGAAAGTGTGAAATTAAAATTGAGTTATAGTTTAAAAGAACTAGAAGTCAGAAGTATCAAATGTGGAAATTACCATCAATATTGTGCCTGAATTTGGATTTGTATTTGGATTTCGGAGGCCCTAAAGAAGCCAATGATTATGATTCTTGATAACTTCTCTTCGTAGACAACACCTGTATTGTATTTGAAATTTCGATCAAGAACAACACAATATGTAGCTTTCTAACATAACGCGTGATGATTGTTCCATAACTTTGCTGCAAAACATTAAAATAAGAGAGAAATCGGCGCCGACTAACATATGATAAAGATAGTTCATCCGACACATCAAATAAAAACAATCAAATTTTACGTTTTGGTAAGAAAATGTGTTATTTAGGGTTAGATTTTGAAAATAGATAATCGATAATGAAGGAAGAGGGTTGAAAAGAGAAGATTTTGTTCTTATCACAGAAATAATCTAAGGTGGACGACACGACACTACAGCAGGACTGGCGATTAGGGTTTCTCGGATGTGAGTAAGGCGCGATGAAATGTTTCATTTGAATTTTGAAATGTGATCTGCGTTTCAAACCTGCCTATTTGATGAGTGGGAATCAAATTAGAATGTCTTTGACTTGTGTCATATGCAATAAAGAGTGTAAAACTCTTAATTTTAAGAGTTTTGGTCAAAAGACAATTTTGCCTTCCTGTATCTATTATAAGATAGTATAGATATATATAATAGAAGGGGGTATTGGGGAAGTGTCATAGACTCACATTCGTAGAAATTGAGCTCATGTATCCAACCATCCAACTATAGTTCTCAGCCGTAGATCTAGGATTTTATCAAAGGGGAAGTCAAGGTGTTCTTTTGGGGTCCCACAAGCTCATTGTAGCCTACATTCTTACTACAGTTTGTGGCCGTAGGATCAAGGTAATGATCAAAGGGGAGAGTCAAGGTGTTCATTGGGGTCCACAAGCTCGTTGTAGCCTACATTGTTAGGGCATGTTTAGCAGACGCCGTTTATGGGCAATGAGGGGCGACATGGACTTGGAACACCGCCCCCAGGCGAAAAACTGGGCGATAGGGGGGGATGTGTTTTACTCGCCCTTTACCTTGAATAAAATAATAATATTTAAAAAATCCAACCGTTGGTGAACATTCAAAATAATAATAGAAAAGTTAAAAAACTTAATATATATACCAAACCAATTCAACAATTTTCACCATTTCATATACAAACTCAAATATAAATAACAAACCAATTCAACCATTTTCACCATTTCATACTTCTTCACAATTTCATTTAATACTTTTTCAAAATATATTCCCCAAACTCTTTCGACATTTGGGATCAAGTAATTGAGGATACTCAGAAAATTCATCAGATGCAGCAACAAGCGTTGGAGGAGGGAGAAGAGGTCGTCAGCACAATGCGGTCTGTCGCCAATGAGATAGTGTCCGGCTCTACTAGTTCTTCGTTGCAACTTAGGCGATCGTATATCCTTTGGGATCGTCTTGATGCGAAAGATAGTTTGATGAAGGACTACTTTGTAAGGCCCCGGTCCCGGTGCCCAACATTGGACGTTGGATTTACTCATAAACACAGTTCTAAATATCATAGTGAATTAAAACTTTTCACGGAATATAAAAACAACAAACATTCATTACAAAATATTAAAATCTTGTCTTTAAACCTTCAAATTGTCTTAACATAGAGCATTATAACTTTTCTTCACTAAATGTTAGTCAGCTCAACCCATGGCATGTGCCTCCCCCAAGCCAGCTTTTTCATCATATTTGCCTGCGTGCATAATAAAAGTCAACCACGCTGAGTGAGTTCTAGTTAATCACGCAACATACATTTCATACACATACTTACATATATGCATCCGAAGATATATATTATATACTTAACCTGTTTACCTTCCTTTCATACATACTTGCATACTTACATACATACATACATACAATCCTTATTACATACATACATTCTTTCATACTCTCATACTACATGCATAACTATATTTACCATCTCAGATATTGGTAGGGTCTGGTCCCTTTTATCTCAGATATTTATTGAGTCTGGTCCCTTCTATCTCAAATATTATTAGGGTATGGTCCTTCTATCTCATATATTATTAGGGTCTGATCCCTTCCTTTTCTATCTCATATATTATTAGGGTCTGATCCCTTCCTTTTCTATCTCATATATTAGTAGGGTCTGGTCCCTTCTATCTCAAATATTAGTAGAGTCTGGTCCATTCTATCTCTGATATTATTAGGGTCTGGACCATTCTTCCTGTTCCATACAACCATACATTCCCTGCCATACAACCATACATTCTTTGCCATACATTCATTATATGTATATATATATATATATGCTTACATATATTCATAAACATCTACATATATACTCCTAGCCTTTTCTACATTCTTTCATCATTTCAATATCATTCATATATCGTTCATAAGACATTCATATAGCATGCACTTACCACTTAAGTTAAGTGTATTAACTAACACATAGGAGTATGCACGTAGCCCCGAAAAACATAACAGAGAAAAGGGGCTAGAAACTCACTTGCGTCCAGTTCCTCTATGAGTTTATAGTAATACCCCTCATTGGTGCTGCACAGATAACTGTTCATCACATACGAGTTAACTACTAACTTTGTATTCTTACGTGTCTATTCTAGCCTCTGACTTTCTTTCTAAGTCGTTCTCATTTTAATCATTACCTTATGTATTAATTTATAATTTATTCTTTTCTTATACACCGTATGAGTTCACACACGTCGTTACGTACTTATTCGTCATATAACTTTCTATTATCCGAAATCCACTTATCCAGCGTATATGTCCTCAACGTATATGTATCCGGCACATAAGTACATATACGCCCACATGCTTCCATACATATACGCCTGTAACACCCCGGCTAAAGCGGAATACGCCTGAGTGTGACGTACAGATTGCCCAAAACACATGTGACACTATTAAGTGACAATATTATCATTAATTAATTTAAACATCAAGTACACAAGTTTGTAACAAGAAATACAAGGAAAATACGAGAACAATTAACAACTTGTCTTTTTATTAATATAACCTAAGTTCTAGTGTCTTCTCCTTTTCATCCTCTAATAATTGTACCTGTAACATATATATAAAATAAAGTCAACTAAATGAATAGTTGGTGAGTTCACACAAGTTTTGATATACGTACATAAAAATCATACAATTCCATGAACAAATGTAAATGAGAAAGTAAGGTCCTTTCCAACAGGAATTGTGCACCAGCGTACTCAGATAAGCGCAAGTAAGGTCCTTTCCAGTTGGGATTGTGCACCAACGTACTCGGATAATGAGCCCCTTTTCCATTCATAACAACAAATGTATTGAGCGCAAGGGGGGCTTATGATCATAATATATTGAAGTAATCCATGTGCAAGTTGATAATATTATATTTTAACGGATTACTAACGATTTATAAATTTAATATTACTTAAATTACGAGATTAATGTTAAGTTTGAATATTTTAAAGGTTACGGAAATATCGATGTTTAACGATATATTTTATTTTGGAAACGAAAGTGTTAACGAATTATAAAGTCTAACGAACGAAACATAATCTATATAATTTAAATGATTTTAAAAAGAATTTGTCGAGTTTGAAAGATTGGTTTTTAGGTGACAAAATGTTAGATATATATTATAACTACTTTTATTTAACTTAATATAATTTTATTTTATTTATATAATTTTTATATATTTTATTTGGTTAATAAATATTAAAAGATAGGTTTTAAAAATAAAAGAAAACAAAACAAAAAGATACTGCTACAACCCAGGTTCGAACTCGGGTTCTCTGTTTGACATGTTCATGGACTAACCAGTTGGACGAGATTGTTTGTTTGTTATAAAAACATAAACAAATATTATTTAACTTATAATAGTTCATCATCTTCATCAAAACCCTAGCTTTTCAAAACTATAAATCCGCTCCATGGTTGATCAAATTTGCTTAGGGGTTTTGATTTACGGATTAATACAATCATAATGCATATAAATATTACCTGTAGAAACGTCAGAATGATGATGATCGGCGAGTTGACCGACGATAGGCTAGGACGGATTTTTTAGAGATTTTAAAGTGTTTATTAGATCAAATTGAGGTTGTGAAGGAGTTTAGATGAAAACGTAGGTTCTATTTATAGTGCTAATTGAAACTTGTTATCATTAATTCGTAGTTATTTCGTTTTAAAATATTTCTGGCCGAATTTCGACGGTTTTTGGGTTGATTGTTCTTTTAATTACGAATTATTTACGAATTAAATGGTTATTAACGAGTCTTGGTCCAGATCAATCGTCGTTATATGATTTAATTGGGTTAGAACGCGTTAAAATGGAGTAAATGAGACTTGCTGGAGCCGAATTCCGGCGGCCGGAAGTTGTTGACAGAAATATGGGGCTACATGGAGGGGGGCTGGGCTATAATTTGTTTTTTTAATAATGTTTTAAATGTAATTTATACTTTTGGCTCCTGCACTTTGATATTTCTTTTAAATCATAAATAAACTGTAGTTACCATTTGATCCTTGAACTTTTAAATGTTATAACCACGACATAGAAGTTTATAAGCTTAAATAGTTTTCGTATTATGCCCGAAGAGTTCAGAACTCGTTTCAGTAAACCTTTAAATTTCGGAGTTTTATAAATTAAATGAATTGAAAAGAAAACGATTGATTAATTACTTGAATTTTCTAAATGTTATATAAATAATAAATGAAAATTACTATGCCATCGAAACGTCAAAACGTGTCGGTTTAACGAATATAAATGCATAAGACAATACCTTAAATATATATTTATATTTGTACATATATTCATAAATAAAAACCGAAAATTTAAATGGGTCGGATTTTCGGGTTTGAAAAGTAACGAATGTTACATAACTTACAACTTTTGAAAATTTTGTCCCTAAATAAAATTAAAAATATTTTTTTTTAAAAGAGAACAGCTAATATACGGATTTGTTTAGAAATTTTAACAATTTTATACATACATAATTAAAATAAGATAACGCAGATCTTTGAATAACCCGAAAGAACGCCACAAACAGTAGATATGACAAGGACACTTATATATAGGATGTACCAGCGGCGTATCCACCATACCCTTATCACCTTGTATTTGTCCTGTTCCCCAAAATCATTCCAAGTTCTGAGTTATTTCACACAACCTGACTTATTATATTTTCCATGCGAGGATTGATAATTACGTGTCGACCCATAATTATCTCTATTGTCGGATGGTCCATATAACGTGCATATATTGTGTGGTTTTAAGACATAAACCTTAGTTAAACAAATAAAATTCTCATACATAACGTTAAAAATCAAAAATAATGAATTAAAAGAGTAAAAACATTACAAAACACATTGCTATACCATTCAAGCCATGGACAAAGCGAAAACACTAATTTAAGAAAATAAATTCATCGGGTCTAAACCAAGTAAACGATGTTGAAAATGAAATAGCTAATAAATTCAATGAATGAAACATTTAGAATTATGACCATCGTAACATGTAATTGAAATAATGGGGTCGAGAATAACGTGATAAGTAAACGTAGCATTTAACCAACGAAATATGAACATGTAAATTGGCAACGCATTGAGTTCGAGAATAGATTAGATAAACGAAACTTTTAAGTATCATCTTATCATGATGTTTAATAGATGGAAATCTCCGAATGAATTGAAACGCAATTAACGGTAACATTGAGATGAAATAAAGGGAACATTACAACATATAAATTAATAATTTGAAATAAAACGGATAAATTAAATTCTGTTATCACAATATTAAAATCCGTTACATTTGTGGAAGAAAAGTTCCAATAGCAACCTTGAGTTTATCAAAGTAAGTAGTTGAAACCTCAAAATTAAAATAAATTGTTGGTCTGAAATCAAAAATAACGAATTGATTCAAATAAAAACTTTGAGTGGAAAGAGAACAAAAATTACGATAGCAATTCGTGTAAAAAAAAACATAACATAAACTCAGCATGTACATGGGACACAGTTCCAGTTCAAAGTAAACGAATTCGTTTGGAGAGAACCGGTCACCGACAGTAAAATGTAGAAAAAAAATGAAAATACGGTTTCTATTAGGTAACTATGTATACATACATGTTCATAGTCCCAAGTTCCACTTAACAGTTACGTTGATGGGAAATTGGTCATAGACCACAGGTTTTGAAATAACAAGCATAAACCAATTTAATAAAGCGAATAAGAATGATGCACGAATTTGCGTTTCATAGAATACAAACGAATATGGGTGAAAATCAATGAACAATCGAATTAAAATAAACTTTGTAATCAATCTTCTAAAGAAGTAGATAATAATCACTTTGGGTAAGTTCGAAACATACGTGAAGGAGAAAATTAAGAAAGGTAAATGTAGTTTGCGACGCTTGTCTTCTCGAATGTCGGTTAATTTGGACATGAGAGGTTGACGGGAGAGGTGGTGCCATGATTTCTTAGCCGGAACTCATTGGCGTTAACGAGGGGGGGGGGGAAAGAAGGGATAAAACATATATTTTAATTTACAAAAATCGGTTGTAAATCGTGGTGTTTTTATACCTCATGGTAAAATGAGATTTATTATATTTTTAGTTAGGCAAAACGTTTTTTAACTAGCGCTAAACTTGAGAAATTTTTATGAAATCCTTAACGTATGAAAAATAAATGTTTTCTTTTGGCCAACGGCCTAGGAAAAGATTGTCAGATAACCTGACTTGTTGAACGAAATATAGCCTAAAAAGGCTCAAAAATTGTTTAAAGCAATATCTTACTTTAAATATTATTATATTAATAGTAGTGGCGATGATACTAGTAATAATAATATTACTAATAATATAAAATACTAACAATAATAATGATGACGGTGATGGTACTAATAACAATAGTATTAGTAATATTAATAATGATGGTAATATTAATAAATTTAATTATAATAATATTAATATTAATACCAATAATAGAGGTAATAAATTCTTTTCAAAGAAATCCATTTGACTGAAGTTTAAAATAACTGAGGATTTGAGATTAGGCGCGAGGTGTTAGTAAAAGAAATAAAATATAGACGAATTTGATGAGTTTGTAAAACCTAAGTATTGAAATCGAGAAATCGAATAGAATAAACAAGGGATGCGCGGTAAAGGTATTGCATGGCGGAAACAAGTTAGGCCTTCCATAGTATAGCGGTTGTGCTCGGGTTACCCTAATGATGGCACACTTGAAGCATGTGGTCAAGCATTTGATTATGATAAATGGTACGAGTCTTGCAATTGGGTGAGTGGCGTTGTGTTTGGGTAAGTTTTAGCAATAAGTGGTAATTGAATCTACCACAAATTGAAGTATATCAAAGTTTCAGGGAAATAAAGTGGTGGGATTTACACATACTATACAAAGGGCGTGTTTCTGTGCGAGGCTTTTCTGTGGGGTTTAGTTTGAGTTTCCAAGAATGGTGTTGGGTTTGAATTTGAATTAACTATAGCGATGAAGGTAGATGCGGTCAAACGTGGGGTGGTCGGGATCGCGGAGGCCATTTACTTGATAACTTGGGTTGTCATTTCGTCGGTTGAGTGCGACAACTAGGAAAACGAGAAGGCGTGATACGAAACGTGAAGAATTTGCGTGACTTGGGGCATAAGTATGAAAACGACTAATAGATACATCAATGAAAGCAAGTAAAGAAAAGAAATCGCATGAAACAAATGTTGGAATACCGTATGCCCGAGACACATAATTAGGTTAATGTGGCTAGCCGTGTTTGATCCAAGTCGGGTCATACCCAATAACGAGTTAGACACACACCAATTATGTATTTGTTAAGATAAGATCTATAAGACAAATACAGAACACGACACATTCAGAAAATCGGGTTTCTGAATACTTACTTGAAAGTGTTAAATAAATTAATTGGTTAATTTATTTATTCAAATAATTATTATTGGAATGATTATTTAACTATGTGTTCTTTTATAAAATGGTTTATAAAAGATGGGGTGTTTATATATTTTATAAAGTATAAAATAAAAATAAAAAAAAAATAAATAAATATATTTTGGGGCCGGTTTTGGGTGGGCCCCACACCCCAAAGTTTTGGTCAAAGTTGGTAAAGAGTGGATAGAGGTTGAGTGTGGTTTACTTGACTAAAATCTAACCATGGACAAAAAAGAGATATGATCTCATTTAAAAGAACTGTACACACTTTCAAGTAAGATACACCATTCTCTTTTCTCTCTTGGTTTTGTTTTCAGCCAAGAACAAAAGAAGAGGCTCGGGTCTCGGTTATTCGTGTTCAAGCTCCCTAACATAGCTCGGTGTGTGTTGGAGGCTCGGGGTATATTCCGTTTGAGGATTTTCCCTTTGAAAGTCTAGCATCAACATCATCATCTTCTTCAACATCAACTACACTCTTAAAAGGTTAAGAATGTAAGTGTTTATAGTTTTGATGGTTTAGTTTTTCCGTATCATTTGATCCTTGCTTCGGGTTTCTAATAAATAGATTATTGGTAATCTTATGACATGAATAAACTAGGTTGTTCATGAACATATCTTATATAAACTTGTAATATATACATATATAAACACATGGATACATATGTTTAGTTTGTAAATATCACGCTTCCGCCTTTATTGTGACTAGTTAAATGGTTAACTAAATTTATAAATTCCATAGAAACCCAACAAATGGCATCAAGAGCCGGGATACGGAAAACTAAGCTTCGGGTTTTCGGTTTTATATTTTCCCCTTGAAAGATTTTATACAAAAAATTAACATGCATAATTTTTTTGTATTTAATCTAGTTATATTTTTTGGCTTTGTTCAAAAAAAAAATAATAAAACCGAGTGAAATGGGCCGAAGCCCATTTTGGATGAATGGGCCGAAGCCCATAAGACCTTTCATTGGGCCGAAGCCCATGTGTTTTGGACATGTGGGCCGAAGCCCATAATCAAGTTATTGGGTCAAGCCCAAATGGGTTGGGCTAGGCCCGATAAGGTCGAGGGTTTTTGAAACGGGATCCTAAAACATAACGGGTTATGTTTAATATTTATTAAAACTAGACCGAGCCTAGACCAAAATGGATGTTTGTTTGTGGTTGATAATTGTAATTAATTATTCAAGTTTCGGTTTGTAATAATTAATTAGGGGCAGTTTTGTAATTATTTATTCATATGGGTATGTTATAAATAGATTATTTGTAATATCTTTATTTTATAGAATAAAATGTATTAGGACATTTGTTTTGTAAATTTAAAGAAGATTGCAAAATTGGAAGTTTCGGGTATGGTGATAATGGGTCTCACAAGCCCATTAAGGGGATTCAAGCCCAAAACGACCTAAGCCCACCTATTAAGCCCAAATGGAAGCTTATGGAAGCTAAGGCCCAAGTTCAAGCCCAATGGATCACAACGGGGTTGAAGAAGATGCTCGAAGCATTTGGATGCGGGATCGAGTGGGAGCTACAACATCCATGTGTCATGTGTCCCTTAGGATCGGACCTAAGACACACACTTGTTTCGGCTAACAAGTGTGGTCTAACTTAGCGGCTCGTGTCTAGTATAATTGTGTATGCTTGTTAATGATTGTTTGATTATGTGGTTGCTAGATATTAGGATATCAACTTCGTCACATAGAATTAAATAACAAAGCATAAAACGGGTTCTAATAATTATCGGTAATTACGTGACACGTAGTTTAATAAAATGGATTTATTAACTAGCCGTCTCACGCCCATAATAAAATGGTTTTATTATAAATTAGAATTTTGAAAATGGTTTCAAAATAATCATGTTACTAAATGCATGTTAGAACATGATTTAAAGTTTTACAACTAGAATTATTAAAACTAAAAATCCCTTTTAAAATTAAGGATAACAAGTTAAACACCATCCTTTTGTATAACGCTTAACATATTAGTAAGCTCTTAGTGGGAAAAAGGTCACCTAACCGCGTAGAGTAAATTAATATGTTGAGGTAATATTGGCATATAAATGGGAAAAAGGTCACCTAACCGTTTGTATGTTAATATTACAAGTTGATACAAGTAGGACGACATAAATTGGAACCATGTGAAGAGGGTCACCCAAGCATGGGGTCTAATAGGTGTTGATGGGATAAACATGCCGACACGAAATATGATTTCGAACCGGTCCCATAAACTCTGGAAGTTGCAAAAGGGTTTGCAATTGTTATGAATAACTACCTTGATAAACCGACAATGGGAAAAAGGTCACCTAACCGGAGTCGGGTTTATCGTTGGATTCTAGATTTTAATTATTAATTATATTTGGTATATATATTAAAGGGTATTAATAATTAAAATAAGTAAAACACTAAAATGAATTTAATTAAAATTCTGCAGATGGCCGCACACGTCGACGACAACATAATCCCTAACGTCCAAAATGTATCTCTCCGATCTATTCTCGCTAAAGACCGTCTTAACCACAATAACTTTTCGGATTGGTTCCGAAATTTAAGGATTGTTCTAAAACAAGAAAAATTATATCATGTTTTGGAAACACCTATCCCCAATGAACCGGAAGAGGGAAGTGAGGTCGAATATATGAATTGGGTCCAACACACGGAAGATTCCATTCAAGTGTCATGCCTCATGTTGGCGACTATGGTTCCCGAAATCCAAAAGGATTTCGAAAACCATAATGCGTACGACATGATTACTCAACTTAAGGAAATGTTCCTTAAGCAATCAAGAGTTGAAAGGTTCGAAGCGGTTCGAGCCTTGCATGCATGTAGAATGGATGATAATCAACCAGTTTCAACTTATGTACTTAAGATGAAAAGTTACATTGATCGCCTCGCCAAGCTCAACTGTCCCATCTCAAAAGAGTTAGCAACGGATTTGATCCTTAACTCTCTGTCGAAAAGGTTCGACACTTTCGTGTTAAATTATAACATGAATGGGTGGGACAAAAACATTGGAGAACTTCACTCAATGCTTAAAACAGCCGAGGCGAGCATGGGTAAAAGGGTTTTACCCGTGTTTGCGATCAATGAAGGTAAATCCAAGAATCGATCTCAACCCAATTCTAAGGCTAAGGTAGCAAAAAGAAAGGGTCCTCCTATGCATCTTAAGGGTAAGGGCAAATCACCGGTTATGGCAAAGAAACAAAAGGTTGTGGAACCGAGGGGTCATAAGGATGATCCTTGTTTTGGTTGTGGGGAGACCGGACATTGGAAACGCAATTGCCCGGTCTACCTAAAAGAGCTAAGAGACAAGAGGAATGCGGGGCATGCCTCGGGTATTGTCTTTATGATTAATATTGAGCTAAATCTTATTTCTTCTAACACATGGGTATTGGATACCGGATGTGGAACTCATATTTGCAATTGGTTGCAGGGGTTCAAAAGGAATGAAGACTTAAAGAAGGGCGAAGTGAGTCTTTTCATGGGCAACGGTGCAAGGGTGCACGTGGTCGCTAGAGGAGACTTCACTTTATCGCTTCCAAGTGGTTTGGAAGTTGTTTTGAGAAATGTTTTGTATGCTCCTAGTTTGACTAGGAACATTATTTCCGTGCACCTTCTTAGACAATGTAACTTTGACTTTAAATTTGTAAAATCAGAAATGCATGTATCATCTAATGGTATCTTTTATTTTAAAGCTGTACCAAACAACGGTATTTATGAATTGGTTCATGACAATACCTCAAATAGCTCATTATATCAAACTTCCACTAAAAGACTCAAAAAGGATTTGAGTGATTCCTACATTTGGCATTGTCGTCTTAGACACATAAACAAGAATCGTGTAAATACTCTCCAAAAGAATGGTCTTTTGAAAACAAATGAGTTAGGTTCGTTTGATGAGTGTGAATCTTGTACTCAAGGCAAGATGACCAAAGAACCTTTTAAAGGTACAAATGAAAGGGCTAAGGACTTGTTAGGTATCATACATACGGATGTATGCGGACCTCTCAAGCCCACTAGTAGGAATAGTGAAAGGTACTTCATTACCTTTACCGACGATTTTAGTCGATATGGGTATGTGTATCTAATGAAACACAAACATGAAGCCTTTGAAATGTTCAAGGAATTTCAAAATGAAGTACAAAATCAGCTCGACCGAACAATCAAGGTACTCCGCTCCGATAGAGGAGGCGAATACCTAAGTGATGCTTTTCAATGTCATCTTAGAGATTGTGGAATTATTTCACAGTTCACTCCTCCTGGAACTCCTCAACATAACGGAGTATCCGAGAGGAGGAATAGAACGCTGTTGGACATGGTTCGATCAATGATGGCACGAAGCTCACTACCGCCATCATTTTGGGGATATGCGCTACTTACAGCGGCTCGTATTTTGAATATGGCCCCGACCAAAAAGGTGGATCGAATACCCTATGAAGTATGGCATGGAAAGGTTCCATCCTTTTCATATTTAAGGGTATGGGGATGCATAGTTTATGTTAAACGTGACACCCCAAATAAGCTTGAGGCTCGATCCATCAGGTGTATCTTCATAGGATACCCAAAGGATGATATAGGATATATATTCTATGATCCTAGTGAACAAAAGGTGTTTGTTTCACGCAAAGGATACTTCTTAGAAACTAAGTTCCTTATGGAAGGACCTAGTGAAAAGAGAGTGGAACTTGAAGAGGTTCAAGAATCACTGGATGATACACAGTTGGTCGATACTAGTTTTCAACACGAGGATGTTGAAGGTGATCAAATGGTTGATCATACACACGTTGCTCGCAGATCTAGTAGGATTAGTCGACCTCCCAAGAAATATGGATTTCTCGTGGATGATTGCTACTTGGTCGATTCGGATGAACCGATCTCCTACAAAGATGCTATGTCACAACCTGATTGTGACAAGTGGCTTGAAGCCATGAGCGCCGAGATGCAAACCATGCAGGATAACCAAGTTTGGGAATTGGTTGATCGTCCACTTAACTCCAAACTGGTTGGATGTAAGTGGGTCTTCAAGAAGAAGACAGATATGCATGGAAATTTAGATACTTACAAAGCACGACTTGTAGCAAAAGGTTTCACGCAAACTCAAGGGATTGATTATGATGAAACCTTCTCGCCGGTCGCGATGCTTAAGTCGATCAGGATATTATTTGCCATTGCAGCTCATTTTGATTATGAGATATGGCAGATGGATGTCCAGACCGCTTTTCTTAATGGATATCTTGAGGAAGATGTCCATATGGTTCAGCCTGAAGGTTTTGTCGATCCATCTAATCCTGACAAAGTATGTAAGTTAAGGAAATCAATCTACGGGTTGAAACAAGCATCACGGATGTGGAATCATCGTTTCAATGAAGAAATCAAAGCGTTTGGTTTCGTCCAAAACGGTGATGAGGCGTGTGTGTATAAATGGGCTAGTGGGAGTATAGTCATGTTCCTTATTTTGTATGTCGATGATATACTTTTATTTGGAAATGATATACCAAGTATGGAAAGCGTTAAAGCGTGGTTAAGTAGTCGTTTCTCAATTAAGGATCTTGGAGAAGCGACATATATCTTGGGAATAAAGGTCTATAGGGATAGACAAAGGAAATTGATCGGACTCAATCAAAGTGCATACATTGATAAAATCCTGAAAAGGTTCAGGATGGAAAACTCTAAGAAAGGTTTGGTACCTATTCCTAGAGGAACCGTGTTAAGCTCATCCCAAAGTCCTAGCTCTAAGGAAGAGCAGGATAGGATGAAGCATGTTCCTTGAAAAGAGAGTGGAACTTGAAGAGGTTCAAGAATCACTGGATGATACACAGTTGGTCGATACTTGTTTTCAACACGAGGATGTTGAAGGTGATCAAATGGTTGATCATACACACGTTGCTCGCAGATCTAGTAGGATTAGTCGACCTCCCAAGAAATATGGATTTCTCGTGGATGATTGCTACTTGGTCGATTCGGATGAACCGATCTCCTACAAAGATGCTATGTCACAACCTGATTGTGACAAGTGGCTTGAAGCCATGAGCGCCGAGATGCAAACCATGCAGGATAACCAAGTTTGGGAATTGGTTGATCGTCCACTTAACTCCAAACTGGTTGGATGTAAGTGGGTCTTCAAGAAGAAGACAGATATGCATGGAAATTTAGATACTTACAAAGCACGACTTGTAGCAAAAGGTTTCACGCAAACTCAATGGATTGATTATGATGAAACCTTCTCGCCGGTCGCGATGCTTAAGTCGATCAGGATATTATTTGCCATTGCAGCTCATTTTGATTATGAGATATGGCAGATGGATGTCAAGACCGCTTTTCTTAATGGATATCTTGAGGAAGATGTCCATATGGTTCAGCCTGAAGGTTTTGTCGATCCATCTAATCCTGACAAAGTATGTAAGTTAAGGAAATCAATCTACGGGTTGTAACAAGTATCACGGATGTGGAATCATCGTTTCAATGAAGAAATCAAAGCGTTTGGTTTCGTCCAAAACGGTGATGAGGCGTGTGTGTATAAATGGGCTAGTGGGAGTATAGTCATGTTCCTTATTTTGTATGTCGATGATATACTTTTATTTGGAAATGATATACCAAGTATGGAAAGCGTTAAAGCGTGGTTAAGTAGTCGTTTCTCAATTAAGGATCTTGGAGAAGCGACATATATCTTGGGAATAAAGGTCTATAGGGATAGACAAAGGAAATTGATCGGACTCAATCAAAGTGCATACATTGATAAAATCCTGAAAAGGTTCAGGATGGAAAACTCTAAGAAAGGTTTGGTACCTATTCCTAGAGGAACCGTGTTAAGCTCATCCCAAAGTCCTAGCTCTAAGGAAGAGCAGGATAGGATGAAGCATGTTCCTTATGCTTCGGCAATAGGATCTATTATGTATGCAATGATGTGCACTAGACCGGACGTCTCGTATGCTTTGAGCATAACGAGTAGATACCAGCACAACCCAGGTGACAGTCATTGGATGGCTGTCAAGAATATATTAAAATACCTTAGAAGGACTAAGGATATGTTTTTAATATATGGGTCTGGTGAGGAGGAACTCGTCGTAAAGGGTTACGTGGATGCGAGTTTCCAAACTGACCGAGATGATTCCCGGTCACAGTCGGGATATGTCTTCATTTTGAATGGAGGCGCTGTCTCTTGGAAGAGTTCGAAGCAGGATGTTGTCGCGTTATCCACTACAGAATCTGAGTACATCGCCGCTTCAATGGCAGCCCAAGAGGCTGCATGGATGAAAAAGTTCATCATGGATCTAGGGATTATCTCTACCATTCAGGAGCCCCTAGAGATATTCTGTGACAATGAGGGTGCTATTGCACAGATTAAGGAGCCTCGTGCTCATCAGAAAACGAGGCACATTGAGCGCAGATTCAACTACATAAGGGATGAAGTTGAAAAGGGAAATATATGTATTCATAAAGTTCATACCGATCGAAATATTGCGGACCCACTCACGAAGCTCCTCGATAGGCCAAAGCATGAGGGTCATGTTTGTGCATTAGGACTTCGGTATTCTAGTGAGTGGATTTAATCTGTATTTAGTGTTTGTATAAGAACGAATGTAATGGGTATCTCATGAAAATTAATTATGTTTTAATTATTCAATGAGTTATGTTCTATATTTGCATGTTTAATCCATGAATAACTTATGTTGTTCTAAACGTCCGTAGTCGATCATACTTGTGGGAACAAGTATGAAGGTAAGATTATTATGAACCCGGATTGGTTGATATTCATGTGATGAATATAGGGCATAGGTTTGCCACCAAGGTTCATAGATATTTGTGGGATACAAATGTTGGACATGATCCGCTCTCAAGGATCACTGCATGGAGTTAGTGCAACTGATCATAAGTAATCCTTGAGTAAAGGCGAGTATCATTGTGTCCTTTGACCTGAGATGCATATTGGATCTGGTTTTTCATCAAGTCTGATAACTTGACTCTCTTCTTTGTTATTTCGGTAACACGATGACGTGTAAGAAAGAGCTCAGATATCATATGAGATGTCAACGAGGATGTATGCAGTCAAGATGGGATTTGTTCCTCTTATGTGTTGAGAGTTTAGATGTCTAATGCCTGTTAAGTTAAATCATTGAGAGAATGATCACTCTGTGTCTCTTCGATTTGACAGGACATCTAGCAACAAAGGGATGTAATGATAAGACTTACCTATATCATATCAAGTATGGACTTGAAGGGGATGATGTTATTGAATGGCACTTAGTCAAACATACTAGGGGTGGTGACCTGTTGTTAGGCGGTATTCACCATTAGCATTAACTTCTTATGAGTCACGTGCAAGTGGGAGATTGTTGGAATACCGTATGCCCGAGACACATAATTAGGTTAATGTGGCTAGCCGTGTTTGATCCAAGTCGGGTCATACCCAATAACGAGTTAGACACACACCAATTATGTATTTGTTAAGATAAGATCTATAAGACAAATACAGAACACGACACATTCAGAAAATCGGGTTTCTGAATACTTACTTGAAAGTGTTAAATAAATTAATTGGTTAATTTATTTATTCAAATAATTATTATTGGAATGATTATTTAACTATGTGTTCTTTTATAAAATGGTTTATAAAAGATGGGGTGTTTATATATTTTATAAAGTATAAAATAAAAATAAAAAAAAATAAATAAATATATTTTGGGGCCGGTTTTGGGTGGGCCCCACACCCCAAAGTTTTGGTCAAAGTTGGTAAAGAGTGGATAGAGGTTGAGTGTGGTTTACTTGACTAAAATCTAACCATGGACAAAAAAAGAGATATGATCTCATTTAAAAGAACTGTACACACTTTCAAGTAAGATACACCATTCTCTTTTCTCTCTTGGTTTTGTTTTCGGCCAAGAACAAAAGAAGAGGCTCGGGTCTCGGTTATTTGTGTTCAAGCTCCCTAACATAGCTCGGTGTGTGTTGGAGGCTCGGGGTATATTCCGTTTGAGGATTTTCCCTTTGAAAGTCTAGCATCAACATCATCATCTTCTTCAACATCAACTACACTCTTAAAAGGTTAAGAATGTAAGTGTTTATAGTTTTGATGGTTTAGTTTTTCCGTATCATTTGATCCTTGCTTCGGGTTTCTAATAAATAGATTATTGGTAATCTTATGACATGAATAAACTAGGTTGTTCATGAACATATCTTATATAAACTTGTAATATATACATATATAAACACATGGATACATATGTTTAGTTTGTAAATATCACGCTTCCGCCTTTATTGTGACTAGTTAAATGGTTAACTAAATTTATAAATTCCATAGAAACCCAACAACAAATTTGAAATCGAAATTGGAATTTCCATAAAACGTCATGAGTTTTCACCTTCTAATAAACGAAAATCTCATAAATTACTGAATAATCATATGGAAAAAGTATTAAACTTAGCAATAAATAGTGAAATCGAATTGAAAATCGAGTGTTCATGAACCACCATGACTTTTAAATTTCAATTCTAAAACATAAGAGTAAATGAATATAGCAATAAGGTAATCGAATTGAAATTATACCATTCATATATCACCATGACCTTTCGAATTTTCAATTCTAAAACGTAGTAGTAAATGAATAAAATAATATAATGATCGAATCGAAATTCAACCATTTATGTATCACCATAACTTTTTGAATTTTTGATTCTAAAATATAATAGTAAAATAACAAAATAATCGTTTGAAATTCGTTATTACTTTGCAAACTTTTAAAAGTTTAAACCGTAAATGAACATATAAATAAAGAAATTGTGTCACAAAATTTTTAAACTTAACTATTCTCGTATAAAAGTGCATAATTAAATCAAACCGAAAGTTGGGTATTCGAGTACAGACTTCCAGTTAAAACACATTGTAAAACATAGAGGAGTACAACCATATTCTTTTCACAAAGAGAACATGGTCGCGTTTGAAAACTTAAAGTTGTGATCCATATGGCGTTGAAAGTGGTATGCTTTGTATTAATAGAGTTCATGCTCTTTCCTAACTCTCTAGGTAAGCAACCGGGTCCCTCGTCTGATTGGGATTAATACGCATTGCTTATCCTTAGGTTTCAATAACCTTGGTGTCAAGAGTTTCGGAAAACAGGCACGTCCCCCCTTACAGTTTACTACATACCCGCCATAACGAACCATCTTTAAGAGGAAGAAATACCGGAAAACCAAAAATCGACAATTTGATTATTGAAATTGAAAATCTTTGCGTTAGGCATAAGCCTTGGACTTGTGTGTGCTTGTGTAATTGAAGTAATTGAATCAGCAGTATAATAGTAACAACTAAGTGCTTTGAACAATCACATAAGGCCCACATAATTTCTAATTATGCAACCTAAGCAATTAAGCAAATAAACTTGTAAGGCCCCGAACCCGGTAGCCCTACTTTAGCGTTGGATTTATTCATAAACACAGTTCTACAAATCAGAGTTTATTAAAACTTTCGAGGAAACGTTAACTTAAATCATTCATTACAAAACATTAAATCTTTTCTTTAAAACCATGATAATAAACATCATATTTTAAACGCCATTTCTTTCATCTTCAGATGCCAGCCGCTCAGTCCGTGCCATGTGCCAACCTCATGCTAGCTCTTTAATCATATTCACCTGCGTGCATACTAAAAGTCAGCTATGCTGAGTGAGTTCTAGTTAATCAGGCGACATACAATACATACACATATCTTACATACATACATATCTTAACCTTGTATAAATATCCATAAAAGGAATGTCACATAATATCTATTAAAAGAACCATGGCTATTGCCCGTGCTATATATGTATTCCATAGAAGGACGCTCTGTATAAATTTTCCATAGAAGGATGCTCTATATACTTCTATAGAAGGAACATCCTATATATTTCCATAGAAGGAACACTATGCTTTCCATTAAAGGAACACTATGCTTTCCATTAAAGGAACACTGTACTTTCCATTAAAGGAACACTAGGCTTTCCATTAAAGGAACACTGTACATTCCATTAAAGGAGCACTATGCTTTCCATCTAAGGAACACTATATACATATTATCCATAGAAGGAACTCTATACGTAATTTATTATTTAATATCCATATAAGGAGACAATCACTATTCTTGGCAATACATGCAATAGTCGAATATCGTTCATGTACCGAAAATCAATCATCTTTACATTACATACAATATTCAAATCTATATCTATAACCTGTCAGTACGTGCAATATCCGAATATCGTTCACGTACCGACAAGCAATCATCTTTATATTACATACAATACTCAAATATATATCTATAATCTGACAGTACGTGCAATATCCGAAGATAGTTAACGTACCGACAAGCTTTCATTCTCATTCAAGACATATATAGATAACATATAAATCAAACATGGCATACACTTACCAATTAAGGTAGGTGTATTAACTATCACATCGAGTATGCACACAGGCCCGAACACATAACAAGGAATTGGGCTAGAAACTCACCTGAACTCGGTTACGTTCACTGTTGATGGTTACTCCTTCCGAGAGGTGTGTACGGCTAACTGTATAACAATTACACGTAACGATTAACTATCACTACCCATATCACGTTTCTAGTATAAAAATAGCCCACAATGAATGGGGGTCCGGGGTCAGCGCCCCTGGTAGCGGGGTTCTAGGGGCGGCAGCCCCTAGCGGGGTCCAAGGGGTAGAGCCCCTAGCTGGGATTAAGCTGCCAGGTCAGCTTGGAAAAATTTTATTTCCATTATTTGTCTTATCACATTTTCCATTATGATTTCAAATCATTATCTAATTCGCCACCTTGTTATCCATAACGATTTAAGCCTAATTTGTTATCAAAACACGGCCTAATTTGTTATTATTCAAGGTCTGATTAGCTGATTCGTTAACCTGGTTCGTCATTCTGATTCGTTATCTGAACACCATCCAATTCGTTATTGGAACTTGGCGAATTGGTGAGTAACGAATCACCTGACTCGTTACCTGATTCGCTCCTAGTTCGTTAGCCTAATTTTGATGTAACGAACTGGGTGAGCTGATTCGCTACCTGGACATAACGAATTGCATCATTTTTAACGAATCATCCCTGTTCTTATCCAGACTTTGACTTAGGGTCAAAGTCAAAATTGCCAAGAACACAAAATAGTCAACATTCATCAGATCTGCAATTAAACCCTCGTTTCTTAACCAAATATCACGATTTAGGTATCAATGGATTCGGAATTACAGTGCCTACAAACCCTAACCATCAAATCGGCCAAACATCAATGTTTAAGGGGTGCGATTAGGCATATATAAGGGTTTTTCATACTAACAATTAACCTATCAAACTGTAACCAATTTCAGCAAGTTTGGCTTCGTTGGATTCATTTTTACCATACTAACACAGATCTATGACTTCAAGATGAATCTGAACCTAAATAAATGATTTCCGATTCTAAACGTACCTTAAACGAGTCAAACAACGAACACGGTTAAGCCTTGATGTTGTCTTGGTTCTTCACGACGATCTAGCACCAACAAGATCCGGTTTTCACCTTCGGATTTCTGCTCGGGTTTTAGGATAGTGTTTGTGTGTGTTTATCAAGGTGTAGGCTATGGTGTAGATTTGGATAATAATGGATTAGGGTTTAAGGGGTATTTATACTCCCTTAAGCCCATGGACCTAAGGCCCATCTTTCCTTTTTGGTCCATCTTTAATTCTATTAACCTAGCCCGCTACCCCTTAAGCTTTATTATCATATTATCATATTATCCCACTAACTCAAATAATTCACCCGACGCAGGTATAACATTAAAGATTATTCTATAATTTTCGGGATGTTACAAAACTATAACTAACTAGAACACTACGTCTAATGTCCTATCTTATAGTCACGGCTCTGATACCATCTGTAACACCCCGGCTAAAGCAGAATACGCCCGAGTGTGACGTATAGATTGCCCAAAACACATGTGACACTATTAAGTGACAATATTATCAATAATTAATTTAAACATCAAGTACACAAGTTTGTAACAAGAAATACAAGGAAAATACAAGAACAATTAACAACTTGTCCTTTTATTAATATAACCTAAGTTCTAGTGTCTTCTCCATTTCATCCTCTAATAATTGTAACTATAACATATATATAAAATAAAGTCAACTAAATGAATAGTTGGTGAGTTCACACAAGTTTTGATATACGTACATAAAAATCATACAATTCCATGAACAAGTGTAAATGAGAAAGTAAGGTCCTTTCCAACTGGGATTGTGCATCAGCGTACTCAGATAAGCGCAAGTAAGGTCCTTTCCAGTTTTGATTGTGCACCAACGTACTCGGATAATGAGGCCCTTTTCCACTCATAACAACAAATGTATTGAGCGCAAAGGGGGGCGTATGATCATACTATATTGAAGTAATCCATTTGCAAGTAATCTTGAGCAAGTAACAAGTAAACACACAAGTCCATGTAGCGAATTGTAGTTTGTAAATAATAAATAAACGAAATTGAAATTTGGATAGGATATATTACCCCCCAAAAGTAATAAAAGAGTAAAAAGAGGGTGTGAGAACTCACCTTGAAGTTGAAGACAAACTTGAAATAAAACCGAAAGTGGGTAAATGAAACCGTAGCAACTGAACGTCACAAACTAGAATTAAAAGTACAAGATTAATTATTACTAACGACTTAAAAAGGTAAATAAATCGGGTTGTCGAGAATTAGAAGTGTTAGATGTATATTTTATTATTTTTTGAAGTTGATAATATTATATTTTAACGGATTACTAACGATTTATAAATTTAATATTACTTAAATTACGAGATTAATGTTAAGTTTGAATATTTTAAAGGTTACGGAAATATCGGTTTTTAACGATATATTTTATTTTGAAAATGAAAGTGTTAACGAATTATAAAGTCTAACGAACGAAACATAATATATATAATTTAAATGATTTTAAAAAGAATTTGTCGAGTTTGAAAGATTGGTTTTTAGGTGACAAAATGTTAGATATATATTATAACTACTTTTATTTAACTTAATATAATTTTATTTTATTTATATAATTTTTATATATTTTATTTGGTTAATAAATATTAAAAGATAGGTTTTAAAAATAAAAGTAAACAAAACAAAAACAAACTGCTACAACCCAGGTTCGAACCCGGGTTCTCTGTTTGACATGTTCATGGACTAACCAATTGGACGAGATTGTTTGTTTGTTATAAAAACATAAACAAATATTATTTAACTTATAATAGTTCATCATCTTCATCAAAACCCTAGCTTTTCAAAACTATTAATCCGCTCCGTGGTTGATCAAATTTGCTTATGGGTTTTGATTTATGGGTTAATACAATCATAATGCATATAAATATTACCTGTAGAAACGTCGGAATGATGATGATTGGCGAGCTGACCGACGATAGGCTAGGACGGATTTTTTAGAGATTTTAAAGTGTTTATTAGATCAAATTGAGGTTGTGAACGAGTTTAGATGAACGGGTAGGTTCTATTTATAGTGCTAATTGAAACTTGTTATCATTAATTCGTAGTTATTTCGTTTTAAAATATTTCCGGCCGAATGTCGACGGTTTTTGGGTTGATTGTTCTTTTAATTACGAGTTATTCACGAATTAAATGGTTATTAACGAGTCTTGGTCCAGATAAATCGTCGTTATATGATTTAATTGGGTTAGAACGCGTTAAAATGGAGTAAATGAGACTCGCCAGAGCTGAATTCCGGCGGTCGGAAATTGTTGACAGAAATACGGGGCTACAGGGAGGGGGCTGGGCTATAATTTGTTTTTTTATTATATTCTAAATGTAATTTATACTTTTGGCCCCTGCACTTTGATATTTCTTTTAAATCATTATTAAACTGTAGTTACCATTTGAGCCTTATACTTTTAAATGTTATAACCACGACATAGAAGTTTATAAGCTTAAATAGTTTTCGTATTATGCCCGAAGAGTTCGGAACTTGTTTCAGTAAACCTTTAAATTTCGGAGTTTTATAAATTAAATGAATTGAAAAGAAAACGATTGATTAATTACTTGAATTTTCGAGAATATTATATAAATAATAAATGAAAATTACGATGGCATCGAAACGTCAAAACGTGTTGGTTTAACGAATATAAATGCATAAGACAAAACCTTAAATGTATATTTATATTTGTACATATATTCATAAATAAAAACCGAAAATTTAAATGGGTCGGATTTTCGGGTTTGAAAAGTAACGAATGTTACGACGCCTGTATATGCATAATACATATCCGTCGTATAAGTATGGAACTTATGCGCCCATATATGCATAACACATATCCACCGTATAAATTAGGATCACTTATCCTTCGTATACATTGAGCTTCACATATACACCGTATAAGTGTACACATATACGTCGTATAAGTGTTATTTGTTCCTCGCATATCCGCTGGATATGTGCAAGTCAACCCTTCTTAAACACGTTTTTTAGGGTTTTTCAGCGATTCCGGTACCGTCAGCCACTGTTAACCACCACGGTTGGCCGTATTTTGATTGTCTTTGACCCAGGTAGCCTTGGTTGATCTATATCCAAGCTAAGGTGACCCTTAAGCTCATTTAATCACCCGATTCGTTCTAGCACTAGATTCCAACGGCTAAAACGACGCCCCGGGGCTGCGGTTTTGGGTTCTATGGTGTTGGGTCAGCTGAGATAAATGATATTGTATCAAGTTTCATGCAAAACCGACTTTGTATACCCTTCGTTTTCACAAACCAAACACTACTCATTTTACTCGAAACGAACCAACTAACCCGTTTACTAACAAGTTCATTACTTTATCAATAATCGTGACCCATTCTATCATCCTACAAAATTTCATGCAACTTCGTACACGAAAACTAAACCTTTTTAACAAAAACGTACCTTTGAGTTTTATGTTCGAAATCACTCGAATAGACCTAAACCATATCAAACGTACTCGGAATTGAGTGATTCAAGCAGCCACATAATCGTCTCCCCACAATCTACAAAACCATCAGTTCTTCGTCGTTGAAAACTCGCTACAGTTTCCGGAAAACCAAAACAGTTGCCGGAATCTTCATTTATAGCTGTTACGGGTTTGCTGATAAAATCGGCGTTCCTGACCTCTGATCGAATATCTGATCGGTGGGAATCTTCACTTTTATTCCTTGAACACTCAGTTAAAATTTGAGACCTATCCGACAATTAGATCTTCGGGAATCGTCGGATCTTTGTGGGTTGTTCTCTAAAAAATGGGAATTTGGGTTTGAATGTGTTTGGAGGCTATGATGGTTATAAATGAGATGGTGGCTACATTTATAAGAAGAGGGTAGGGTTTATTGTTTAACTTTTAATCTAATGACACTTAACACCCTCATACTTTATATAATTACATTTATCTTTTATACTTCATTTAAACCCCGATTCATTTAAAATATGAAACGAAATTTGGGATATTACAAGTGTACCCACCTTATAAGAGGTTTCGTCCTCTAAACCTATTTAGTCTTTGTGAAAGGAATACTTCCTGTATTCACATATTTTCTTGAACCGACTTAGCTTCCTATCTTACCGGTTTATCTTTGTCTCATCGAGTAGTGTTCATTTGTTTTAGCTATCTTAGGTAGCTTGTCCATGAAGTACTTGATGATACGCTTCCTTATTTACACTTAGCAAGTCCCCATGATTTTCTTTAGCAAGCTTTTCTTTCTTGTCTTTCAAATAGAAATATTGCACTTACACTGACAACACTCAGCACTAAATGACCAGAGGGGCAATTACAACTTTTAGAAAATATACTGATTTGAAAAACGTTCAAAACATAAGGAAACCTTTATAATTTCTCCCTATGGATTATTTAATGAAATCCCTTTGTCTATTCCTTAAGATAGAACACTTCTTGCAGTTCTTGATCACATCTATTGCATAACTTGTCGGAGAACTCCTTAAGTTACCGCTTAAACCTTCTTTCATTCTCAGCTCTACATCAACACGTAGGGTTCATGAGTCATAACTGTCTAAGGTAGCTAAAGCATGAAGTCCATGATGATACATCTTCCTTTTTTTGACGAATCAAGTCTCGCATTGTTCTATGAATCCATTGTTGTCTACTACTGCATATCAGGCTGCCTGATATATCATAACTGTTTATATTAACAGACTTCCTTTTCGGGCATGTTTTGACCTTCATATGGACATTTATAATAACATTATGTCCTTATTGTTCTAGAGGACTTCCCTTCCATGGTCACATAATTATCAGTTACACACTGATCATTCGTCTCAAGACTCAATTCAAGTAGACATAAGTCTAAACCATCTCTACGCCTTCCTTGCATGTCTTTCCAGCTGTTGTCCTTGGTTTCTTGCCTCCTCTTGTGGCGTTACTGCCGGTTTAACCTTCGTAACACTTGCTGTTGTTCTTGTCCGAGGCAAAGTATTATGTCCTTCCACAACTGTCACATACCATGGACTCATCTTCGTTTGACTTCTAATTAAGTGTTTCACTTTGATTAGTATTTTCCTTCATTGTAACTGACATCTTTCCTTTCGAAGCCTCGATGTAAACTATCTAAACTTATTACCTTCATATAGGATTTGGTCTCGAATATCTCCACGACGTGGAATCCTAAGGCAACCAAATCTCATTTTCACATCATAAGCATTATTGAGAGAACCTAACACGATCCAAGATCTAGCCACTAACCCGAAGCATCAATACGATTCGATAAACACGAGATGAATACTTTAAATACATAATTTATTTATAAATAGGATGAATACATATTAAGATAATAATAACTTATGGAGAGGGTAAATAATAACTTAGAACTCTCTCTCTCTCTCACTTAATTATGAACATAATCTACCTATTTATAGGCCAAAGCCCCATTCGTTAAGTTAGTCTCATTCGTTATATTTTAGTAACGAATGAGACACCATTCGTTGTGCCTTCATAACGAATGGTAATAACTTAACGAATAGCCTAGATAACTAATGAATGGACCCATTAGCTATACAAACCATAGCGAATGGTCATTTTACAATAAATATACAATCTAGACTATCTATAACTTATTCGATTGCTACGGACACCAAAACCGTGCACTAACAAACTCCCCCTTTTATGTAGTTCTCGAATACTTTAACTGCAAATCACCAGTCACAAATCATGCACTTACAGACTCCCCCTTAACTAATGATTCTCGGTCTTGTGCAGACGGACAAATCTTTAAGTCTTCTCAGCAAACCAATAACTTGTAGCCTCTCATATCAGATCTCCCCCTCAAAGTGAGCAACTCTTAGAGATCATCCCGATCATCCACTGGTGTATGATATGGTTTAATCTTTCAACAATCAGCAACAAGTCACCAGCTATCCGTCAGCACCGGTAAAGAAAAACATATCTTTACGTTTAACCTCGTCACACATATTTCATGAACAACCCGATCATTCAACATCTTTCACTTCGGTTTTCTCTCTCTTGATAACGTTTATCCCAAATTAGCTCTTTGAAGCTCTTCCACATCTCATTTGCTAAGATGCACTAATGTTTGGGCATATGATTCAGAGTTCCAACCTCTATTAATAAACGATGAATGATCAAATTCTTCAATCTATTGACAAGACTCGTATATTCTTCAATAAGATCAACCCCTTCAAGAGTTGTCACCTTCAATAGAAGTAATCCGTCGTATACTCATAGCCAACATAGTCAGGAATAAAGTCCCTCAGAACAATCCAATCAACAATCGAAGAACAATTACAGTCTTGAACTCAGTCAACGTAGCTTTGCAAGCATGAATTACCACCCGAATTGCAGTAATTTTTCAAGAAACCCTTGCAAACGTAGGAAGATACATGCTAAATAAACTTTATGAAAGTTTTATCTCCCCCTTTTCTTGACAAAATCAGCAAGGTCTTGAATAGTCTTCATATATCTCAAACAAACTCCTCCTTAAATTACTCGTGGTCTCCCCCTCAGCTAGTAGAAACGCGTAAAAACTCGACCTGAAAATATATTACCAAAATTTGCACGAAGAGTCTCCAATTCATTAGGAATATCTCTATAAATTTCGTTTAAGAATTTTTTTTCCGATTTTCCCGCCAAAAAATCACCGAAATTATCGAAAAATAAACATTATCGCCAAAATTTTCAAGAATTAAGTCTCACTTATGAGGAGTATTCAGGAAAAAAATGGTTTAAGAAAAACTTTCCCGCCGATTACTTTTTTTAACGAATGATCTCTCATTTGTTATCTCCATCCGTTAACTTAGTCACCATTCGTCAACCAGTTACTCATTCGTTACACGCTTAACGAATGTACTCAGTTCGTTATAAATTACCATCTTAATTCGTTATAACAATTACACGAATGTCCTTCATTTCGTTAAGATTTCCACATTCGTCATACACATAACGAATTACCTTAATTCGTTACCATTAACTTAACGAATAATCTTCATTTGTTACCATTAACTTAACGAATTACCTTAATGAATTAACTTAACGAATTACCTTAACGAATTACCTTAATTCGTTAACTTTAACTTAACGAATTACTTTAATTCGTTACCTTTAACTTAACGAAGTACCTTTATTCGTTAAAGTTTCCATTCGTTAAGTTTCCATAACGAATTGCTACAGTAACATAACGAATTAGGTTGTTAGATTTGAACTGTCACAGGAAAAGCGTGTTTCGCCGGAAAAATCAGTTACAAGGCCGGAAAAACGTAGATCTGGCCGGATTATGCAAATTCAAGCATTATCCATGGTGAAATCATCAAAACACCATAATTAACCATGAAAATCAACACGAACACTCGGATTTTTATTCTAATCACGAATCTATCATCCAATTAACTTAACAACCACTGATTTGATCCAAATCTGATCAAACGGTAACATGCTCTTCCATGGTGGATTCTTCAATATACCATAAATTAACACCAAATTATACCATAAGCTTCGTATTACCTTAAATAACACGAATATACCATCAATTCCACCAATAACACACTAATTTAATCCAGATCTGACCAAAGTCCGATGTACATAGAGAACACGAATAAACTCAGATTTTAATACCTTAATCGATGCACCGAGAGCAGCCATCTGCTCTGATACCAATTGAGTGAACATCATACGATCCAAGATCTAGCCTCTAACCCGAAGCATCAATACGTTTCGATAAACACGAGATGAATACTTTAAATACATAATTTATATATAAATAGGATGAATACATTATTGAGAGAATGATAACTTATGGAGAGGATAAATAATAGGTTAGAACTCTCTCTCTCTCTCACTTAATTATGAAGATAATCTACCTATTTATAGGCCAAAGCCCCAATCGCTAAGTTAGCCTCATTCGTTATATTTTAGTAATGAAAGAGACACCATTCGTTATGCCTTCAAAACGAATGGTAATAACTTAACGAATAGCCTAGATAACTAACCAATGGACCCATTCGCTATACAAACCATAGCGAATGGCCATTTTACAATAAATATACAATCTAGACTATCTATAACTTATTCGGTTTCTACGAACACGGAAACCATGCACTAACAATTATCTTCCAAATCTCGGTGTAACCAAAAAATTCATTTCTTTTTCATCTTGCTCTCATCCTTTATAACTTTTACTTCTCCTCACAGATCTCGCTTATGAAATCCGAAGTGCTAACTAATTTATAAAATTTAATTTTCGTGACAACCTCTTCACCTTTATGACTTAGTGCGCTAGCGACCACATTAGCCTCACCAGGGAAATACTTGATTTCACAATCATAATCCTTTATCAACCCCATCCATTTTCTCTTCCTCATATTCAGTCCTTTTTTCTTGAAGAAATACCTTAAACTCTTATGATTTGTATAAACGGTACACTTGAAAACTTCGCATATAATTTCTCTTTCTTCAACGTCTCCCACACTTCTCTCAAGTGTTCAGCATGGCTGAAATTATTCCTTGAATATTTTAAGATTATCATCAACAAAAGAAATGTCAGATTTGTCCAAAATCGGATGACATATATGCTGCTGGAGCATTCCTCAATCCAACGATATCAAGAGAAACTCTTAGTGTCCATATCGTTTTGGAAACGTAGTCTTAGGGATGTCTGCCTCTTTTACTTTCAACTGACGATAGTCTTCTCTGAGGTCTATTTGCGAGAACTAACTAGAACCTTACAATTGATTGAACAAATCATCAATCCGTAGCAACGGATATCTATTATTCACGTAAGCTTGTTCAACTCGCGGTATTTCATACACATTCTTATACTTCTATCTTTCTCTTTCACGAATATCACCGGTACACCCCCGCAGAGAAACACCCGACATTTAAACACCTTTGTAAAAGAGTTCTTGCAGTTGGTACATTAACTCTTTCATCTTGGACAACGCCGGGCGGTAATGTGATTTCGTTACGAGTTGTGCTCATGGTATTATATCTATCTAGAATTCTATTCCTCGTCCTGGTGGTAACCCTGGACGGTCCTCTGGGAACACTTATGGATAGTCACACACAACAAGAACATCTTTCACTTCTTTCGTCTCAGCCGTAGCTTTGACAACATACGCCAGGTAGGCACTACACCCCTGCCTTAACAAATTTTTGGCTTTTATCACTGAAATGACGTTAAGCCCTGAACTTTCTCTAATACCATAAACCGTCACTGTACCGCCATCCAAAGACTTCAACCTTATCAACTTACTCTTACATGCTATATGAGCCTCAAACTCAAACAAAAATTTCATTCACAAATGACATTGAACTCTCTTAAGGTCAAACAATAAGAGTAACAAGGAACTCATGTCCATCTAGTTCTACCTTACAATTCTTAATCATTCTCATACTTCAACGAAAGTATCGCTAGTGGTATCTTCCATAAGTCTCAGGTACACAACTACATTCTTCTTAGCGTCTTCCTTTCATATTCGCTACCCCATGTAGCCTCATCCTTTCATGCCTTTTCAATTAGGATAACTTGACAGTCACCCATCCTTCTCGATCATCTCTACTTTCTCATTATTCTCTTCGTTACTCACGATCCCAACAGGTTCCCTTATGGAGTTAACTATTGCAGGCATACTACATTTCTTCACTCTTTCTAGTCGGCTTATCACCATTTATTTCATGTTGTTTCCACTTGGTTTGCCTAGTTTTTGGGCTGCCTTTGATGCTTCAGCGAACATTGTTGGCATTGTAGTGCGAAACAGTTGAGAAATTCCCTTAGTGTATATGACTACAAGCTCCATGTGTGATCCTTCTTCATTACTTCATAAAGTCAAAGTTCTATTGCTTTTGTATATCGCTTTGTCACACCTTCTTCTAAAAGGGTGTCTGGTTGGCATGTATCTTACCACAGCGTCCAGTACGACCTCCTCGTGCTTGTCCCTTTGTAGCCGTCGTCCTATCTTATCTCTAAGGAAACACAAATTTTAACACTCCAGGAATTATTTAGCACATCATTTGTAAGGTAAGTAGTTAATGGCAGTGGGCAAGTGTAATTAACTCTTTACATTACTTATCACTCATGCAATCATGCAAAAGTACATATAACCTACATTCTTATCCCTAGCGATTAAGCTAGCATACATACATTCTTTCTTTCTTTAGCAATTAAGCTAACATCATACATTCTTCCACTTTCATTTAACATGCATAAACATATATTTCTAAATCTTTACATGAACTTAATCATGCAACTTACCTTTACCAAGCTTGTTTGAGCGACACATGGCTTTCATGAAATGACATCTTCTTTCTTTTCTTCTTTAAGTCTCATTTCTCTGCTCGAGTCTAAGCATATAGGATACTTATTTCTCTCTAACTTATGCTCTGATACTAACTTGTAAGGCCCCGGTCTCATTGCCCTACATTGGACGTTGGATTTACTTATAAACACAATTCAAAATATTATAGTGAATTAAAACTTTTCGCGAAATATAAATACATCAAACATTCATTACAAAATAATAAAATCTTTTCTTTAAACTTTCAAATTGTCTTAACATAGAACATCATAACTTTTCTTCACTAAATGCCAGTCAGCTCAATCCATGCCATGTGCCTCCCTCAAGCCAACTCTTTCATCCAATTTGCCTGCGTGCATACTAAAAGTCAGTTACATTGAGTGTGTTATAGTTAATCAAGCAACATACATTTCATACACATACTTACATATATGCATCCGAAGATACATATTATATACTTAACCTTTTTACCTTCCTTTCATACATACATACATACATACATTCCTTCTAACATACATACATTCTTTCACACTACATGCATAACTATCTTTACCATCTCAGATATTAGTAGGGTCTAGTCTCTTCTATCTCAAATATTAGTAGGGTCTGGTCGGTCCTTCTATCTCAGATACTATTAGGGTTTGGTCACTTCTATCTCAGATATTATTAGGGTCTGATCCCTTCCTTTTCTATCTCAGATATTAGTAGGGTCTGGTCCATTCTATCTCAGATATTACTAGGGTCTAGTCCATTCTTGCCGTTCCATACAACCATACATGCATTAGATATATACATACATACATATATATATATATATACATATATATATATATATATATATATATATTACATACATGTCTACATAAATATCTAAATATATACTCTTAACCTTTTCTACATTCTTTCTTCATTTCAATATCATTCATAAGACATTCATATAACATGCACTTACCACTTAAGGTAAGTGTATTAACTAACACATAGGATTATGCACGCAACCCCGAAATACATAACAAAGAAAAGCGGCTAGAAACTGAGCTGTGTCCTATTCCTTTCTGAGTTTATAGTAATACCCCTCCTTAGCTGTGTACGGATACCTGTTCAACACGTACGAGGTAAGTACTACTTTTGTATTCTTACGTGTCTATTCTAGCGTCTGTCTTTCTTTCTAAGTCTTTTTCATTTTAATCATTACCTTTATGTATTAATTTATCATTTTTTCTTTTCTTATACACCGTATAAGTTCATACACGTCGTATATGTACTTATTCGCCGTATATCTTGCAATTATATGAAAATATACTTATGCAGCATATATATCCTCAGCGTATATGTATCCGACGCATAAGTACATATACGCCAGATACCTACGTACATATACACCCACATGCTTCCATACATATACGCCTATATATGCATAATATCCGACGGATATGTGCCCAGCGATAAGCGAGGAACTGATAACACTTATGCGCCTGTATATGCATAACCATATACACAATATAAGTTAGGAACACATATCCGCCGTATAAGTTGAGCTTCACATATCCGTCGTATAAGTGTTATCAGTTCCTCACTTATCCGTTGGGCACATATCTGTCGGATATGTGTCGGTCAACCCCTCTTTAACGCGTTTTTAGGGTTTTTCAGCGATTCCGGCACTGTCAGCCACCACGGTTGGCCGGATTTTGATTGTCTTTGACCCATGTAGCCTCAGTTGATCTATATCCAAGCTAAGGTGACCCTTAAGTTCGTTTAATCACCCGATTCGTTCTAGCACTAGATTCCAACGGCTCATACGACGCCCCGGGGCTGCGGTGTCGGGTTCTATGGTGTTGGTTCAGCTAAGATAAATGATATCCTACCAAGTTTCATGCAAACCGACTTCGTTTACCCTTCTTTTTCACAAAACCGAACACTACTCATTTTACCCGAAAAGAACCAACTAACCCGTTTACTAACAAGTTCATTACTTTATCAATAATCGTGACCCATTCTATCATCCAACAAAATTGCATGCAAATCTGTACACGAAAACTAGACCTTTTTAACAAAAACGTACCTTTGAGGTTTATGTTCGAAATCACTCGAATAGACCCAAACCATATCAAACGAACTCGGTATTGAGTGATTCAAGCGGCCATGGAATCGTCTTTCCGCGATATACAAACCCATTAGTTCTCTGTTTTAAGAAACCGCCGCTACAGTTGCTTGAAAACCAAAACAGTTTCTGGAATCTTCATTTTTTGCTTTTAATATTTTGCTTATAAAAGTCGGCGTTCTAGACCTCTGATCGAAGATCTGATAGTGGGAATCTTCAGTTTTATTCTTTGAACACTCAATTAAAATTTGAGACTGATCCGACGATTAGATCTCTGGGAATCGTCGGATCTTTGTGAATTGTTCTCTCAAAAACGGGAATTTGGGTTTGAATGTGTTTCGAGGCTAGGATGGTTATAAATGAGATTGTGACTACATTTATAGGAAGAGGGTAGGGTTTCATGTTTAACTTTTCATCTAGTGACACTTAATACCCTCATACTTTACATAATTACATTTATATTTTATACTTCATTTAAACCCCGATTCATTTATAATATTAAACGAAATTTGGGATATTACATACTTCAATGACAAACATAGATTCGACGACGTTACGTTTCAAAATCGTTCTCGGATGTCTAGGCGTTTATTTTTGCACATCGCGGGAGTTTTGGAGCGGGAGTATATGTATTTTCAACAAAAACCCGACGCAAAAGGATATTTAGGATTCACCGCCATCCAAAAGTGTACTTCGGCTCTACGCATCCTCGAATACGGCAACATAATCGACATGAACGACGAGTATTTGAAGATGGCTGAGAAAACGATGCGAGAATCGTTGGAGATATTTTGCATCGTTAAATTTAAATTGTTTAAACGTATTGCGTTAAATTATTTATATTAATTATTGTTTAATTTAAATATTTTTTATTTCTATAGGAATAATACAATTATACGCAGGTTGTTATTTGAGGATTCCAACTTCAAACGACCTAACTCGCATATACGATGTACACGAAAGCAAACATTCTTTTTCCCGGCATGATCAGGAGTATAGATTGCATGCATTGGGAGTGGGCCAACTGTCCAACCGCATGGTGAGGTAAATACACACGTGGTGACCATGGAGTACCAACGGTTAGTCTTCAAGCCATTTGTTTACACGACCTTTGGATATGGTCGGCCTACTTTGGCCCCGTCAGGTCCAACAATGACATAAATGTTCTCAATGCGTCGCCCGTGCTAGAGTATTACATGAGCCGTAGCATACCGGTCTTACTGTTTTATGCAAACGGTACCTACTATCGCCACTGATATACTATTTGGGAGATGAGATATATCCGGAGTACTCGGTCATCGTCAAAACGTTTCAAGACTTGATCAAAGAAAAAAGAGAATACTTTAAGAAAAAGCAAGAGCCCGCGCGAAAGGATCTCGAGAGGTATTTCGGGGTTCCAAAAAACGTTGACATTATGTGAAAAACCCATGTCGTGTATGGTCGATGGCAAACATGAGCGATGCTATGCATACGTGTATCATATTGCATAATATGATTTTAGAAGACAAGGACGGAGCAATATGCCAACACTATTTAGCAGGGATCATTCCAGAAAAAATCCCTGAACCAACCGAAGAACAGAGAATGCAAAAAATTCACGAGCTCACATCAAGTGAGGTACATAACCAACTTAAGGCGGATTTGTTTCAACATGGTTGGGATAATCGTCTCGTTGAAGTCGAAGACGAGGACGAAGATGAGGAGGAGGACGAAGAAGAAGATGAAGACGAGGAGGAGGACGAAAACGAAGATGAAGACGAAAATAACAAATAGATTAGTATTTTTATATGTATTTTTATTGTATTTTTTGGTGTGTTTTTTATTTTGATTATAATTTATTTTTCTTTTATTTAATTAATTTAATAAATTTAAATAGCTTAATGTTTTTTGTATTTGTTTAATTTAATTATAAAAAGAAAATAATAAAAAAGGTGATGTGGCAAAGAAGGGGCTACAACATCATTACATCTCAAAAACAAAAAATTACACTTTGCTGACTGGGCGTCACGTGTCTCAATTCGCCCCAATTTGTAACCCCTCCATACACATAGCCTTACCATAGTTTGTAGTCGTAGGTTCAAAGAATTGATCAAGAGGAAGTCAAGGTATTCTTTTGGGGTTCCACAAGTTCAATGTATCCTACATTCTTAATATAGTTTGTAGCCGTAGGATCAATGAATTGATAAAGAGAGACTCAAGGTGTTCTTATTGGGTCCCACATACCTTATTGTAGCCTACATTCTTAATATAGTTTGTAGCCATAGGATCAAGGAATTGATCAAGGGAAACCAGGAAAGTCCATTAGGGTCTTACAACAAGAAGTGATGTACGAGTCCAAATTTCAAAGGTAAAGTTAATACAACTTCCAAAAATAAATAGTTTAGCAAGAAATTATAAATAAAATATCAAAAACTTTATCTTTTTTAAAATAAATCTCCAATATCTAGATAGAACTTTTCAAAACTTTAAAAGTTAAATGGGTTAACACGTGAAACCATTTATTAAATAACTCGTGCAATTTGGGTTCACTTATTTAACTACTAGGTTATTGACCGGCACGACACGTGCGTAAATATAGAAATTGTCAAGTTAACACATATATAATTTCAAACGACAAGTTATTCTTTTATATATTTTTTGAGATAGCAACGTGATTTCTAATTGCAATTAAAATCATAAACAAACAAAGTATAAAAATACATAAACTAACAAAGAATAACTTTACATATTAGAATGTTTATGAAGAAAATTTAAAACTTTAAAAAGTAATAGTAACAAAACACAAACAAACTTCACTAACATTAGTCTGAAAGGCAAGCAAATCATAAATTAAGCATTTAGGAAAGATTTTCGATAAGCATCCAAGAATAATTCTGGCTACTTTTCTTCCTGACTTGGAAACACAGAGGATGACATAACATTCATACACCAATCTAACAAACTAGTGATTAATTGACTATGAAAATTGTTTTTGCATTTCATGTGAAAAGTCTTGCACCCTGATAAACTAAAGCACGTTCAAAGCGTATCAAAGAACATAATCAAATTGAAACCTTTTTAAAATGACATGCTTAGACCAGAATCAAACTTTAAATTTTGAGAATGATTCAATTTAACCCAAACCAAATCGAAATCTTCTAAAAATTACTCATTATGATCCGAACCAAATCGGTACAATTTTAAATAGACCCGTTGAAACCTGAACAAAATTGATACCTTTTTATGGCTAACTCGTTGACTATAACTAATATGATACCCTTTTAAAATGACCCATTTTGACCCGAGCCAAAGAAAATCGAAACATTTCTAAAATGACCCATTTTCACAAATGAAAATAAAAAAAATCTTGAAGACTAAGAACAAATTGAAGGGTAACACATACAACGTTCTTAACTTTTGAAATATTTTCTACCAAATACGAATTCATTATTACTGGTTATGAAGATCCAAAAAGTTATAAAGTTTCAGTAACTTCAACCCACTTGAAAGTTGAAACTCATTTTAATTTGTGAACCCCCCATATTCTTTTATTTTTCAAAAGGCACTAACCAAACAAATTAAATGCAAATTGAAACGAAACAAAATTGAAAAAAAAACTAAAACAAAACCAAAACCAAAACCGAAAACTTAAATAAAACCAAATACTAATAAATTTAAACAAAAACCGAAATGAAACTAAAAACTAAAACAGATAAATCTGAAACCGAACAAAAAAAAGCTGTAAAAAACAAAATGAAAAACTGAATAAAGTTAAACCCACCTAAACCGAAACTAAAAAAAAACAAAACAAAATTGAACCGAAACTAAACAACTTTATAAAAACTAAAATTGAACAAAAACTAAAAACAGTAATGAAACCAAAATAAAAAATAACTAGCATGAAACTTTGAAAAGAAAAACTCAAACTTATTAAGGAACACATGTATTTTTATTATTAGTAGTATAGTATATTAGAATATATTGAGTGCAATTAAAATATATTTAATTTTAATATAATTTTGAATTATATTATTTGCAAGAAATTATGAGAAAGCATATTAGTTATTGAAATAGTTATTGATTTGATAGTATCGTATATGATAGTCGATTCAAAATATAATTATATTTGTGTTATCTTAGAAAATGTTGTCCTATGACTAGCTTAAAATGTAATCCATAAACAACTCTGGACAAGTCATATTCAACCATTCAACTGCGGACACACACGTGTAGAGGCCAGGAATTGAACCTCTATTTATAGAGGTTTGCTTTTGTTTCTCTACATTGTTCTCTGTAATAGATAATGGGATGAAATGGCTTTTGGGTGATTTTTTTAAATAAAATCTAGTGATAAAGACAATATAGAGCTTTTGGTTGAAGAAGTCTGAATCGGTTGAAACCTTACACCACACTTAAACAAGAATCAATAATGAAGAAACACTAGTTTGACCTAGAGGCTAAACTTGAGTCCAACCTAAATGCCTAGCTTATGTCTCAACCCGGTATGTACTAGTACAAAAAATGACCATTTTAAAACGGTTATTTAGGCTTTTGATACGGCTTGGAAACCGTTATATATATGGCATTGCAAAAAATGACATATGATATTTAAAACGGTTCAAACATAGATGTGTTATATCTAAAAGCAGTGCCGTCTCTGAGAATGTGTCGGCCTTTATATGCCCCGTGCGAGTTAAAAAAATGGGCCCTAAAATGAGTGTTCGTGCGCGTATGAGAAATAAATTTTTAAAATTAAACAAAATAATACTATTGTAGCAACACATAATGATTTGTTATACATAGTTACACGCAAGGTCAAATAAGAGATATTGTTAAGCCTTTAATTTAAACGAATTAAGAGGTATCAAATAATTTCATAACAATATCTGGTATTTGCCCTTTCTTGAAATTAAAGTTTGTTACGATTTCAAATGATCAGAATGACAGAAAAAAAAACCTAGTTTAAATGTCAAATAATAAACTTTATTTTAAATAATAAACTACTCATAACCCCACTAAGTCAACTAATACAATAAAGGAATTAAACGAGGATGAAATTTAAAACAAAGAAACTTAAATGAACAAAATTCAAAAGAACGTTGCTGCATTGACAATTTGATTTTGAGTTTGATTTTTTTTTATATTTGTTTTTTTCTTTCTCATAGTCTTTGAATCGGATCTCCATCAGGTTATTTTTGGGCTTATTTCATTAGTTTTACTCTTAAACTTCTTTGGTCCAGACCTAATACATGTTTTATTGGATTAATGCTAGACCTAGACTATTGTGTAAAAAATGATACGGGCCCTTCCCAGTTTTGGGCCCTGTGCAGCTGCACAGCTTGCACAGGCCCAAATCCGGCCCTGTATAAAAGGTAGTTAACACTTAACGATGGTACTAAAAATTTACAACGGGCCTTTAACCTGGGTATATATTTGTAAATTACAATATTAAGAAACCGTTGTATAGTAACTAAATACAATGAAACATTGATGTTGTTGAACGAGCAACTAACTGGTGTTTAAAAGTTTTAACAAAGGGCTACACCCGGTTTTAATACCTTTTTTACAACGAGCCCAAAACTTATGTATATAATTATTTACACAACGGGTCGTGAACCGTTTTGTTTTTAATGAACTAAATACAAAGACTTATTATATACAACGTTTACGTACAATCATAATATAATAAAAATATTTATTCATCCACCAGAATATACATTTCAATATACATATTCCATTTAAGTACACACCTAATACAATCATATTGATATACACCAAATATAAAGTAGGTTTATAAAACCTTAATGATGAAAGGGAATGGGTTTAAGTTCATCACGTATAATAGATAATGAGTTAAAGTTATGAAAAATTCGTAAACTATAAAGTAATACAAAAAATATAATACCTATCTGACTTCGTAGTTTTCGTGTAATAGCTGCATTGCTTGTCCACTCATCAAAATCCATTTGTTGAAAAATAATATATTTTTTATATCAACTAAGTATAATATTTAAAAAAACATGTATAGAAATGAGTACATGTAGTTTATAGAAATTTGTGGAGATGTTGTATCATAATTTTTTAAACTTGTACATAAAAAATAATTATATCTGTAAAAAAAGTGTCTATTAATATAGTATATTACCTCAAACACTTTGGATTTAACTATTGTCTTCAAATCATTCCATTGAAACTAGCTAGTATTCTACATATTCAAATCTTTATATACCTATGATTATAGAAACTTGTGGAGACGTTTCATCATAATTTAAAACTTGCCCAAAAAATAACTATATTTGTAAATAAACAAAGTATCTAGTAATCAAGTATACATACATCAAACTCTTTGAATGTAGCTCTTGTCTTCAAATAATTTCATTGAAACTAGCTAGTCTTCTACATAATCAAACCTTTATCTACATGTAGCCAAGGTTTCAAAAGTTGTTAGGCGGAACCTATGCGGTCGACTAGGGAGTTGGGTGTACACGAAGTACTCGGGGAATTCTCAGAGAGTACTCGGGCATATTAAATATTAAGCAAATTATTTTTGGATATTACATATGTGTCAAATATCATAAGTTTACTAATATTTATAACAAGATAGGTTAATATCAATATAAATAAGATAATTTTAATTTTAAATAATAAATTACTCTAAAAATCGCTAATCTTTAATTAAAAATTGATATTTGTTCTTTAAAATTATAGAAATACGAATTGCCTTTTAATTTTTTAAGTCAAAATCAGCCCAATTTCACTGTCTAAATATGATTCTGTCTGAGGTTGACCACGTTTGATTGATTATTAGTAACTAGGTGAAGTTAAAGAAACTCGCCTTGACGAGATACCTTAGAGCGAGTACTCGACCTTGTAAACCTAATTTTAAAACATTGCATGTAGCTTATATAAACTTGTGGAGATGTTTCATCATAATTTAAAACATGTGTATAAAAAAATAATTATATTTGGAAATAATCAAAGTATCTAGTTAATCTAGTATATACACCTAAAACTCTTTGGATGTAACTCTTGTCTTCAAATCATTCCGTTGAAACTTGCTAGTTTTCTACATAATCAAATCTTTAAATCATTGGGTGTTTAAAGTATTCCTACGTATTTTATCAATAAAGTTAAACTAAATAATTTAAAAATATATATTTAACTTAAAATATTCTTAAGTTAATGATAGTCTGATATTGTAGAAATCCAAACCCGTTAGATCTAGTTGCGAAACGATGAGCCGACACCTTAAACCATTAAAGTCATGTGATCCGGATGGAATCGGGTATAAACCAATCAAAAGATGAGTTAGGAATCACCCTAGCTCAGATTTGGATCAAACATGACGAAAAAACGGTGAAAGTGGTGGTGAAATAAGCGAGATCTCGCTTTTCTGGCGAGATCCCGTTATTCCAGCAATGGCGGCGCCGGAGATGTGGGTACGAGGTTGTCAGAGAATGTTCTGACATTTTGACCTAACCCTGATTCGCTAGGTAAAACTAACGAATTAAAGGTAATTCGTTAACGGAGGTTTGACGAACTAGCCTTAATTCGTGAACTGATTCGTTAACTGATTCGTTAATGAAGGAATGACGAACTAGCTCTGATTCGTTAAGGAATGAACAACGAATTAAACCCAATTCGTTAAGTAGTTCGTTAAGGAAGAACTGATGAATGAACCCCCTGTTCGTTAAGGTTCAATTCATTATAGGGTTCAGCTCGCTATAAAGTTTGATCGTTATGATGACCAGTGTGTTATAAGGTACACTTCGTTATGAGGACTGGTTCGTCATATAGTCCGATTCGTTAAGGACCGGATAACGAACTAGATGTTTGGCAGAATGACAGAATAGTCCATGGACTTAGAAAAGAATGAGATAATTATATAATAGCCCTTGGACTTTGATAATTTATGAACGATACCTTTAAAGGTTTACGAGTAACGATTAACTAACCGGGTAATGATTCAATGAAGTAAAACCTACTTAGACGCGTAAGACTAATTAAGTAGTAAGGGGAGTGGCTAGAGTAGTGTTTAATATTGCATTTAATAAACAGTTAGTCGCGCACAGCTCAAGGAGGAGTAACCTTTAACGGAAGAAGTAAGCAAGTTCATGTGAGTTTCTAGCCCCACTCCCTTGTTATATTTTCGGGGTTGTGTGCATACTCGATGTGATTAGTCAATACACTTACCTTAAGTGGTAAGTGTATGCTATATATGATATATATGATAGATATGAATGACTGCTTGACGATACGTGAACGATCTTCGGATATTGTATGTACCGCCAGGTGGTATTTTGAAGATAAGATTGCTATATATATGATGTATGAATGATGTATGTATGTTATATGATATATAAAGGATTGATAGTACGTGAACGATCTACGGATATTGCACGTACTGCCAAGAATAGTGATTGTCTCCTTATATGGATATTAATATAGAGTTCCCTTTACGGATAATATATATTGTGTTCCTCTAATGGAAAGCCTAGTGTTCCTCTAATAGAAAGCATAATGTTCCTCTAATGGAAAGCCTAGTATTCCTCTAATGGAAAGCATAATGTTCCTCTAAAGGAAAGCCTGGTGTTCCTCTAATGGAAAGCATGGAATTGTCATTTATTATTATTTATACTCAAAACTTTGGTTTACTTGCTCAACTTTATGTTGACAAAATATATATTTTCACGCATGGTGTAGGTAGCTTTATCGGATGAATCAAGTATTGGGAGTTAGATGAGACCTTAGGTTGCTTGATGATTGAAGAGAACTTTTATTTTAAGTTATTTATGTTTTGATTATTTATTTGTAACGGTATTTCATTTGAAACGATGTTTGTGCTTTTCAACTTGATATATGAATGAATAATTTAGATATTGAAACGTGTACTCACCTCGATTGACGAACAAAAGTGAAAAGAGAAATATTAGGAATGATGGTTCGCGGAAAACACGCGCTTCGGGAAAATACCGATGAGAAATCCTAAGTAACAAATAGTTTCTAATAAATACGGATTAAAAAAAGAATCTAAAACTAGAGAGAGGTTCGGGTTTAATGATCGAGTGAAATCTTACAAAGGCTATTTATTTATTATAAAAACTTTATCGTAAATAACATGACTCAATTACATAAAAATGCTTAATTAATTATTTATAAAACTTTTTAGTTTACATAAAGAGATTTGTTTATTTAAATCTAAAAATACATTTAATGTGTGTGTGTGTGTATCATTAATAAAGATTTCTTTTAAATACTTACTCCAAATACTAGAAATTAAAAAATAAATCATAAGACTTATATGAGACATGATTTTTTTTTCATAAAATACTTGTAGCTAAATCTTAATATATTAATTAAAAAGATTAAATCTAAACATATTTTTTATATTAATACCATTTAACAATTTTAATACTAAAATACATATACATTTATAAATATATAGATACATATATGATTTTTAACCATGAATCGGAAACGTGATTAGTTAACATGTCGGTTTTAAGAAAATAAAAATTAATTACATGTTTTATAATACTTATTTTATAATAGTTAATTAGATGAATTAACATTAATAAAATATTAGACGCTTTTAAAAATAATATAGATACAAATGGAGCTGGGGGGGATTCGAACTCGCGCCCCCAGCGCCTAATCTTTAACAGAAAACCAACCAGTCACCTGAACTGGCTGAACAACTTGTTTATATCTCAAAAATATAAATACATATCCAGAAGGCTAAATATCTAAATAGAAACATGAACCCTAACAATTCAATCGATCAATTCGTTATGTTTTAGTTTAATCAATCATAGGGTTAATGCTAAGTGATGAACGGCGATCAGTAATACGTAATTAATTACCTTAAACAGTTGTAAATGTAGGGTCAATCTGGATGATGAACATCCGGCGACAGATTGATTAAGAGCAGGGTGTAAACAGACATGATAATACAATTAATGTTGGGGGAAATTCAGGCCACATGTAGAGGATGGTTTATGTGCGAAGAATTGAATTATTAAGATGATTATAGTGTATATTGATAATTAGGTTAGCGCCGATTTGTTTAAACGTTCAATACGTATCCATATTGATATTGTTTTCTAATACATAGAGTCAACAGACCGATTACAATAAGAATAACGTGTAACTTGATTTGATTTCCAAAAATAAGGACGAGAATTGAGGATCAAGAAAACCCAGTTGGATCGGGTTATGAATTAGGGTTTGGATTTGGGAATTGAATGTGGGTTATCCAGATTATGAAAATGGGTTATAACAAAATTGTAGTTTAGTCCCTTGGGGTTTAAGGTGAAACAAACTTGGGTAAGAGTTTAAGTTTGGGATGAATTTGTATATAAGTCAAAGTAGTTATATTTATATTAATTAACTATGATAAGCAATATTAATAAAGTAATATTAACTTGAATAACGCGATATGTTTATCGATAAAATTTTCCGAATGTAAAACGAGTCGGGTCAATGAATAAAATATTATTTTGGATAACCGAGTTGTTACAGTCTCCCCTACTTTAGGAAATTTCGTCCCGAAATTAAATAATACAATAAAAAAACCATAAATTTTGAGGAATTTTTTTTTAAATATAATTTAAAAATTTATCATAGCACAGATTTTTGAATAGTTAAAACAACGCTACAAATGCAAATCCGATAAGGGCACTTATATATAGGATGTACTAGCGGCGTATCCACCATGTTCTTATCATTTCTACATTTGTACCGCTATCCCAACTACTCTCAATTCTATATTATGACACACAACTTTACGCTTCATGATTTCCATGCGAGGACTTCGATAATTATGTTCCGGACCATAATTATTGTTATCGTCGGATGGTCCACATGATTCGTCTCATCGTGTGGGTTTACAAAACATTTGAGTAAAACATGATTTTGAGGAAACAAAAACAAATTTAAGGATTTTTAATTTAGAACACTAGGAAGTCACCAATGTATAAAATAATTTCAAAAGTTGTAGTGGATTTTAATAAAGTAAAGAAATTTTAAGACGACTTTTAAACGTAAAGATATAAGGGGTAACTTATAAATAGTTAAGGTTAATGAAGATAAAGAAATAAGATGGAAGTAGGTTTTAATAAACAATCTAGTTAACCAAAAGAAACTTTATTTATTAGATAAATAGTTCAAACACGGAAATAATTCAAGACCATAAAGAGGCGTTACAATACGTAATTAAGAAAGAGAAAATAAGGTAAGATAGATAAAGAGAACGGCAAAGGTCTTCATGATCGTTAGGTAGCTTAATTGGCGTGACTTGAGGCACCATAAGGAGTTGTAGGAGTAAGAGCAGTTGAGGTAGATTGATTCGACGTTGCTTGGAAAATTGGAGCTTGAACGGTTTGCAAGAGAGTTGTTTGGTGGAAATATGTCCGGTAAACTTGAGCTTGCGGTTGCGGGGTTTGATAATGTTGGGTTAAGTAAGGTTGACCTTGACTGATGGGAGGAGCTTGAGGGACATGAGGTTGATGGGTTTGAGTCGGGTAAGCATGGGTTAAGTAGTCGGGTGTAGTCATAGTTTGGGCTTGATGGGCATGGATAAGTTGAGGGCACATATTACGAAGATGACTTGGGTCCTTACAATGGTAGCAAGCACGGGTATTAGGAACATCAGGTTGAACATGAGGGGTAGGTTGTTGCGGAACAACTTGTGCAGTAGACGGGACACGACTAGTGTTAACAAGATGGCCATTTTATTACATTGGGTGCAACGACGGTATAGGGATTTAACCGAGTGATGATGAAAAGGACCGAGGTAAGGTTTCTTATTTGAGGAGAGTCGCGGGTGGTTAGGATTTGTTTCAGCAAGGTTCTTACGTTTCTTGTTGTGGGGATAAGTGGGGGTAGATGGTTCGTAGTCACCAGCAGAGGAATTAGTGGGAAAAGTTGGATCGGTTGTATGGAGGTTCCGAATTTGAGTTACTATTCTGGGGATCGCGGCATTTAACTCTTTGGCAATACAGGCAGCCATACGGTGGTCATGAGAATCAGACGATTGATGTTGAGGATAACGTTGGTATCTTGAATGAGACATTCTATAGGGACCAAAAATGAGGATTTATAAGATGAAGGTTAAATTGAGAAAGTCAATAAATTAATAAAATGGTTAAGTATATGGATAACTCATGATAATGTTACCTTGAGAAGTAAAGAGATTTGCGTAATAAGGATTAAATGTGAAGATTATAAGATGAGGGGGGTACATAGCGTAAATAGTTGTTAAATGATGTAATCAATATGATTAGTGTGTGATGACTACATGAGGAGTTAAGTCAGTTTAAAATTTAGATTATTAAGTTTACAATAAACTAACGAAATATAAATTGTGGATGTTGGCCTCCCATGAGCTTTCCATGGCAATTTGAATGGCCCAACGAACTAACGAAAAACAACTGAGTTGGACAGCCCATGAGCGTTACATGGCAATTTGATTGTCCCAACTAATTAACGAATTAACAATGCAATGAAGTTTGTCGGCCCAATGAGCGTTACATGGCGTTCTAACCGACCAAACTAAACAACGAACTATCGAAATAAATATGGGTAGTCGGAGTATCTTGTGAACCACCACGTTTGATTACTCCAACAAAAATACGTAAACAAGTTGAGAAATGGATAGTAGGAGTGCCCATGGGTTCCATGGATTTTTCACCCAACTAACAATTTAATTAACGGAACACAATAATCGGGAAAACTGAGTTTAACCATGAACCACCGTGAATTCGGTTTAAAATCAACCTAAGGTGTCGGTCATATGGAATTTATGGGTCTCGCTCGGGTCCATAGGGTTGAGTACTGTGGTCAGGTTATCACCCAGGTAAGGAATAGCGTCTTACCTTTGGTTCTAGGAACCGTTTTGTTAGTGCCCAACTCACAGTTTCTCTTCCCCTTTCATCTATCACAGGGACATGCCACATAACCTAGCCTTAAGGTGTATGAGTTAAAACAACAGGTGGGAATTCTTAAGGAATTTCCCGAAAATAAAAGCAATCTACTTTTCGAAAAGTTTTCTTTGAATGTTGAGGCATAGCCTTGGAGTTTGTGTGTGTGTGCATAACAATACAATAGATAATAAATAATAATTATCTAAGAAAGCTGTAAACAATTTAAAATTAAACATATAAAGGTAAACATATAGGCATATACGGGGCTCCTAAACATGTGTCTAAGGCAATATCTAACGAATTATCTTAAACCTTCGGCTCTAATACCAATCTGTCACACCCCAACCTACGGCGGAAATGCCGGGCGAACTGATTGCTCACAGCTTTTCAAATGATACTATCATGCAACGTTATTTAGATGACAATATCTATTTAATTCGATTTAATAATTCAAATAACTCAAGTACAAAATACTATTTATTAAACAAACAACAGTTACAAATTAAATTCTTGATTGTATCATTCCTAACTTAAATTCTTCACTAAGTCGTCACCAACCTGCATTAACTTTCTACAATAACCTTCATATGCGTATAAAATAGAATTTTGTCAACAACACATGTTGAGTGAGCAACACCAGTTTAGTTGTACAAATAGTATATATAACAAAATACGTAGCTGCAACAAGTCATATGAGAAGAATAAATTAACCAAATGAGCAAGTATAACTGAGATGTCGAGAAGCACAAAGGCTATAACGACTGGAGTACGATCATACTAGACTGAGATTATGTTGGACCTCTCCGAATGCGGAAGCATACAAAGCAAATAAGCACATAAACAAGTACGGTATAAGTTGTTAACACATAAGACAGAGTTGCAGTTTTGTGTATAAGTATATGTGAGAAATATATTTACGCATATGTCCCCAAAACGTGGAAAACAAGTAAAATAGGGGAATGTGGTACTCACCTCGATTGATGAACCAAAGTGTAAAGAAAAATATTAGGAATGATGGTTCGCAGAAAACACGCGCTTCGGGAAAATACCGACGAGAAATCCTAAGTAACAAATAATTTCTGAATAAATACGGATTAAAAAAAAGAATCTAAAACTAGAGAGAAGTTCGGGTTTAATGATCGAGTGAAACCTTACAAAGGCTATTTGTTTATTATAAAAGCTTTATCGTAAATAACATGACTCAATTGTATAAAAATGCTTAATTAATTATTTATAAAACTTTTTAGTTTATATAAAGAGATTTGTTTATTTAAATCTAAAAATACGTTTAATGTGTGTGTGTGTATATATATATATCATTAATAAATATTTCTTTAAAATACTTACTGCAAATACTAGAAACTAAATAATAAATCATAAGACTTATATGAAACATGATTTTTTTTCATAAAATACTTGTAGCTAAATCTTAATATATTAATTAACAAGATTAAATCTAAACATATATTTTATATTAAGACCATTTAACAATTTTAATACTAAAATACATATATATATATATATATATATATATATATATATACTAGTAGGTACCCGCGCGATGCGGCGGCGATGACAATTTATAACGTGGTACTCATTTTCTGTTAGTTTATCAACCCATTCGTGATCTATTGGCTTTTTTTCTATTTGTAGCATCGCTGTGGTCTATCTATTATGTGAGCTCTTGAGACATACACTGGAGAACGTAATGAAAATTTGATAGTTTTTATATACAAAAAAAAGAATTTGATATACTTCAATAAAACACTCTTAAAACTTGATTATATTATTGGATAGGAAAACAGGATATTTCACTTTGAATATAGAATTCTCTCAACAATTTTTTCCACTATAACTTTTTATAAGTAGGTTTAATACTTTTATTGTTTTTACATATCTAGTATTCTTGTAACTTGAATCAATTAGTATTATATAATTAAATTAAGACTGGCACTTGTACTTTATTTGTTTCTCAAATATCATATTGTGATAATGTCATTTATTCTTCTCACAAATTGGTCGTGTTACTGCTAATAAATTTCAAATATATGTTTCGTTTTATAAAATACACATCCCATTCATCTCTCCTCAAGGTCTTCTCAATCACCAATTTTCTATATGTGAAACATGTGTTCTTTATTATCAATTCCCATACACTATTTCTCACTTTTCACATTTATCTTTTACACTTGACCTTCATCAATTCTTCATATCATCAATCGTTACTCGCATCCAGCTAAAGTCTTCTATGCAGCTTGGACTTTGACCAAAACTCTTTCTCCTAATGGTTTCAATGATGTATATACTACAAGCCGAAATGAAAAATCAGAATCGTGTGAATTAGAAGTCAATACTGAGCAAACTTTATTGCATTATATATAACTGTTTGACTTATAGAAGTCAAAACTAAACAAAAACTAATACATTTTGACAGTTTGACTTTTAAAAGTCAAAGGTTAACAAATTTTATTGCATTTTGAAACAATAGTGCATGAAATTTTTGTTAGTTGTAAATTATGTCACAACTTGTGGAGCATAACCCAGGTAGACCTACACAGATGCCACATAAGCCCTTAGATTTCAATCACTAATATAGATAAATTAAAAATGAACTCTGTGTGAGGGACCATACCTTTTGCATCTGGAAGCTTGGCTTCTCTTCCAAAGTTCTTGGTCTTTTCAGTATCATAGAATGACCCGAACTCATTTTTCTACCATTCCGTTCTAACCCCGAACACATTTGACCGTTTAGAGTCATCAATCTCTAACAGGAACCAAATATAATACTTCTTAAAAAAAACTTGACCCAAAAAGTAATCTGGGTCCAATTGGTGGAGATCAAACTTGGATCCAACTGGTGTTCAGGTTCCAACTCAAACCCGAGCCCCCTCTGTGTTCAACTATCTATAACGGCTCGGTTATATCCTTCATGGCTCACGCTACTTCCAAGTGCCTCTCCCTGCATGGGGGATAAAATAAAAACGTTTTACAAACAAAATATAATATTGAAAAACAATAAAATGCTTATGCTTACTTCTTTCCATCCCATATTTTCTAGAATTCTTCGAAAGCAGCTTTTTCTCAAGTAGCAGAAACGGGAGACAAACTTTGCAGGTCAACTTCATCCTTGATATCTTTTGACCAGGATCCCCACCAAAACTGTCATGCAAAGTTCTCCCTACAGCTTTGTGTCTATAGGTATAACACTTGTGATAATAACACAATCTGTGATTAAACATATAAAACACGAACAACACAAAAAGAAACAAATGATACAAAATCGAAATCAAATATATTATGTATCTATGTATTAGATATGATTAAAAAGTATTTAACACAATAATATAATTTTTCAACCCACGAATGCTCTATTTCACTTCATAAGTTCTAAAGGTAATTAATGTGTAAAAACCCCTATTTTTACCATTATGGACTGTTTTAAGTAATAAAATGAGGTTTATGTATTTTTAATACACTTTAGGTCATTATTGAGTCGAATTTAAAAGATTGCTTTTTTGATATTTAACCAACCCAATACCTTTTTTTTCATGTCGGGTTCGGGTCACTTCAAACTTTACTCACTTGGTGCGTTTGGAACATATTATGACCCGAATCGACTCGTTTACCTATAAACAGGTCAAAATTGCTTCTTTCAATGTTAAAAAAGAAACTCGCCTTATTCGATTAACCTACAAAGAAATACCCGAACCGTTAATTTTCTCTTTGTCCCTTGATTCGTTCTTAAGTACGCTCTTAACCTTCATATGTGATAAGAAAAACAAGTTACGCATAATTAAAAGTTTCATTTTGGTTACTTGCCATTCAATTAAATATTAGAAAAGTAATGCAGATAATCACTTACGTGAAAGCGATACCAGCTAAGACTTTCTCGTTTCTGAGTGTTAAATGGTTTTTATATCTTGGGTGAGCAACAGTAGCAGCGTGTGCACGATCCAGGGACTGTAAGATTAACAATTTGGCAAAAGAGGCCTCCATTTGTGGCTGATTGTTCTACAAAACATCAGATTTAACACAATTCGTAAGAAAATAGAAACACATCACATGGAATATAGTCCATAGAAGAAAAGAGGGTACCAAAACGTAAGGAAGAGAAAATAGAACATAAGCAACATAGTTCAAGTGACACACCCTGGTAACAATCAGCAATCTGTTACACAAAGATTGGACAGATCAAATCAACTTTGACCCGTACAAATGACTCGTTTACTTTGACCTTTACTGTATCCATAACCCGAAGTCATTTCAACAGTTGACTTTACAAGTCAAAATATGAATCTTGGACCTGCAAAGTTGACATTAATATTTCAGTTACCAATATGTGTAATGATGATTGAAATATGAAAAAGGCCAAAAGCACAAACCTTGTCATGTTCAGTCACCGTCCATATCTTAAATTCAAACAAAAAGTTGAAGTTGAAGAAAGCAATGTGTGGATAAGGTAGCAGCCTTTTGCAGAGAGCAACAAAATGGTGCAGAATGCAAAACATCAAGCAAACTTTCTTTCGCCTTTTTTGATCGTTCTCTAGTTTCATTCATAACAATTTTAAAGGCATAAACATCAACTACCAACCCTTTTCTTATGCCATCAACGAAAATAAGAAAACTATATGTTAATAAAAATAAATACATTATAATTTTCATTAAAAAGATATGTAAAAAATAACTGTTATAGTTACCTAAAACGCGGTTCGCTACGGTTCGGGAGCACGGACCTCGTACACCCTAAAGAACTTCTGTAGCCACATACCACATGGTCAAAACCTGCAAATCCATAGATGTTGCCTCGCTCCACATTCATTAGCTTGTTCGGTCATGGTTACACCCCGACACCTTAAAAATGAAAGAAAGGTAAATGCAACCACAGATCTTAACTTCGCCGAAAAAAATAAAAACATGAATGACAGTTACCTTCATGGCAGGATCTTAGTTGACCATAACCCTTCATTAGTACTCCACCTCGCCGATGAACTTGTGTTGAGCACCACCATTATCACACTACAAAGGTGATTGTTCGCTTTTAGCAGTCGTGCCTCCGAAACTAACAATGCCACGTTGGCTTTAGTGATATCAACAAAACATTCGTCCATAACGAAGTCAAGGCCTTCAAACATCTGATCACAAACTTTTCTTTCAGCAGCAAATCATCAGTAAATGTACTGCCATACAAAAAATATGATAATATTAGTCATTATCCAGTGAATCTCAGACATAACAGCAGCAAGGAGCAAGCATGACAAATATTAAACCCCAAATTTCAAATGAAGTCTATTTTGCAACTGGAACAGATAACTTATTGTTACAAGTATACAAACGTTATTCATTATTTGTATATTTATGCTTATAATTAATAAAAATTAACATTAATAATGGTGTTTGCCATCAAACTCGGAGTTCAAGCAAGTTTATTAAATTTGAAGAACTGGATCATTTAAAATGCCACATGTATTATATAACCAGCGAGTTGTATCTATTATACAAATAAATACATTACACAACACAATTTGAAATTACCACTTGTTAATTTGTGTAATGAGTAATACCTGTTAATAGGATCCCGATATTTGTTATCAACATTATGCCTAAAATTTTGACACTTCGAGTCTCCAACCTACATTTATATAAGATATGATTACATATTTATATAAATAACAAAATGTAAAAAAAGTAATTAATAAACGAGTTGAGCTCAAGCTTCAAATATTACTCACGAGCGGAACTCGAGTTTATAAATAGGGGTTTAAACAAGCCGAGCTTGAGCTTTCTTTAGATCTCTTTGAAATATTACACATGATATTCGGTGTATTGTAAACCTGAAAGGTAATTTTATGCAACATAAGATCTCTTTCGAACTTATAATCCATGTTAAATCACCTTCAACTGAGTGTTCCAGTATGCGCTTTTTTCTGTCTTAACGCCAAACACTTTCATCTTTTGACTTCAAACTTGTACTGTTTTTAGGGTTATTTTCTTAATTCAGACCCAGGAATGCAGAATACATGAGAACGAGGATATACATCCAGAATCTTCCTTTTGCAGGAACTCTCGAAGAGTGATTCAAATTCTGTTAGAACCGTAAAACTGGAATCGATATAATATGGCCCTTTTCACTAATGCCAACATATATATATGGGTCAACTTCTCTTCTCTTCTCTTCTCTTTTGTTGGAATTTAAAATTGTGTTCACGGGAGAATTAGATCTGAACTTTTGAAGGGGAATTCAGAATTTGAAACTTGCTCCAGCTGAGCGGGATTACATTCAACAGTTGTACCTTAGGCTTTCAAAATTGTAATATGTATTTTACTCCAGCTGAGCGGGATAAAACCCGACCCCCACGCCCGCCAAATGGCACGACAGCGAGGAGCCGGTAAAACCGGGTGAGATCAGGACTCGAACCCTGGCAAGTCAGGGTCATCCCTCATATCTCCCATATAAATTGGTGATAGTGAGGTTTGAACCTCCTACCTCTCACTAATAAAGTGAGTGCTCTACCATTGAGCCACAACCAATTTTTGTTTACACAAGTTGATAAAATAAAAATCATTTTTCATCTAATTTAAATGTGTTACGCTACTGTTGTTTTTTACTCAAAAGAATGTAATTAACTACTGAGCAATAACAAATACGAAATATGACTTAACAAAACAAAATACAACATTCTATTCAATGCATTATGCAGTCAAGAACATAATATAGGTTAATTAGTATGCTAACAGTGGTCTCATTACAATGAAGTTGGTGTCCAATGCTTAGTGTATGATCCATGAATTCTATTGTTAAATGTCGGTAAAAATGTTACATAACTCAAAATTGTTTAGCTGTTGATCTTTTTGAACATATGAATATGCTAAAGTGGTTTTATATCATACAATAAAATGTATTTTCTAATATACAATGACACAAAATTTTGAAAGTAATTGCATAATGTATGTATCTTTGTTGTCCCATACTTGCAAAAATCATCTTTTCCACATTTGTTGGCCTGTACCCAAAAATGAATACTAAATAAATTTAAGTTGTTAATGAAATATTTCAACAATCATCACATCTAAATTTTTCATATCCATATTTTGCTAGTGGACCCAAACCAAATTGATAATATTTTTAAAACGATCTGTTTTGACCTGAACTTATTTGCATCAAATCCACTGGGTTGGGCCATTTTAAAAAAAAGGGCATCTGGTTTGGATCAACGGGCCATTTTTATAATAAAAAGGTCGATTTGCTTGGCTTGACAAACTATCTAAAAAAAGGTCAATATATTTGGGTCAAACCGTGTTTGGATCAAAAAGGGCGTCTAGTAAGAGATCCGCGCGATGCGGCGCATACAGGTGATACTGTTCTCATGATTCGTAATAAAAAAGAATGCATATATAAGTGATCATAACCAAAATACATACACAAATACGTATACATATCAACGTACATATGTATATAAACAAACATATGATACGCCTATTTCATAAACAAGCATATCACTGCACATGTCATATGAATACACACATCTACAAACTATATGTATATATCCAAGCATACATACTGTTATACATGTGCATCTCCAACTTTAACTATTTTGAGTTTTGACTCCCATTTGTGACTTCACCGATGAGATATCCCAAACACAGCAGTTTCTCACCACCATTAAGTCTCAAAACAACCTGCTCAATAAATTTTTAGCATCAATAACATAAGTCATAAACATGATAAACATGCAGATATAATTAGTTACCAGCTTCGAGTTTAAAAAACATGCTTTTTTGACTGGGCATAAGTCACAATGTTCTTATTTGATAGAACAGGTCAAGTTGATTTACAAACACTTTTTTGACCCATTTTAGAAATATTAAAAACTAATGAATGTTTTGAATTATTGTTGAAAAACAATATCATTACGAAACAAATTATATATACAATGAATGTAAATGTATTTATATGATACTTACATAAATCGATGCATTAAATATAGACTTTTTTAAAGCAGGCCAAACTTGTCACAAATACAAAAAATAAAATAACTTTTTTAGAGTCACATTAGATGTAGCAATTTGCAGATTCAGTCACATATTATCGATTAATTCAACTCAATTGTTGCAGAGCGAATCATAATTTTTAAGAGCAATTCTGAAATTGTAAAATAATTCGAGCAGTTTTCAATTTTGAGCTTGATTTTCGTGTGCTTTATCTAAAGATCAATCTCAGCTCTTTAGTAGTTTTTATAGATTAAGCTTGAGCTCAGCTCGTTTATAATTTTTAATAAACGAATCGAAGTAAAATAATTCGAGCAGTGTTCAATTTTGAGCTTGATCTTGACTCTTTCGTGTGCTATATCTAAAGATCAAGCTCAGCTCTTTAGTAGTTTTTATAGATTAAGCTTGAGCTCAGCTCGTTTATTATTATTAATAAACGAATCGAACGTTCATGAGTTGTTTGGCCTTTAAACGAACCAAACGTTCATGAACTGTTTGGCAACAAGTTCTTTTATTAAATAAACAAACAAACATGAACATAGTTTTTTGTTCTTTTAACTGAATACGTAACTTAACCTTAAATAATTCGTCTAAACACTAAAACCTGCCTATCCATAAATATAAATATGGAGCAAAAATAAAATCCAACACTAATCAAAATTGGGTAAATCAAATTGATCAAATTATATTAAAACGTTGAATGTGAATTTAATAGGTTTAAAGTTTAGCTCACATGAATGCATTACTCTTGAAAGTACCGGAGTTGACCTGAGAGTCAATGAGATCTCACCCTGAATGTAACTAACAGTGTAAAGAGTTAATTCCTCCTACCAAAACCATAAGCCAAAAGGACCTATTTACCTAAAAGTCATTTGACTAATTGCCAAAAGGAAAAGGGTAATTGCCCGTAAAAGGGTTGTCACTTCGACTGATTTGACTTATTAAGGTCAAAGAAGCTTCAAGTTATGTATTGACTTTAAAGTTGACATAAATATAATGAATGTATATAACTGAAGGGTGTTTTAGTAATATCAGTTACCTTTTACAATATGTCTCTTTAGCTATGAGTCAATCAAAAGTTGACTGAAACCATACCACCGTCTTGTGTATCAGTCCCCTTCTCTATCACCAAAACCAGTTTCCAACTCAATCCAATTATCCTAAAACCAGTTTCAAACCAACCAAAACATATACCTGAAACAAAAATAAACAAAAAAAAGTCAATTTCACATATTCCAATGAATAGGAAAAGAATCATCATATTGTGTTTTGCAGCTTTGCCATTTTAAATTTGACATACTTGAGCTAATGTCAAAGCATTTCATTTATGGATGTGTACACTAACATATAACTGTTATTCATAATATGTCCTCTAATTGAAGTTCATACTTTTATATACATGTTTTAATTCACATGTAAGTTTTAATTACAAACACGTTATTATTATTACTATTATTATTATTATTATTATTATTATTATTATTATTATTATTATTATTATTATTATTATTATCAGTTTTGAGAAATAACACACCTTGCTCTGCCCTAGCTTGCATGACATCACAAATCTGTTTGATCATGCCAAAATGGTAAGCTTTGAAGCAGCAACTACTTCAGAAAGGATAACCTACATAAAAAACTATAAAAGTTTAAATCAAAATAATTAGAAAAAGGAAAATATTATATTGAAAAAAAAAGGTAAAAAATTATATTGATGAGTTGAAAGTTAACCTATATGATAACAATTCGACGACTACAACAAAGATATTACTAAAGTTCTCAAACAGACTACAAATGGATTTGTATCCACAACATAGTTGAGCAGTTTCATGTATTCTAAAACCAGCTCTCCATTTTCAAATTGATAACCCTTACACAATTACAAAGATACAATAACCTAAAGCATTTGATATATGTGAAAAGGTTAAAAAGATAATGTCTATACCTTACAAATTGTATCAAAACCAGCTTTGATTCAACCATGCATCAGCCACCTTGGCTGTTCAAATCTTCCTCAGCCTCAGAATCATGGTATGCACAGCAGCACACGTAATTTCTTTTCTTTCATAGCCTATGGTATCTTAATAGTATAAATTTAGGCCTGTAATTCAGAAACATAATAATAAAGATCATCAAATGTGTCATAAGATTGCAACTTTTTTTCAAGAAAGCAATTATGAGCGAAATACAATATATCTGACTTAATAACCATATATAAACCTGAACTCGGACATCAAATGTTGAAAAGCATGAGTGAAATCTAACATGTTTATGAATCAAATCGAACATAGACCTTGAATTCTGTTTAGGTCGTCTCTACCACAGGTAGTCACCACGGATGCCTCCATTCGTTAGAAAATCTAACATTAGCCATGGCTATACACGTTAGATCAGACCAAACAAATAAATATATAATAAAAGTAAAAAGTTAGTATACTCTTACCCAATAAGTAAATAAACGTATGATTCTTGTAGCTTGTGTTATTTGTTCCTTAAGAACAAACATATTAGAATTCAAAAACCATGGGCAAACAAAACACAAAAACCTAGATTCAGATGCTAATTTAATTCACAAAATTAGACATAAATATTGAATTTGTGTTGTGTAACACTGGATTTTGTAAACAAATTGAAATGTTAGTACCTTAATGAAACCCTAGCCGTCGCCTGGAACTACTGACCGCGCAGCGAACGAAACTACGCTGACATCTTCATTTAGTATGAGGAGATGAGGTGAGGGATGGAAGATTGCAAGGGTAGAGAAACATAGCACATAGAGTTAGGTCCGTTCTTCGGCCACTCACACCCGAATTCGATCATAGTGGTGACAGATGTGAGGGGTGAGATAGAGAGTTTAGATGTTGGGTGGGATTTCAAAATATTAATATTGTATCCTTGCTATATACATTATAAGATAGTATATATATATATATATGCATTTATAAATATATAGATACATGTATGATTTTTAACCATGAATCGGAAAGTGATTAGTTAACATGTCGGTTTTAAGAAAATAAAAATGAATTACATGTTTTATAATATTTATAGTAGTTAATTAGATGAATTAACATTAATAAAATATTAGGCGCTTTTAAAAATAATAGAGATACAAACGGAGCTGGGGGGATTCGAACTCGAGCCCCCAGCGCCTAATCTTTAACAGAAAACAAACCAGTCACCTGAACTGGCTGAGCAACTTGTTTATAACTCAGAAATTTAAATACATATCCAGAACGCTAAATATCTAGATAGAAACATGAACCCCAACAATTCAATCGATCAATTCGTTATGTTTTAGTTTAATCAATCATAGGGTTAATGCTAAGTGATGAACGGCGATCAATAATACGTAATTAATTACCTTAAACAGTTGTAAATGTAGGGTCAATCTGGACGATGAACAGCCGGCGACGGATTGATTAAGAATAGGGTGTAAACAGACATGATAATACAATTAATGTTGGGGGAAATTCAGGCGACATGTAGAGGATGGTTTCTGTGCGAAGAATTGAATTATTAAGATGATTATAGTGTATATTGATAATTAGGTTAGCGCCGATTTGTTTAAATGTTCAATACGTATCCATATTGATATTGTTTTCTAATACATAGAGTCAACAGACCGATTACAGTAAGAATAACGTGTAGTTTGATTTGATTTCCAAAAATAATGACAAGAATTGAGGATCAAGAAAACCCAATTGGATCGGGTTATGAATTAGGGTTTGGATTTGGGAATTGAATGTGGGTTATCCAGATTACGAAAATGGGTTATAACAAAATTTTAGTTTAGTCCCTTAGGGTTTAAGGTGGAAACAAACTTGGGTAAGAGTTTAAGTTTGGGATGAACTTGTATATAAATCAAAGTAGTTATATTGATATTAATTAAATATGATAAGCAATATTAATAAAGTAATATTAACTTGAATAACGCGATATGTTTATCGATAAAATTTTCCGAACGTAAAACAAGTCGGGTCAATGAATATTATTTTGGATAACCAAGTTGTTACATAATCCGAGGCTATGCCTCACCCTTCAAAATTATTTTTTTAACTCTAGGACGATTTTTTTATCGGGAAATTCCTTAGAAAATCCCACCTTTTTGCTCCCCTCTCCTTGAGGATGATTTGTGGGACGGATATGTAGTAACTGGAAGGGGGACACACTTGTTTACCGAACCCTTGACACCAAGGCTTGCGAGCCTAAGGAAGTGCAATGCGCATAAATCTCAATCAACCGCGAGACCTGGTTGCCTTCCTGGAGTGTTTGGTAAGGGTGTGAAACTTATTAGGCCAAAGCATATCACACCAAACGTACCCGAATCTACTACCCTCATTGTATCAACGTGGTCATGTGATGATCACATCCTTAAATTTATAACCGAATTCATGGTGAGTCGTGGCTAAACTCGGTTTTTCCGTATTGTGTTTTGTTGATCAGATGGATGAAGTATGTACAATGGGGTGGTTCCCGAACTACTTCAACCATATACCTCAACACCCCCCCCCCCAATTCGACTTTCGATTGATTTTGTTAATTTGGTGTTCGATAATTTTCATTTGTTAGAAGGACCCATGGTGGTTCATGAAGCCCTAACCGACAGATGAACCCATGTATTTTAATTCAAGTTATGTTATTATAGAGATCTATTTTTTCTCAAAATGTTAAAAATAATAAAATGTTATATAATTAAGTCTCGTAAGTAATGAATTCTCAACCTCAAACACAATCCCAACCTCAATGCACGATTTCTATATTTCATCAATTATTTATACTTGCTACATTCACCCGAGTCTTACGAATTTTACACCTTTTACTCCTGCAGTATGTCTTCTCGCCTCATCAATCGTAGCCGTCGCACCGGCAACTCCGGCTGCCACATGTCGTCCTGCATTGCTAAGGGCATCGTGGAAGCCCTCCCAACGATCATCTCCCAATTGCAAACTGTGAATGCTTCTTCATCATCCATAACTTTGAACCCAAATGCTCACCCCCCTCAAACAATTCAAGAGTGCCAACCCGCCCGAATACTTCGGTATCGACGATGCTACCGTTCTCCTTCAATGGTTCGAAGAAATGGAGAGCATATTCCTCTATTGTGAAAGTCTTGAGGACAAGAAAACCACTTACGCCTCGAGCATGCTTAAGAAGAATGCCCTCAATTGGTTGAACGGTGAGAAGCGCACGCTTGGCGTTGAGGTTGCCATGACCTTGCCATGGGACGACCTCAAGAAACTCATGCTCAAGAAGTTCTGCCCAAAATATGAGCTTCGGAGGTTGGAAGAAGAGTTTTGGAACTTGAAACAAGAAAGTGGAAATGACACCGTCTACAACGATCGTTTCCATGAACTAAGCCTTCTCATTCCCCACATGGTCACTCCCCTTGAACGTGCAATCGATAAGTACATATCGGTATGCAAATCCAAGATTCCGTTCTAAGTCGTGACCCTCAAACCCTCCATGATGCCATCACCTTAGCCGGTACCCTCACCGAGAACCACGTTAAGGCCGGGACCTTGACACGGAAGAGTTATAAGAAGCCTAATGCTAAGCCCACACCTGAGCCCACTAAGGAATCCAAGCCCAAATCCTCTAAGCCCGAATCCTCCAAGAATAACAACCACAACAACTCATCCCATTACCGCAACAACAAGAGAAAGCCCAACTCCCAAAATTATGTCTTAGCCCAACCTCAAGCCCAACAAGGACCTCCAAACAAGAAGCCCTACACCAGCCCACACCCGTATTGCAACACTTGGCAATGCCACCACCCGGCCCAAGCCACTTGTCGGGTGTGCACCAATTGCCATCGATTCAGCCACCTTACCCAATACTGTCGAGAGGCACCTCGTGTGCAAGCCGCTCCACCGCGGTTCGCACCATCAAACCAACCCAACCGAGCCATCCCTCGTGCTCCAACCATTAACCCCGCAACGTCTTGCTACAACTGTGGTGACCCAAATCACCTTCGCAACGCGTGTCCTCGACTCGCCCAAGTTCACCAAGCCTATGTTGCACCACAACCCTACTACACCTCCCAAGCCTCAAGTGCAAACTTATCAATCCCAAGTAGCCCAACTCATGGCTCCTCCAACTCTTCAAGCTCAACCCATGGTCATGCAAGCTTATCAAGCTCCAACCCCTCAAGCTACAACTTCTCTGTAACATCATGGGAATTTTTAGCCAAAAATGACAAGTTTCCAAAGTATAGGGATTAATTCTGCCAACTTCCAAACTCCAAGGGCTAAAATGAAAAGTCTGATTTCTTGTCCTATCGCGGTACGCGACGGGACAAAAGACATGCCCATCGCGTACCGCGATGGGGCTTGGTCAAAATTTCTAGAAAGAGTCAACAGCGTACGCGATTGCTGTTAAGCCTACGTCATCGCGTACCGCGATGACGTGGCCTGACACGTCTGACACCTTTTCACCACGTGTTCACACGTGGCACACCGGTCGCCACGTGTCCCGACACGTGGCACACCGTCTGCCACGTGGAGACACGTGGCAGACCTACTGTCTGCGTCATCAGACCTACATCGCGGGACGCGACGGGTCCCCAAGGACCGGGCGCGGTACGCGATTGGACCCAAAATTTGCCTATAAATATCAAGGTCCGGGGTCTTCATAACTCACACCAAAATCAGTTTATAATCCTCTCTCTAAACATCTTACTAAACCTCGAAATTCGTGCCAGCGATCAACCGTGCCCCGATTCCTCAAAAAACGTGCTATACCTCGATATTCATACCACTCCCGTACCGACGTCCCGACGATCATTCTCGAAGTACGTGCCGTGAAGCGTTGGTGTCTCGAGTTGCGTGCGAAGTGAAGTGGCGATCAAGACGAGGGTTGAAAAGGCTAAGCGGCGTAGAAGTGTTGCTCGAGTATCTAGGGAATTATAAGCCAAGGAAAGGTAAGGCTTAATACCCAATTAAAATAATAATATAATATTAAAGGCTTAAACCCTAAGTCGAAAATATATACCTCGAGAATAAATGATATAACAAAGAAAAGAAATAAAGAAAGAAATGTGTATATATATATGTGTTATATAATCTTTGTTATAATTATTATTATTTAAGTATAATGTGTATTCTTAAATAATAAAGAAAAGAATACGTTTCTTAAAGAAGAAGAAACGTCGGGTTTTTATAATAAACTAAAGGTTTATAAATATTGCTTTTAAAACTAAAGGTTTTAAAGTAAAAGATTATTGAACTAAAGGTTCATCGAGGTAATAAGACTAAAGGTCTTAAGCCGGATTGTATATCCGACTAATAAAAGTTATACTCGTACTATAGGTGCGAGATAGCAAGAAAGAGTACGCAAGGACGGTGTTGGAAACCGATCCCGATCAAAGGTGAATACGCCCCACTTTTACAACTTGTTTTCAAACAAATAAATGTGTTATGTGTAAAACTTTACATGAGGACAAGTGCCTCTAAAAACATTATGAATAAGAGTAAAAGCCTAGCCCTCAGGCTGTAGTATACGTTTGTCTGGATCCTTACATATGTGGTTAAATGCGGTGGGCACATCGCACCACGCCTGGTCACGACCTCCAGCCACGATGGGCCGAACCAAAGTATGTTCGTGTGAGAATGACCTTGTGTATATTTATGGTACCTAAGTATGTTGGGATGTTGTGGTGTCTTGCTGGGGTGACCTAGGTAGAGGCTCGAGTTTATAATGATATTGTTTTAACTTTGTTATTCCTAAGCCAAGATGGGCTGAGGCACGCGTAACCCTCGAGGGTTAACAAAGTAAAAGAAAATGTTTTCGCGTCAGCATATTCACCAGCAAATCTTTATTGACGTATTTTTATAACATTTTGCAGGTAATCAAGATTAGAGCTTAAAGGACGAAGGCTCAAGAATCCGATGGCTCGGATAATTTTTGTTAAATGATAATATAACTAAATGGTGGTTTTGTAAACATAAAACAAGTAAACGTAAATGGAACTTTCGTTCCATCTTTTGCATTGTAAATAATTTACAACTTTGATCCTTTTATTTTATATAGATTTCCGCTAATTAATCGTAACTCTGATTTATTTACCAATGTGGTACCAACTATCGAGTCGCACTCCTAGGCCTAAGATGGGGGTGTGACAGGTTGGTATCAGAGCCATCGATCTTAGCGAATTGGGTATCATAAAACAATGCCCAAGCTTCGATCCAAGCATAGGAAAATATTTTACTTGTTTATTTGAATAGGGATAAGATTGGCTGGTAATCCTTTCTTTCCTCTTTACATTCTAAACCACCCATTAAAGATGTCGTATGAAAAGTTAATGGAGTATTATGACCGTGAAGCAAGAAGAGCAAGGAAATACTACAAATTCCCAAAAGACGTCATGGATGAAGATTACTTTGAGTCCTTCTTTAGCCGAAACCAATACGTTGAACGTCCCAAACCGGTATACTTACCCGGGACTGAACAATGCCCAATTAAACTACCTGATAGTCCGCCACCGCAAAGAATCGAACCCTCAAGACACTCGAGCTATCATCCACCCACAATGCCTATATACCATCTATCCGAAATACCGACGTATCACCCATCAGAGATCCCTACCTACCAACCATCAGAGGTTCCGCAATACTTTCCCACTGGATATTTCCCAAATGCACACCCTTCCTATACCTTCCTTTCAAACTGACCAATTAAGGAAGAACAGAAGTCCCCATCCTCTGACTGGATGCAGTGCCACTCCGACCAACGAAGGTGGCATACTGGAAGCTCTACCGCTCTTGAAGTCAACTCACAACCCAACAATGGCGAAGGATCATCCCGCAAACCAAGATTGAGGGTGACGATGCCCTACGAGAGTTTCAAGATGCCCGCGATGACCAACGAAACCACACGGTATATGGAAGAGGAGGAAGAACCTATGGAGGAAGAAGAGGAGGATCCCGAAGAGGAGGATCCCGAGGAAGAGTCCGAACCGGAAGAAAAGCATCCTGACAATCCGAATGAGATATCAACATCCATGGACGGATCAGTCACTTCCCACAACCCAAGTTACGGTTCCGTCGATCCGTATGTTCAATATTTGGAGCAACTAAGGAACCAAGCTTCGTCAAGCTTACCGCCATTTCAAGGAACAATTCCTTCAATTCAAGAACAAGCCGATGAGATTCGTGAGCAAAATTAAGCTGCCAAGACATACCTCTACCTTGCATCTTATCAGACTTACGTCCCGTATCTTGAACATAGAAACAATTTCGAGATGGTGACACTGGGTTACCGTGACCCACCTCCACAGTATGGATACCTCGACGTTATCCCACAGTCATATGAGGAACATCTGGATCGCGCCTTACACGAAACCGACGATGTGAAGAAAAAGATGGATGGGGAAGGGAAAAAGAAGAAAAATATGGGAGAGAAACTTCTCCACAAATGCAACAAACTGACGAGGGTTGTTAAGAAGTTTTTGAAGGATTAAATGATGGTGGTGATGGCGTATTTCAAGAGATGAAATGTGTGTGTACTCAAGTTTATGTGTAATGTGATGAATAATGTATGGATAAGAATATATATACATTGAATATGAATGTATATATATATTTGTATGTTGTAATAATCCTTGTATATACCCTGTATGGTATATACAAATGATGAAATAAAAATGTGTGTTAATAAAGAACATTCGTTAAATTTCAGATATAAAAGAATAAAAAGAAAAAGAAAAAATGTCTCAATAAAGTAATAACTTTGAGGCTTCCTGAAAGGAAGCCGAGAATCGAAAAGAAAAAGGAAAGGGACCCAAAAAAGAACAAGAAGATCCAATTCCCGAAAAATTTATGGATCGAATTCAAAAGATGATGTTAGGGAAGAATCAATGGCTAGGTCTCAGTCTAGGCAAACAAAATATTCTCACTCGGCTAATCCTTCCCGAAAATCTGTTTCTAAACCCCGCTCTAGACCTTCTCGTATGGAAGAGAATGTACATGAATCGAACGCTGATGGTAGAGTCCGTCAAGAATTTAAAAAGCTTAAGATTGGTGGATGTTCATTCAAAGACTTTAAATACTATGGGCCAAAGGAATTCCATGGAAATAAGGGAGTCATCTCAACCGTAAGGTGGCTTGAAGAGATGGAGACGATTGTAATTACGAGCAAGTGTTCGGAAGAAGAGAAGATTCAATACTCCGCCCTGATGTTCAAAGGCGAGGTGCTAGAGTGGTGGAACACACTAATCATGAGTAAAGGAAGGGAAGAAATGTATGGGTTGTCATGGAGCGAGTTTAAGGAACTATTAATGTCGAAATTCTGTCTGATGCATGAAACGGACCAAATTCAAACCAAGTTTTTATCTCACAAGTTTGTCGGAACAAACCTTCGTGAGTATAATACCAAATTCCACAAATACTGTCGCCTGGTTCCCCAGCTGGTTACCCCGGAATCCAGCAAAGTCACACGCTACATATGGGGATTGCCACGAGAGATTCGTGACATGGTGAGGTCGTACTTGCCTCAAACCGCCGACTTTGCGATGGAGTTGACTGGATACTTAATGGGCGGAATGATCCGCAACAAAGAAGAATATAAAAGGGTCGTGTCGACGCAAGATGCGAAAAAGGAAGGAAGTACCCGTTTCAAGGGTAAGGGAATCGACCAACGAAGGTCTGGCTTCAACTCTGGCATTCCTCAATGCAAAACGTGCAAAAAGTACCATAGGGGTCGATGCCATTTAACTCCCCGTCCTTGTGAGTCATGTCACAAACTCGGTCACGCCACGACCGATTGTTGGAAGAAGTAGATGACCTGCTACAACTGCAAGGAGATGGGACATCTTAGCTTTGAATGTCCCAAGAATAAACCCACGGTTGGTGGTGCGGGTGGTAGCGGTCTATAAAAATAAGCCCAAGAAGGGCAATGCAAGAGTGATCGTCCTTGATACGAAGAAGGCGGTCGACACACGGAAACCATAACCGGTACGTTCCTTGTTAACAATGCCTATGCTAGAGTCTTGTTTGATTCAGGAGCCAACTTAAGTTTTATAGATTATAATTTTTGTAGTCTATTAAACAAACCTCTAATAAAACTTAATAAAACTCTAAGCATCGAAACTGCTAATGGCAAAATCATCAAAATCTCCGAAGCACCAGAAAACGGAAAAATCTTATTAGCTGGTTATACATTGCCTATTCAATTGCTACCTATGACCCTTGCCGGTTTTGATGTTGTATTGGGTATGGATTGGTTATCCGACAACCATGCACGTATCCTTTGCAATAACAAGACCTTTGAACTTCGAACCCTGACAAACGTACCATACGAATCGAAGGGGATAAAGACGCTGGCCAAGTTAGCCTAATCACAATGATAAGGGCGAACAAATGTTTAAACCAAGGATGCTTAGCATTCATGGCCTACGTCACCGAAGAATCTAAACCCAAAGAAATCAAAAACGTTCATTTTGTTTCCGATTATGCCGATGTCTTTCCCGACGAACTCCCCGGCATTCCTCCCAATCGTGAAGTAGAATTTAGAATCGATCTCATTCCCGGCACTGCTCCGATCGCCAAAGCTCCATATCGCCTCGCACCCACCTAGATGAAAGAATTGAAGAAACAACTTGATGAGCTTCTCGAGAAAGGATTTATACGACCAAGTTCATCGCCATGGGGAGCGCCGATACTTTTTGTCAAGAAGAAGGATGGATCCATGTGAATGTGCATAGACTACCGAGCCCTCAACAAAGTTACGATCAAGAACCGATACCCACTCCCTCGAATTGACGATTTGTTTGACCAACTCCAAGGTGCTAGCTTCTTTTCAAAGATCGATCTTCGTTCCGGCTATCACCAACTCAAGGTTCAATCCGAAGACATTCCAAAGACCGCGTTTCGAACAAGGTACGGCCATTATGAGTTCACCGTTATGCCATTTGGACTTACTAATACGCCGGCTGCGTTCATGGATATGATGAATCGTATCTGCAAGCCTTACTTAGATAAGTTTGTGATCGTATTCATCGACGACATATTAATTTACTCTAAGACTAAGGCCGATCATGAAAATCACCTTCGAACGTTACTTGAAATTCTTAGAACCGAGAAATTGTACGCCAAGTTCTTGAAATGCGAGTTCTGGTTGCACGAGGTGCAATTTCTTGGTTACATCATCAACAACTATGGTATTCAAGTAGACCCCGCTAAGATTGAAGCCATCTCTAAGTGGGAGGTCCCAAAATCGCCAACCGAGATTCGAAGCTTCTTGGGATTGGCCGGCTATTATCGAAGGTTCATTGAAAACTTTTCTCGAATCGCTGTTCCCTTAACCTCCTTGACTCGAAAGAACATCAAATACGAATGGGGAACAAAGCAACAAGAGGCGTTCGATATACTTAAACAAAATCTTACCCAATCTTCTATACTGGCCTTGCCAGAAGGTATTGAAGATTTCGTTGTCTTTTGCGATGCATCTCATTCCGGCTTGGGATGTGTATTGATGCAACGAAAGAAAGTAATCGCTTACGCCCCTCGTCAATTGAAAGTACACGAGAAGAACTATACGACTCACGATCTAGAGTTAGGCGCCATAATCTTCGCACTTAAGATATGGAGGCACTATCTCTATGGAGTAAGATTTACCTTGTACACTGATCATAAGAGTTTAAAGCACATCTTTGATCAAAAGGAGCTCAACATGCGCCAACGAAGCTGGATGGAGACTCTAAACGACTATGACTGCGAAATTGTCTACCACGAAGGTAAAGCCAACGTTGTGGCTGATGCCTTAAGTCGTAAGGAACACGAAAAGCCGAAAAGAGTCCGAGCGTTAAGGCTAGAACTTCAAATTGATCTTATTGACCAAATCAAATCCGCTTAAAATCAAGCGATCAACAAGAACCAAATCTCGGATGAGAAACGTAATGGCACCATTGACTCGTTAGTCAAAGGTGACGATGGTATTCTTAGAATGGGAAACCGAATTTGGGTACCAATTGTTGGAGGATTGCGTGAGAAGATCTTAAATGAAGCCCATAAGTCGAAATACATGATGCATCCCGGGAGCGACAAAATGTACCATAACCTCAAAGAAAACTATTGGTGGAATGGAATGAAAAGGGATGTCGCTTCGCATGTGGCGAAATGTTTAACATGTTTGAAAGTCAAGGCTGAACACCAACAGCCTTCGGGATTGCTTTAGCAACCCGAACTTCCCGTATGGAAGTGGGAGTTGATTACTATGGATTTCATTACCAAACTCCCTAAGACAACTCGACAACATAATGCAATATGGGTAATTATGGATCGATTAACAAAGTCCGCTCACTTCATACCTATCAATGAGTCGTACTCAATGGACAAATTTGCTCATATCTATGTTAACAACATTGTGGCTTTGCATGGAGTGCCACTGTCCACTATTTCTGATCGAGACAGTCGTTTCATGTCTAATTTTTGGAATAGCTTCCAGCAAGCGCTAGGTACGAAGTTAAACCTTAGCACTTCCTATCATCCGCAAACCGATGGGCAAAGCGAAAGGACAATCCAACGTTGGAAGATATGCTCCGAGCTTGCGTGATATACTTAGGTGGAAGTTGGGACGACCACTTACCCCTAATGGAATTTTCGTACAACAATAGTTATCACGCAAGTATTCGAGCCGCACCATTCGAGGCGTTGTATGGTCGAAAGTGTAGAATGCCCGTGTGTTGGTCTGAAACTGGAGATAATCAATTATCGGGACCCGAGATAGTCCAAGAAACTACCGATAAAGTTATTCAAATCCGCGAACGACTTAAGACTGCACGTGATCGCCAAAAGAGTTACGTCGATGTCCGTCGTAAGCCATTAGAGTTCAAAGTCAGTGATAAAGTTCTTTTGAAAGTCTCGCCATGGAAGGGCGTAGTTCGCTTCGGCAAGAAAGGAAAGTTGAGTCCTCAATTCGTTGGACCCTTTGAGGTACTAGAACGAATTGGTACCGTCGCATACCGATTGCGACTACCCGAGGAAATGCAAGGGATACACGATGTATTCCATATCTCGAATCTGCGTAAATGTTTAGCCGATGAATCTCTTTCGATGCCTATAAAAGATGTAGAAATTAATGAGAACTTAAAATTCGTTGAACGCCCAATTCAAATCGAAGATTCGAAACTTAAGAAACTCAAAAGACGAACATTGAAAAATCGTGAAAGTAAAATGGGATTCCCGACGAGGACCCGAGTATACTTGGGAACTTGAGTCTGAAATGAGAAAGAAATACCCCCACTTGTTCTCGTAAAGCAATCTCGAGGACGAGATTATTTCAAGGTGGGGAGGATGTAACATCACGGGAATTTTGGGCCAAAAATGATAAGTTTCCAAAGTATAGGGATTAATTCTGCCAACTTCCAAACTCCAAGGGCTAAAATGAAATATCTGATTTCTTGTCCTATCGCGGTACGCGACGGGAAAAAGACAAGCCCATCGCGTACCGCGATGGGGCTTGGCAAAGTTTCTAGAAAGAGTCAACATCGTACGCGATTGCTGTTAAGCCCACGTCATCGCGTACCGCGATGACGTGGCCTGACACGTCTGACACCTTTTCACCACGTGTCCACAAGTGGCACACCGGTCGCCACGTGTCCCAACACGTGGCAACACGTGGCACGACGTCCGCCACGTGTCAACACGTGGCACACCGTCTGCCATATGGAGACACGTGGGAGACCTACTGTCTGCGTCATCAGACCTACATCGCGGTACGCGACGGGTCCCCAAGGACCGGGTGCGGTACGCGATGGGACCCAAAATTTGCCTATAAATAGCAAGGTCCGGGGTCTTCATAACTCACACCAAAATCAGTTTACAATCCTCTCTCTAAACATCTCACTAAACCTCGAAATTCGGGCCAACGATCCACCTTGAAAATCGTGCCCAGATTCCTCGAAAAACGTGCTATACCTCGATATTCATACCACTCCCGTACCGACGTCCTGACGATCATTCTCGAAGTACGTGCCGTGAAGCGTTGGTGTCTCGAGTTGCGTGCCGAAGTGAAGTGGCGATCAAGACGAGGGTTGAAAAGGCTAAGCGGCGTAGAAGTGTTGCTCGAGTATCTAGGGAATTATAAGCCAAGGAAAGGTAAGGCTTAATACCCGATTAAAATAATAATATAATATTAAAGGCTTAAACCCTAAGTCGAAAATATATACCTCGAGAATAAATGATATAACAAAGAAAAGAAATAAAGAAAGAAATGTGTATATATATATGTGTTATATAATCTTTGTTATAATTATTATTATTTAAGTATAATGTGTATTCTTAAATAATAAAGAAAAGAATACGTTTCTTAAAGAAGAAGAAACGTCGGATTTTATAATAAACTAAAGGTTCATAAATATTGCTTTTAAAACTAAAGGTTTTAAAGTAAAAGATTATTGAACTAAAGGTTCATCGAGGTAATAAGACTAAAGGTCTTAAGCCGGACTGTATATCCGACTAATAAAAGTTATACTCGTACTATAGGCGCGAGATAGCAAGAAAGAGTACGCAAGGACGGTGTTGGAAACCGATCCCGATCAAAGGTGAATACGCCCCACTTTTACAACTTGTTTTCAAACAAATAAATGTGTTATGTGTAAAACTTTACATGAGGCCAAGTGTCTCTAAAAACATTAAGAATAAGAGTAAAAGCCTAGCCCTCAGGCTATAGTATACGTTTGTCTGGGTCCATACATATGTGGTTAAATGCGGTGGGCACATCGCACCACGCCTGGTCACGACCTCCAGCCACGATGGGCCGAACCAAAGTATGTTCGAGTGAGAATGACCTTGTGTATATTTATGGTACCTAAGTATGTCGGGACGTTGCGGTGTCTTACTGGGTAACCTAGGTAGAGGCTCGAGTTTATAATGATATTGTTTTAACTTTGTTATTACTAAGCCAAGATGGGCCGAGGCACGCGTAACCATCGAGGGGTAACAAAGTAAAAGAAAATGTTTTTGCGTCAACATATTCACCAGCAAATCTTTGCTGACGTATTTTTATAACATTTTGCAGGTAATCAAGATTAGAGCTTAAAGGACGAAGGCTCAAGAATCCGATGGCTCGGATAATTTTTGTTAAATGATAATATAACTAAATGGTGGTTTTGTAAACATAAAACAAGTAAACGTAAATAGAACTTTCGTTCCATCGTTTGTATTGTAAATAATTTACAACTTTGATCCTTTTATTTTATAAAGACTTCCGCTAATTAACCGTAACTCTGATTTATTTACCAATGTGGTACCAACTATCGAGTCGCACTCCTTGGCCTAAGATATGGGTGTGACATTCTCAAATCCAAGCACCTCAAAGAACTCAAGGTCAAGTTTTCACCATCAACGCTCATCAAGCCCGAAACTCTAATGATGTGGTGAATGGTACGTTTCTAGTCAATAAGCATCATGCATCGGTAATATTTGATTCGGGAGCCGATAGGAGTTTTATTTCCCTTGATTTTGAATACATACTTGATATGCCCCGTAGTAAATTTTCTAAGCCCTTCACGGTAGAGATAGCCAACGGTAGTTCGATCACCATTGACTCCGTCATTCGGAATTGCACGATTACTCTCAATGAGCAAAAGTTCTCTATCGATCTTATTCCTATGCAAATGGGTAGCTTCGACGTTATTATTGGTATGGATTGGCTCTCCCTCCACCATGCTGAAATTTTACGTTTCGAGAAACTCATTCGAATCCCTATCGATGAGGGCGTGATTTTAAAGGTTCACGGAGAAAGACACTTCTCAAAGCTAAACCTTATGTCGTGTCTTGAAGCCCAACGTTACTTACGCACGAAGTATGTTGCCTTCTTAGCCCATGTCATCTCAAAAACCGATGAAGAGAAGAAACTTTCTGACATCCCAATTGTCCGTGACTTCCCTGAAGTCTTTCCCGATGACGTTTCCGGACTCCCTCCCATTCGCCAAGTGGAGTTCCGTATTGATCTTGTACCCGGAGGAAACCCCGTAGCCAAAGCACCTTACCGCCTTGCACCTTCAGAGATGCAAGAACTCTCCAACCAAACCACGTAGCAATGACCTTGTCTCGTTGCATAAGAACACAACCAAGACCTTGAATAGACGCGTCACAAAAGACGCACGCTTCGCGTCAACTCAAGGTGCACGAGAAAAATTACACGACGCACGACCTCGAACTTGGTGCGGTCGTGTTCTCCTTGAAAATATGGAGACACTACCTTTACGGTACGAAATGTCTGGTCTTCACCGACCATAAAAGTTTACAACACATTTTCGACCAAAAGGACCTCAATATGAGACAAAGACGATGGTCCGAATTGTTAAGCGATTATGATTGCGAAATTCGCTACCACCCCGGGAAAACGAATGTCGTGGCCGATGCTCTTAGTCGTAAGAGTCATGTTAAATCCGTCTTGCTCCATTGTGTCACCATCTAATTTGACCTCCAAAGCCGCATATTCGACGCACAACACGTCTCCGTCACCGAGGGTAACTTACACGACGAGATGTCGTGTGGCGCCGAACTCCAATTTTAAACCAAACGTAATGGCTTACTCTATTATTTGGACCGTTTATGGGTCCCCGATCGTGACGGTCTTCGCATGTTCATCCTCAATGAAGCTCATAAGTCACGATACTCTATTCGTCCCGGTGCGGATAAAATGTATCCGATCTTCGTACCATGTTTTGGTGGCCGGGAATGAAGAAAGATATTGCGCTGTATGTATCTAAATGCCTCACTTGATCTAAGGTTAAAGCCGAGCATCAAAAGCCGTTTGGTTTGCTCGAGCAACCTCCGATCCCCGTTTGGAAATGGGAAGATATAGCCATGGATTTCGTTACCAAACTCCCCTCTACTCAAAGTCGCAATTGTAGTATTTGGGTGATTGTTGATCGTTTGACCAAGTCAGCTCATTTCATATCATTCCGTGAAAAGTCCTCCATAAGCGAATTAGCCCGACTCTATGTCAAGAATATCATTTGTCGCCATGGAACACCGTTGACCATTATCTCCGATCGTGATGGTCGATTTACCTCTCATTTTTGGAAATCGTTGCAAACCGCCTTGGGTACTCGTATAGGCACCGCTTGTCACCAGCAAACCGATGGTCAATCCGAGAGAACAATTCAAACTCTCGAAGATATGCTCCGCTCTTGCATACTAGATTTTGGTGGAAATTGGGATACTCACTTACCACTTGTAGAGTTTTCCTACAATAATAGTTTTCACACTAGTATTGGCATGGCACCCTTTAAAGCTCTCTATGGCCGAAAATGTCGTTCCTCGATTTGTTGGAACGAGCTGGGTGAATCGCAAATCACTGGTCCCGAGCTTGTTCAAGAAACTTCCGATCGAATCGCTCTCATTCGTCAAAATCTTCTTGCCGCTCGTAGCCATCAAAAGAGCTACGCCGATAAGCGTCGTAAACCTCTCGAGTTCAATTTTGGAGATCGAGTTCTCCTTAAAGTATCTCCTTGGAAAGGGGTAGTTCGTTTTGGCAAAAAGGAATAAACTATCTCCTCGTTTTGTTGGCCCGTTTGAGATCGTTGAAAGGGTTGGTAAAGTTGCGTATCGTCTCAATCTCCCCGAAGAGCTCTCCAATGTTCATCTAACTTTTCATGTTTCCAATCTCAAAAAGTGCTTAGCCGAGGGGAATGTCCGCATACCCCTCGACGAAGTTCAAATTGATGAATCTATGCGCGTTGTCGAGAAACCTATTGAAATCATGGATCAAATGGACAAGGTAACCAAGCGTAGCCGTATTCCGCTTGTCAAAGTTCGTTGGGAATCTAAACGTGGTCCCGAGTTCACTTGGGAACGTAAAGAGCAAATGGAGTCCAAGTACCCGCACCTCTTCGTTACGGCTTAATTCCTAATTTCGGGATGAAATTTCCTAAAGTAGTGAATGCTGTAACATTTCGGGTTTTTGTTTTTATATTCTTGTAATTATACCCGACCCGTTTAAGAGTTCGGGTCACTCATTTAATAAAACCGACGCATTTATTGAGTATATTTTCTTTTAAAAAGTTTTAGTTTTATTATTAAATGGTTTAAATATTCAAACTTACAAAACTTGACATTTTCCACCCAAACTCAAACTATAACACATTATCGTTTCCACCTATAAACTCCAGGGACCCGATATGTAAATTCTAATATTAAAATAATATATTATAACCCAAACCACCTCTTGGTCCGACCAGTTGACCCAAAAACCCGACCCGCGCACCCAAAATTCGTCAAACCTCCAGTTCCCGCTCGTTTATGATCGATTAACTTTGGCAAGTGGCATATTCCATCGAATAAACGCTTAACCGACACTCAATTATAGTAAACGCGTGTTAATTCGTCCGTAATTTGACCAATTAACCATTTTTAAGCCTAAACAAACCCTAAATTGTGATCTTATATAAACCCCTCGTTACTGTTGGTGCATAAATGTCAGTAGTTCATAGTCTAGTGTCTGTAATCGAGTCTGTAATGTTATTTATGTTTTTGTTTAAGCGAAGTTGTTAACAAGTTCGCCTAGGCGAACTTGTTGAACAAGCGAAGTTATGGACAACTTCGCCTGAACATATCAGGCGAAGTTGTCGTGTATTTATATATAGGTTACGGCTTGTTTTGTGTTAGTAGGTTAATCGTGAAGTTAGTCGTTTGAGTTAATCGAGAGTCTGTATCAGTGATTCATATCACGTGAGTTCGGTTATTAATATATAACGTGTTTTGGTTTATTCGTGTGTGTTTGTTTGGTTTGCTTTCTACGCTCGTAACGATCTACGCAGGGATTCCGCACCTGAGTAGACCGAGATATCTCGTGTGATCCGTCCAGGGAACCTTCAATTGGTATCAGAGCATTTGCTCGATTGTGTGGTTCGGGATATTCACGCGGGTGTAGAAATCGTCCCGTTTCGACTATTCGCGGGACGTGTTTTCTGTGTTTTTGATCATTCTTACCTCCTACCATCGTGTTCAAGCCTTTACACCGTCAAAAACCTCGTTAAAATCCGATTTACAGATCTGCAGAAACTTCGTGTTCATCAGGCGAAGTTGCCGTCACTGTTCGTAGGGTTTCGGCGAAGATATAAGGTAAAGCGAAGTTATCCATAACTTCGCCTACCTTCTCAAGTTCGCCTAACTCAAGCGAAGTTCTCTACAACTTCGCCTACCTCTTAAGTTCGCTTACCTCAAGCGAAGTTAAGAATCAGCGAAGTTAATCAGCAGTGTTATCAGCGAAGTTCTTCAGCGAAGTTCTCTACAACTTCGCCTACTTCAAGCGAAGTTATCCGTAACTTCGCCTACAGTACTTTAATAAAAAAAAAAAAAATTCTTAATTTTTCAGGTTTCTTACTTTTCGGGAAAGATGTCGTCGATCAACATCTCTGAGTTAGTGAAGATGGAAGTTGAAGCAGGGTCAGCTACCAAGGCCCCAAGATTACTGAAGGGAACCGATTTCGTTGCATGGAAGGATCGGTTCATACAATACGTCAAATACCAAGATGCGAAGATGTGGGTATGCATCCAGGATGGTTATATTCCACCAGTTATGGAGTATGAAGGTCGTGATCAAATTAAAAAGTATAGTAAAATGGAAGAAGAAGAGAAAAAGATGTATGAGGCCTAGAGCAAGGCTCATGCTGCTATTACTATGGCTCTTCCTCAGGAGATCCTTCATACGTTCAGAAAGTATACGTCAGCAAGAGAGCTTTGGGAAGCTCTTGAGAACAGATTTGAAGGGAATGTAGGAACCTGTGCTTCAAAGATAAAATTGCTCAAAACCCAGTTCTCAGTCTTCAAGTATTTGAAGAATGAATCCTTAGATGATATTATCACTCGATATTACCATCTGATGACTGAATTGAGCAACTATTCTATTTCCTACCGAGAAGAAGAAATAGTTGAGAAGCTTCTAGATGCTCTCCCACCAAAATGGGAGATGTACACTGTGCTGATGAGGGAAGACAAGGACTTTCCCACATATGATCTTGAAACGGCAGTCAACAAGCTCAGAACCTTTGAGCTTAACATGGTCAGAAAAGAGACACCTATGGATCAGGTTCAAGATCCAGGTATGTATGGAGCTAAAGTCAACACTAGCTCAGGATCGAAGACTGAATCTGCTGCCTACTACACAAAGGGAGAGTCAGGCCCCATCTCATCACATGAGGGGCATGTGTCAGTTAACACAAATGGGGATGTTTGCTATGTAGCAGCTGGATCGAGTGGTTCTTAACCCCAGGTAAGCAAGAGTAGTTGCTCTCCAAGTTCTTCCAGCAACAACTACTCCAAGATGCCTATAAGTGTCAAGTCTGCTGAAGAGCAGTTTGGTCTCTATGCTTCTTTCATTGCTTCCTATGAGAACTACATTCAAGGGAAGATTGTTGATCCAGCTATGTTGGATGAAGATTACGATCAGATTGATGCTGACGATATGGAAGAAATGGATTTACAATGGCAAATGGCCATGATCGTGAGAAGAGTAAAAAGGTTTATGAGAAAGACGGGAAGGAAGTTTGTCGGTGGAAAGCCGGGGTTTGACAAGGCAAAGGTGAGATGCTACAATTGTCAACAAAACGGTCACTTTGCAAAGGAATGCAGGAATGAGCGTGTAGAACGAAGTCAGGGCAGGTCTACACAGCAAAGTGGAGGTTCTAAAGATTATAGTGCGATGATGTCCAGAGAAGATGGTGAATACAACTGGAACCTACTGTCTAAAGAAACTTTTGAGCAGGCAAATTTGGCAAAGGTAGAAACTGAAGAAAGTGAGAAAGTTACCGGAGAGGAAAAAGCTCTTATGGCAGACGTTAATGACCAGCTCTCCGAGGTATGTTCTAAACCAACTTGTTCAAAATGTGAGAACTTGTCTGAGCAACTAGCAACCATAACCGATCAGTATGTTAGGTTGGATGCTGAATTTAAAACCTTAAAAGAAGATCATCACTTTATTAAATCAAGAGAAAATAATTATAAAATTAAAATAAAAGCTTGTGAAAAAGATGTTAAAAGTCTAAAAACAAAACTTGCTGAAAAAATTGAAGTGATTGATTTAAGTTATGAAGTTTTGGAAGAAAAGACCAAACTAATTGCTGAGAGAGAAAAACAGATTGCTGACCACCAGGTGAAAGTGGTGGAACTGAATCGAAAACTGGAGCAGTTCAGAAATTCTTCTGCTATTCTTGATCACCTTGTTAGTGATCAAGGTTCCTCGGCTAAGAGAGGAGGAATCGGTTATCATGAGGTTCCACCACCTTATAATCACAATTACACTTTTAACCCTAGTGTTCAGAAATCTGTTGATTTTGAGGTAGCTCAGACAGTGCCAATTAAAGTAACTGTTAAAGAACCAAATGTTAGTAGAGGCGAAACAAGTTTGTCTGTTTCAAGTGTTGAAATTTCTGATCCAAGTCCAGTCTCGTCAGATTCGGATAAGTCATCCGAGTCTGGTAAGGCAAAAGAGGAGGTTGTGTTACCCAAGAGTGGAGAACAAGATAAAACAAATAAAAGGAGTACTCCACTAAACCCGTACGTCCCACCATATGTGAGACGAACGGGCGGTAATATAGCCTCGACATCTAAAACACCGGTTGATAAAAAAGTTGAGCATAGGTGTTGTTTTAGATGTAATCAATTAGGACATCTTGTTGCAAATTGCCCTCTAAAGCAGCGATTCAGAGGTTTAAGGCCTACAAAAGCTGAGAATAAACCTAATAGTAATTATCATGCTTCTAAAAATGAAAACCACTTAATATTCAAAAATGTGAATAATTCAGGTTTTCATAGAAACAAATCTCAGTTTTACACTGCTAATAACCAAACCACAAGCTATAATTCTTTCAATTCACAACGGTTTGGAAGGCCTCACAATCAATCTTCAATGAGATATCCTAATGGGACTTAAAGGAATTACCGAGATACTAACTTTGGAAAGCCAAAGTATGGGATGTATAGATCCAAGACCAATTGGTCTTGGGTCCCTAAATTCTAATCTTTTGCTTTATTGTGCAGGAACAGTTGAACAGGGCTGCCAACAATCTTTGGGTTGTAGATAGCGGCTGTTCCTGGCACATGACGGGTAACAAATACTTGTTACACGATTTGAAACCTGTTCAAGGAGGGAGAGTTAGCTTTGCCGGTGAAAGTGGTGGCAAGATTACTGGAATGGGAACGGTGTCAAACGGAAAGATGACTTTGGAGAAGGTTAACTTTGTAAAAGAATTGAAGCACAATCTGCTGAGTGTGTCGCAGATCTGTGATAAGGAGTACACCGTTCATTTCACAAAGAATGAGGCGATTGTGTTGAAACCTGGTTTTCAGATACCAGAGGAGTGGATTGTGATGAAGGCTCCACGTGAAAGAAATACATATATTATGGATATGAGATCAACTGAAATGGCCACGGCAGAATCATGCCATATGACAAAAGCGAGTGAATCAGAGTCCGAATTGTGGCATAGGAGAATGGGGCACATTCATCTTCGGAAGATGAACCACATTGTCAGGAATGGACTTGTGCTGGGCGTTCCCTTGAAGAATTTCAATTTTGAAGATAAATGTATAGCGTGCAAGAAGGGAAAGCAGCACAAAAAATCCCATCTCACTAAGAAAGTCAATTCAATTGCCAGTACTCTAGAATTGCTTCACATGGATCTCTTCGGTCCCGTGTATGCAAAAAGTCTAGGAGGTACTTCTTATTGCTTGGTGATCACTGATGACTACTCACGATATTCATGGGTGGATTTCCTGAAATCAAAAGACGAAACGGCTCAGATGGTGAAGAATTTGATTACCAAAGTTGAGAACGTTATGGATAAAAGGGTTAAGTTCATCAGGAGTGACAATGGAACGGAGTTCAAGAATTTTGAGATGGAGATCTTCTGCCTTCAGAGAGGGATTGAACACCAATACAGCGCTCCGTACACACCGCAACAGAATGGAGTGGCTGAAAGGAAGAACAGAACATTAATTGAAGGAGCCAGAACTATGCTGGCTGATTCGAAACTTCCTGTGGTGTTTTGGGCTGAAGCTGTTGCTACAGCCTGTTATGTTCTGAATAGAGTCTTAACTGTTAAAAGACTTGGTAAAACGTGTTATGAGTTTATGCATGGGAGAAAGCCCAACTTAAGTGGTCTTGAACCATTCGGGTCCCCTTGTTCGATTTTGAAGACAAATTCTAAATTTGGTGAAGTAGCCGATGAAGGAATCTTAGTCGGTTATGTTGTTGGGACTCCCAACAGACGTGTCTTCAATACATCGACCAGCAAGGTTGAGGTGGTGTGTAACACCGATATCACAAGTTACCAACCGCCAAAACCAAGCAATGGACCTGCTGAGTTTTTCGACTATGTTAAACTTTTTAAGTCTTTTAACATACCGTATTTGGATATTGCTGAAGAAGAAGAGAGAGTTGCTACGAAGATGATCCTTGATGAGGAAGAAAATCTATTGCAAAGACAGCTGATCGATAAATGTCAACCTTCCTCATCAAATGCCGTCGATACCCCTGCTACCTCGACTGAAGAAGAATTTTTTAATCCATTTCACTCTCAGCATGAAACAACCATTGACGAGCTATCTTCTTACTTGGAAGACAATTTGCATGTCGGTTCTGTTCCGACCACGAGGATTCATAAAAATCACCCTTTGGAGAATGTGATTGGTGATGTGTCATCCGGTGTACAAACAAGACGTAGCTTGAATGAGCACACCTGTGTTTACACAAGCATCAAGGAGACAGGGATAATCAACGAATGCCTGTACACCTGCTTTATCAGCCAGATTGAGCCGAAGAATTATCAAATGGCTTTAAAGGACAGCTCGTGGGTCGAAGCCATGCAAGAAGAGTTGGCTCAGTTCAAGAAAATGGAAGTATGGGATTTGGTTGAAAAACCGAAGAATGTGCATGCGATAGGCACAAAATGGGTGTTTAAATGCAAGAGAGATGAGAAAGGGATTATCATAAGAAACAAGGCGAGGCTAGTTGTGAAAGGATTTAATCAACAAGAGGGTATTGATTATAATGAAGTGTTCGCTCCTGTCGCAAGGTTGGAAGCCATTAGATTGTTTTTGGCGTTCGCTGCTTATAAGAAGATGAAGGTTTTTCAGTTGGATGTGAAGAGTGCGTTTCTGAATGGGAAAGTTGATGAGGTAGTGTATGTTGAGCAAACTCCGGGTTTTCCTGACCCAGACTTTCCTGATCACGTGTACAAGTTAAGCAAGGCATTGTATGGACTACATCAGGCACCTCGTGCCTGGTATTCAACTTTATCAGATTACTTACTTGAAAATGGTTTTGAAAGAGGGAAGATTGATAGCACGTTGTTCGTTAAGAGAGAAGGAAGCGACTTCCTGATGGTGCAAGTCTACGTGGATGACATTATCTTTGCTGCATCTAAAGTCTCCATGTGTCAGGAGTTTGAGGACGTCATGAAGAAAAGGTTTGAAATGAGTGCTATGGGTGAACTAACTTTCTTTTTAGGATTGCAGGTTGATCAGAAGAAGGATGGGATGTTCATTCATCAGACCAAGTATGTCCATGATGTGCTCAAACGCTTCAAGATGGAGGACAGCACTCCATTCGATACTCCAATCTGCGTCAATCACAAATTGGGTGCTGAGTCAGACGGTGATGCAGATGTGGACCCAACTCAGTATCGGGCTATTATAGGTTCTTTAATGTACTTAACTGCTTCTAGGCCTGATATAATGTTTGCTGTTTGTCTTTGTGCTCGTTTTCAGGCAAACCCAAAGGAATCTCACATGAAGGGTGTGAAGAGGATCTTGCGGTATCTCAAGGGCAAACCGAAGCTGGGGTTGTGGTACCCAAAAGGAGGAGACTTGGAGCTAGTCGCTTACACAGATTCTGATTATGGAGGATGCAATCAGAGTCGGAAGTCAACAACTGGAGGATGTCAGTTTCTTGGTGGCAGATTGGTGTCGTGGCAATGCAAGAAGCAGACTTCAGTCGCAATTTCAACCTGTGAAGCAGAATACATGGCAGCATCCAACTGCTGCTCCCAGGTTCTTTGGATTCAACAACAGTTGCGCAACTATGGTCTGAATTTCTTACTTACTCCTATTTGCATTGATAACACAGCTGCTATCTCAGTAACTAACAATCCCGTGAAGCACAGTAAAACTAAACATATTGACATACGTCATCATTTTATACGGGATTGTGCTGAGAAGAAACTGATTGTGCTTGAAAAGGTGGATACGCTTGATAATTTCGCTGATCTTTATACTAAAGCGTTTGACAAAACAAGATTTCAAAACCTTATCGAGCTGAATGGGATGATCAATCCCGAGTAACCATGCTTTTCATGTTATATTTAAAAAAAAAAAAAAAAAAAACGTCACTATCGCTTAAAATATGTCGGTTACCTAAGTTTGAAGGACTTGTCTTCGGATATGTTTTGGTCCTCATTTTCTACTTGTAGATTTTGAGGATAGCCATTAACCAGATGACTGAAAGTGACCGGGGCGGTTTATGATGAGTTTTCATTCTTTCGCTTAAAATTAGTCGATCATACTTAGTTAGAAGGACACATACTTGTATGTGGTCGGTCCAGCTGATCCATTGGATCTTCGGGATAGCCGTTTACCTGAAGACTTTGTTTTGGTCGGGGCGATTAATGTTAAAATTTTTAGGGAAATGAAATTATTTTTCAAGTCTGTTACTTCGTAAGAAGTTCGTTTGCTATGTTTAACAGAAAATTGATCCAACCTTGGAAAATGATAGATATACTGATTCTGTGTGCTTAACTAGTGAAGTTATTAGGCTTAAAAGGCTTTAGGACAGTCATTGTATGTCATGGTAACTTTTTATGGTGCGTAAAAGTAGATGTGATACAAACTAAAACTACTTGATTTTACGTGGAAACTCCTTACGAGTTTTGCATGTCTTCATATATATCTTTCCGAATGATAGGCAGAAAAGCGATTACCCAGTCATACACGAGTCCATAAGTGTTCTGATTCCCGTGAAGATAGCGTTTCAAGAAACTGCAGTGATCCAGATTCGGGACTTGCAGTTGGTTACTACTCTGAAGTCTATGTAAATGTTATCATAAAAAAAAAAAAAAAAAAAAAAAAAAACTCTTATGAGTTATTGAAACATTCTAGAGTTCAACATATCAAGACTTCTTAATCATGGAGTAAGAAAGAGAACGGGAAGGAGATGAAGAGTAATTACAAACTTAATCAGACACTAAGGGTCGAAGTCAATTCGGGGTGACTTGGGGAAAGCCAAATACGCTTTGAGAATAGATAGGAGGCATCATAATCTCTGAGTTGTTGCCCACTTAATTTTTGAGCTTAATTGAACTTAACTCGTATCACAGAAACGAAGAAAACCATCTTAAGTTATTTACCTGCTTACAACCTGTCTGTATATGTCATAATACAGCTAAACACGGATCTATGTGACAGTCACGTATTTAGTATGATTCCTGTTCGGATCTTTTCTAAAACGTAGTAGTCCCTATCAAGACTGAAATTTGATCCCTTATACTTTAATTTTAAAAGTTTTTCGTACTTAGGTAGTTTATGATTTTATAACTGGTTACTTGGACTTGATCGTGTTATTTAATTCTTAAAGGGAAGTTTTAAAAGTTAATTGCAAAATGTTCAAATTATAAGGGTTGATTTTGTAAATATAGGCGATGTTGTTAAACAGGGGAACTTGTGAATAACTTCGCCTAGGCAAAGTTAACCGTAACTTCGCCTGTATAACTTCGCCCCTATATAAGGATTTTCAAAGGTCATCAGTTCATTATTTGAAATATCAGCGAACTTATCCTCGATTCACACAGCGAACTTATCTCCGTTTTTCATCCGTTTATCTGTTTCCGATTTCAATCAGTTTTCAAGGTGTGTTTGGGTTCTATATCTTATACTCGATGTTCGATGTTGTTAATCCTAGGTTGTTTCGGCACCCGGTTAGCGACCTCGGATGTTCGAAACCTATACCCGATTTCAAAACTTGTTTTACGTGTTCATGAGCAAACTGATCGTCCGGACTGCCTTAATACCATGTGTTTTAGTCTCCTTAATCGTCTAAATTGGCCGAAACACCAGATTTTCGATGTTTGAATCGATCTCACTGTCGCCGATTCAGATTCAGGCGAACTTAAGGTTTAGGCGAAGTTATCCGTAACTTCGCCTGAGTCTAAACTTCGCCTGAGGCGATGTTGTGGTGAGGCGAAGTTAATATTAACTTCGCCTGGACCTTTTAATTTTTTAATTATTAGACGAACTTAAAGATGAAGCGAAGTTGTTCCCAACTTCGCCCCAACTTTAACTTCGCCTATACAGATTTTATCACAACTTCGCACATGGTAACAAGCGAACTTGTGGTACGCCTTAACGGTTATCTAACTTGGTTCTTTGGTTGCAGATATGGCTGCAGTAGCAGGTGCTGGAGGTGCTGGAGGCGACGACGGAGATAATCAGAGACAATTCTTCCCGGGTCACAACATGTTCATCACCTTAGACCCGGAAACGAGCGGAGTTGAAGACTACCGTGAGATCATCACATTCCTCATTCGCTCGAGGATATTCCACGCTATCACGACGACTCTGCCGATATCCTTACCCAATATCGAGGATTTCTGGCAGACTGTGGAGTACGATTGCCGCGTTGAGCCCCCGGTTATGCGAGCAACCGTCAACAATCAGGAGGTTCAGTTCTCATCTGAACAAATACGGGTGGCGTTACGTTTCGGTGAGGAGACTAGGAATGACCCTACAGAGTTTGTGGCTCCGTTTCGTGATGGAGCATTCCTACGAATGGGATATTCTGGTCCCTTGGGCGATACCCAGAGACGGAAGGGGTTCCTGCTCGATCAGTGGCGCTTCCTCATGCACGTCATGATTGTGTGTATGTCTGGGAGGAAGGCGGGTACTGACGGAATGGGTGCGACCATGCAGTCAGCAATGACTGCTCTGACTTATAACAAACGTTATAGCTTTAGTCAGATGGTCTTTTACGAGATCGACAGACAGAGGAGGGCGATGGCTCGTGAGCGGTTCATAATGTATCCAAGATTCATCCAGATGATCTTGAACCATGTGGCTCCAACTTTGCCTCAACGACGCCCAATAAGATACGTGGAGAGTGTGAGCAAACGTATCTTTGCTCAATGCCGTACTTCGAGTGCGAGGAGCAAGCCTGAACGTCGTCCAAGGCATACTCCACTCTTTGGGTTCTTAATAAACCCGGGGTATGTGCCAGCTAGGGGGGATGAGTTCAGAGACCCTCAACCACAACAGGCAGGAGCAACTCGAGATGTACCTACTGTGCCTGTGGTGTCGGCTGAGGAGGATGTAGACCTTGATGCTGCATTTGGCGGCCAAGGATTCTTCGACATGGACCGTTTTGATCCACAAGAAGAGGTGCAGGTCTCTGCTGCACAGGTTCGGGAAGTGAATGTTACTAGAGCAGCTACGACGGTGGCTGACTCAGATTTTGATGACGTTATGGATGAGGCGAGAAGGATGTTGGTGAGACGAGAAAGGACGATTGGGAAGAGGAAGATGACAGTTGATGATACTGAGTCAGAAGAAAAAGAAGAAGAGGATATTCACAAGCTGATTAGACGATCAAGACGTGAAAGGACAGGTGCAGGTATGGGAGCTGGAGAGACTTCAAAAGTTGTACGTTTTGCTCCATCCGCACTGTCAGGTATGTCGATTGTTCCTACTTCTGTACAGGTTACAAGCGCTGCGGATGTTCCCGTGGTGGCTACATCAGCTGTCGGCATCCCATCCATCACACTACAGACGACGACTCCGGAGATTGTGTCGTTACCACCTCCAACGCTTACTCCTTCAGAGGTGGTGGCACAATTTGTAGAGTCTACCGTCGTTGCAACTGCAGGGTTGTCGGTCACGATACCAACTGCGGTTACGTCCACAACTGCTTCTGATGTCCCGGTTACATTCGAGATCCCTGCTGAGTATACTCAAGATACATCTAACATGAGGTTTGATTTCGATGCAACCCTCTCAGACTCGGAGAGAATAGCTGCACTTGAACGGGTCGTGGCAGAGCAATCGAGGATAAACTTTATCCAGACCCAGGCTATTCAGTGCCTTGTAGCAGAGAATCAACTACAGTCTTCCCTCCTGGTTGAACATGGGCGAATTATAGATGCAAGAAGGAGTTCTTGGCATCTCAGGGGGAGACAGGCTGTAGAGGCGACGAGTTAAGCACGAAGAAGAGAAATGACAGAGACGATGATCCCAATGCACAGAAAGGTGCAGGTGGTGAGTTGCCAAGAACTACTCAAGCTCTTGGGACTTCCACAGCTCAGGGGGAGTCTGCAGGTGCAGTTGGTGGTGATGAGGTGGTGATGGTTGATGATGATGATGATGTGATTGATGCTTTGAAAGAACTAGATGATGATATGCTAGAGGATGATGTGATGTTTGATGATGATGTGCTGCCTATTGAGGAGATTGAGAAGATTGGAGCACAGATTGTGATTGAAGATGAGATTGAAGAAGGTGAAATAATTGAAGAAAATGTTGAACACGAGATCCCAGATGTTGAGAAAGCTGATATGGGTACTGAGATGGAAAATGATGAGACTGAGTGGGAGGAGCAGCCTAGGTGGAAGGAAGGCTGTGCTCATTGGTTTATTAAAACTAAGAAGCCTGCTGTTCCAACCATGTTCAAGAAGAGTTATAATATCAAAGGCTATGCTGAGTCGAAGAAAGGAATTATTTGTTGGCTATATGATGAACAGATAAAGTTGTTTGTGGTGAAACGTTTTGATGGGATTCAGTATTTTAAAAGAACGTTGAGATCTCTCAATACATTGCCGGAATGTGAGGTGAAGGATTTGGCTAGATTGGGGCTGATCAATAGAAGCGACGACAACATGGCAAGGGTTATTGGGAAGATCGTGTGGAAAGAAAGCATAAAAGAGAAGAAGTTTGAGTTATTAAAGCCACAGAAGGGAAAGCTAGTGGAAGATAAAGAAAGGGGAATGAGAGCAGATGGCAAGCCATGGATGGTAATGAAGTACAAACCGATTCGATGCATTAAGGAGGTTCCAATGAAGATTATGCCTCAAGATGTGTTGAAGAATCTTAAATGGTGGTATGTTGATTGCCAGACTGCTGAAGCCGTGATGGAAGACGAAGACGAACAAGAAGTGCTGAGGGTGTATGATCCGATGCATCTTGTTAACTTATCGAAAGCTGATCTGCAAGTGTTGAATGAAAAGAAGATATTCTATATTCCTGCTTGGAAAGACGAAGCGAGGAAGTATCAGCGAGTAGTCACGGTATGTGTTAGAGAAGGAGTGCATGCGTGAAGATTACAAGACAAGTGCTTAAAGATCAAGATATGAAGCTACTGCCAAGGGGGAGTCTGTTGGTGCATAAATGTCAGTAGTTCATAGTCTAGTGTCTGTAATCGAGTCTGTAATGTTATTTATGTTTTTGTTTAAGCGAAGTTGTTAACAAGTTCGCCTAGGCGAACTTGTTGAACAAGCGAAGTTATGGACAACTTCGCCTGAACATATCAGGCGAAGTTGTCGTGTATTTATATATAGGTTACGGCTTGTTTTGTGTTAGTAGGTTAATCGTGAAGTTAGTCGTTTGAGTTAATCGAGAGTCTGTATCAGTGATTCATATCACGTGAGTTCGGTTATTAATATATAACGTGTTTCGATTTATTCGTGTGTGTTTGTTTGGTTTGCTTTCTACGCTCGTAACGATCTACGCAGGGATTCCGCACCTGAGTAGACCGAGATATCTCATGTGATCCGTCCAGGGAACCTTCAGTTACGAATCAATTAGACCTACAGAAACCACCTCCTCCTCGTCGCCAACATTTCCCCTAAACTCAATTTCATTTACAATCGCATCCCATCACCCAAATTAACCTCCCTTGGCCGCAACATGTTGGATCAAGTTCAGCATCGTACCAAGTGTTATAATTCAATTAAGAGGTATGGCTAGAATCACGATTTGTGATAGATAAATATCCCTAACTTGGTTTAATCAAACATGGATCAGATTATCCAATTGGATAATTTAGGGTTCTTATCCCCTTTTATTATGTTCATATTTTTTCGTTTTTGTAATGTTAACAAATTGATGGCTTGGCTCAGTTGGTTTGGTACACAAATAAACCCGCGACCCAGCCCGTTTTTAATATATTTTTTTTCTTCTTTCTTTGTTACTTTATTTCTTTTAACATTTATTTTTAAATATCTACTCAACTAAACATTATAAATCGAAACTTTGAGCCATTTTTCTGTCATCTTAAAATTGGTTTTGGGTTTTGTTAACTTTTATTATTACTATTAATATTTATTTTTACAAGTATTATTAATATCACTTATAAATTATTATCTCTATTATCACATTTATTAATAATAATAATAATAATAATAATAATAATAATAATAAGGATAATAACAACAACAATTACGTTAATTTTACCCTTATAATTAACGAAAATGGATCTAGTAATATTTTAATGTTACCCACAACCATATTGAATCTCATAACCCGTCATAATTATTAGTATTTCGCTAAGATTATATTTAATTCTTGTTATTAACATCTAGGAAGATTCGTCGGTGAATCTCAAGGATCTTGACCGTTTTCATCATAGACTTTTCTTTATTTATCTCGTCTTCGTTTACCGTACTCAATAAGGTAAGTAAATTCACATCCCCTTTTTTTACCACTTTATAATTTTGGGGGCGTTATGCATTCACAACCAAATTTATTATAGATTTTCACTACGGTTCCAATATATGCGATTACTGAAATTGCTCGATTAGTTGATACGTGTAAATGTGACTATGTGTTTCCTTTTGTTGTGGTAGTTGGTATCTCATCCTCATCCTCATTAGTATGATCATACGCCGTCGAGGTAAACCCTTATTTATGTGATTCGGTTGAAAAGACAACTTTTATTTATTGTTATACTAGTTGTAGTGATTTACAATTATCGCATGGAATTATCATTTTATTATATATATACTCAAAACTGTGGTTTACTTGCTCAACTTTATGTTGACAAAATATATATTTTTACGCATGGCGCAGGTAGCTTTATCGGATGAATCAAGTATTGGGAGTTAGATGAGACCTTAGGTTGCTTGATGATTGAAGAGAACTTTTATTTTAAGTTATTTATATTTTTAATATTTATTTGTAACAGTATTTCATTTGAAATGATGTTTGTGCTTTGAACTTGATATATGAATGAATAATTTAAATATTAACACGTGTTTTTCACTTAGGGCGCGTTCGCTTCACGGACTTTTTTTAAAGGATTTGGAATTGGAATTGGAATTGGAATGGAATGAAATGTTTGAAAATCTCTATCATGTGTTTGGTTGGTTAATATGTATTGAAATTGGAATCTTCTTCATTCTTGGTTTTTTTTAAGAACGAGGGCAAAGGAGGAAACGTTTTAGTTTTTTTATATTTTTCGTTTTTGATTTATATTTTGAGTTATGATTTTTTTTTGAATTTTTTTGGAGGGGTTTTTATTGTTAATAAGAAAATCCTTAACAATCCTTTAAAATAGGTGGGATTTTAAAATCCCACCTAATGTGGGATTTGATGGGATTTAGTTTCCATTCCCATTCTTTCATTTAATGAAACGAACATATCAATTAATGGGATTTAAAATCCCATTCCTTAGAATTCCTTACAAATTCTTGAAACGAATAGGCCCTTAGTGTCTTCTGAGTTATGATACAATCAATGTCGCGCCCCGGCATGTTACGCCGTAGGTTGGGGTGTGGCATTGACCACGTGTTGTAGTTTTGATTTTTCAATTTCTTCACGCCCCCAACAACTTGAAAATCGGCCATGTTTAATGGGTTAGCTCTGATACTACTTGTTACGTCTTAAAAAAGTGAAATAGTAAACAAATCCAAGACCCAATACACGATCGAACAATATTTGCTCAAACACACGAGCGTTTTCTTATTATTTGAAAACAAGAAAAGAGATATAAGATAAACTTATACTCAATACAAGACACACTTGATATATTTCTATAACTAAACCTTACAAGCCTTATATAGGCAAACAAATACTTAAGGAGTAAGGAAACTTTATCTAGTAAGACTTTGAAACTTACACCAATCCTTATCCTATTGAAATAAGGAAACTTATCTACTAGCTAGATTTATCCATGAAAAGACTTATCTATTATGGATTCTAAAAAGACTTATCCATTATGGATATTAGCAAGACTTATCCATACTAAAAAGTCTTATCCATTATGGATACTAAAAAGACTTATTCATTAAGGAAACTTAGCCATCAAGTATGACTTAGTTTTCTTTTAAGCCCCTTTAGTTATGATCTCCTCCAAACCACCCCTTTGAGATCAAACCGAACCACCCTTTAGCCCACAAGTGTTGCTCATTTAACATATTAAATACTCTTAAAATGATTAGAGTAGTAATTGAGTATATAGCTATGCTAATTGGATGTTTAATAGTGGTCTTAGGTCGGATCAAAGAGGCTAAAGATCAAGTTGGGTCGTTTGGTTTTGTGCTGAATTTTTAGTTAATTTACGTCGAATTATGTCTTATGTCTTTCTTTCTAAAATCATATAAAATCAACTGAGTATCCGATTAGGTTGGAAACCTTGTCGAGTCTAGATTTTGTAGAATTTTAAAACAAGCGAAAACATGGTCACTTAGTGGGTCAAATCATCCACTTACAGCATCTCCGCAGAAGAGAGCTGCACAAAAATATGTTTTGTAAAATAATTAATTATTAATGACGAATTGTTGTACGCCTTTGTGTTAAACGTGGAATATTGTTTTCTAGTGATGCGTTGAAGTGCGTTCGAAGTATTGAAATCATTCCCACATAAGATATAATTATAGGTTTGTAAAAACGAGTCAAGCACGCATAAGTTGAATGATGAATTTTGTTGAGCGTTGAATACTGGATCTTGTATCAAAGAATACTTAGTGAAAGTGAAATGATTCTTTTTGTACATTATGCATTCTAAATATTAAATGTTGACTTGCACACAAGCTAGGTATGCAAAGGCTTGGAAGTCAACGGTCTAAGCTTGTGATTAAAGTATCAAAATTTCCTACGGGCAACGGTAAAGTCTTACAAAATCTCCATATTGTATTAATATAGAATAGTTGTGCATTCTTTGATTAGTTTAGTACTTGTGCTCATTATTGTTACGAGAAGTAACCTCAAAAGTAAATTACTATGTTGACATAGAAAAGTATATTATGTCGAGAATGAATAATTTATAGAGGTAACTGATGCTCACGCCAAATTTAAATATGCTTAGAGCATTCTCATCCAAACCCCTATTATATATGAGGGATGTAGTATATTATGTCGAGAATGAATAATTTATAGAGGTAACTGATGCTCACGCCAAATTTAAATATGCTTAGAGCATTCTCATCCAAACCCCTATTATATATGAGGGATGTTTTATAATTTAGAGAGTGGTGTAAGGTGTTGTGAGTGAAGAGTTTTTATATTTTAGAAAACATAGTGATTTTTCTGTATATTTGGAAAGCTACTGGTCACCCCTATAATTTTTTAATATCATTTTAAACTGGTTATGAGTTAAAAAAAGAGAAACGATAATGATAAATGTATAGAAAAATATTATTTAATTGAAATAGAGAGAGAAAAATATGGTGAATTTTAGTGTAATTTTTTGTTTAGAGATAGGGATGGGATATGTGTATATATGGCATGAAATTCCAAGTAATGGAAATTAAATGATTTGAAGTGTTATATCAATCTGTTAATACTAATTCTGAGATGTCGACTCTTATGGGGGTATGGTGGAAATATAAAGCAGACAAATGTTTATGTGTTACTTGACCCGTTTGGGTAAGTTATGGTAGTTTAATAAAGGGATAATATGAATCAACCCGTTTTTGATGAACTAGTGCTAAATTTATTTTATAGTGGATTAAGTAGTACAGTAGTTAAGTCTTGCTTTTGAAACATATGTGATGAGATATGGCAATGTGAAATGATGTATAATAATAAACCGCAAGGTTAGGTTACACATTCTGGATTATTTCGTGAACGTGATAAGCCAATGTTAGAATACAGAAAACACAAATAAGGAATTTGTTGATTTTGACCAGTCATGAGTCTACTAATGGGTTGTGCGGATTAATGATTGAAATGAGTGGTTAGCCTCACATGATTGAAATTGTTGAATTGAGAAACATTAACAGGTTGTACTGATCGAAACAAAGCGTTAAAGTTCCAAAAGGAGGATAAGATGTTGCAGGTGGGACCGTAGCTTGCGACCATTCTAGCGTTGGCTAAGTAGGATGTGAACGACTATATCTGTTCCCTTCTTTTTGTGTTTTGTTGAAAGTTTGTCTTGGTTGTTCAGACGATGATTAAATATGCTATTATGGCAAATACCAACATTTGGCTTTACATATTGTCTTAGGAAAAGTTATGCATAATTGACGATTAATGATCAGGTGCTTGGGACGGAACGTAAACAAACAACACATGTTGGATTTGATTTCATACTAAATGAAATTGCCATTAATTGTTTTTGTGTAGAAATGATTTTTAACATAAACTTTTAAAATTAATTTGTTTCAAGAAAGTATAATACGATGAAAATTATATGATGTAGTGAACTTTAATATGGTATTTCAAAAGTGTTCCAATTAGGTCATTTAACTTTAAAAAGTGTTCCAATTAAGTCACTCAATTTTCATATTTTATTAAATTAAAAGTTTTAACATGTAGTTTTTAGCGTTTTTCTTTTTTGTTTCAAATAAGAAATCTTTTTATCGTTTTCTTATATTGACGTTGAGTGGCGGCATGGATTTTATTTTTAAATTTTAAAATAATTAACGTTTTTTTTAATTTTTTAAATTAAAACTACATATATTGCAAAATTCGCCCCCACATTTAATCCTCCATTTTTATCTAGACGCACACAAAAATCGGTGAGACTCCCAATTTGAGAAAAATATGCATGAGTGACCTAATTAGAACACTTTTAAAAGTTGGTTACTATTCTATAAGATATTCACATAAGAAAGAAATTTCCGGGACCAAAATTTCGCACTAAATTATTATTAAGTCATTTTGAAAATTGATTAGGGTGTTTCACCTCCTACACATCCTTACATGCTTCAAGCGCTAATAAGCTTAAATACTTACTCCTACACATCTTTACACGCTTTAGGCGCTAATAAGCTTGGACTCTTACTTCTAGGCATCTTTGCATGCTTCAAGTGCTAACCAAGCTCCATGCCCTTTTTTTCTTTACACAACAACTTGGTTAAAAAGTATGCTTGCAACATCATCCTTAAAAAGCCATAGTGTTGGTAAAATTTTTGACAATGAAGTTATGCGTGCTCTTACTTTTACTTTATATAGTTTGAGATCTAAAATATCACTTGTACTCGTATGTACGAGCTATTTATGCTTTATGCACTGCCTTTTTTCTTTTACAAAAGTTAGATCTAAAATTAGTAAAATAAACTATATAAGTCTTATTTGGTTCTTTAGTTTCTTGTAAAGGTTAATTGAGACCATACCTTTATGGTTTCTGTTTTGTATACTTAAATTATGAATCTTCACAAAAAACTTTATGTTAACTCTTTCTCAAAAGCTTCCCAACTATTAAGCAAGAAGTATAGGCTTACTATTCAGTGTAGCTTTGACGCATGGATTGAAGGATTAATCTTGAATTATTAGTAAAGTTAAAGGTTTTTTTTGTTAAGTTATAATTTAGTTATTTGAATTGTAATAGGTTTATGAAAGGTATCTCTTGGATAGCAAGTTTAGTACATCTATAAATAGGGTCTAGATTATTAGTTTTATGAGAGAGAGTTGAGAGACAAGGAGTCTCATCTCCATGTACGTTTGATAAGTTCGTGACGTTCGTTTGATTATATGAAAAGAGTCGAGAGTTGTTACCCAATATCTCGTGTTTGTTTGTTTGATTCAATTGTTTGATCCGTCTGGGCCAACAATTAGTATCAGAGCTTAGGCTCGTTGTTCGTAAAAGTTCGTGGGTTTCAAGAAAAGAAAGTGTAAGGAGGTTTTCTTCTCTGGAGCCGTGTCGTGTGTCCGAAAAGTTGAGACCGTGGATTTTATCATTCAGGAAGAAAATAAAAAGTTATTAATTCGAACAACTGTGTTGCATTGGTTTTAGCCGCTAGGTTTGATTTTGGAACTTGTGTCGCATTCTTGGAACCATCGTAATATTGGTTTATATTTTTGGTTTTTGTCTTATTCGAATACAGAGTACACCATAGTTGCCACAAATACTATAGATTGCAAGCAGCCTACCATACTTCTCAATTACTTGGGAGTTACGACTTGAATTAATTTGAAAAGTGAAGCAACCATGTATCTGAAGTGCTAACCAAGAAGCAAGGTGGTTGTTATTATATAAATGAAGTAGCAAAAGAATTAAAAGTTTGTAGTATTTGATCGTTATTTTTTGGAGATTGACTTCGGGATCGGGAATCAATTCCACCCGAAAGATCAAAGCACATAAAGAGAGTAAAGATAGGGAAGGCAACATGATGAGTGGAGGACTTCCATTATTGACAAAATTGAACTACAATGTATGGGTGACCAAGATGGAGGGATTTTTGAAAGAGTATGGTTTTTGGGACGTTATTGAACCTACAGTCGGTGTAGCTGTAGATGAAAGGAAAATGTACACAGCGTTGGGGTTCATATGTCAAACCCTACCGGAAGATATCTTGGTACAAGTTGGCATACTTATGAATTCTGGGGAAGTATGGCGTACTTTGAAGATTCGATATCTTGGATTTGATTATGTACAAAAGGAGGAAGATGAAAAAGCAGCTCCAGAAGCCGCTGAGAAAGAAAGATTGGATAAGATCGTTGAGAAGGAAAGGTTGGATGCTATTGTTCAAGAAGAACAAGCACGTATGAAAGAAGCTCGGGAAGTTGCAGAGAAAGAAGAAGCTTTGCAAGCTGTTTTGAGAAGTGAAGGACAAGAAAGGTTGAATGAAGAAAAAGAAAGAATTTCTTCAGAAGAAGAAGAGAAGATGGAGAATCTCAAGGTATGTTTTTATGACTCAAACAACCTTGAAGATGAGAAATTGATAAGAAAAGTGAGCCAAAAGGAAGCAAGGAATCTGCTACTGATGATGATGAGAGGAAAGATATTGTACTGAATGAAAGGAATAATGCAGCTAACAGGTATGCGGATTTAAAATTGTGTGTGAGAGTCAACAATCGAGTAGTTGTTGATGAGAAGTCAGAACCGAAAGAAAGGTTCATAATAAATGACTCGATATGGTCAGATAAAGAAAGAAAGAATAAACCATCTGCAAGTTTTGTTAAGTGAAGAAAGAAAAGAAAAGTTAGAAAGAAAACCATGGAGGATGAAGTTGTATCTGAAATCAACGTGGGAGGTTTGAACGATGAACGTGAAGAACTTGTTAAACAGGTTTGTTACATACGACTGAAAAGAAAGGTTAAAGATGAATCAATGATTAAAATTGAAGAGATGAGAGTGCTATTGGGAATTCAAGACCTTGGTGGTACAAAAGAGGAACAATTCAAGATTAAAGGGGTGAATGAAGGATTAATCTTGAATTATTAGTAAAGTTAAAGGTTTATTTTGTTAAGTTATAATTTAGTTATTTGAATTGTAATAGGTTTATGAAAGGTATCTCTTGGATAGCAAGTTTAGTACATCTATAAATAGAGTTTAGATTATTAGTTTTATGAGAGAGAGTTGAGAGACAAGGAGTCTCATCTCCATGTACGTTTGATAAGTTCGTGAAGTTCGTTTGATTATATGAAAAGAGTCGAGGGTTGTTACCCAATATCTCGTGTTTGTTTGCTTGATAAGTTTGTTTGATTCGATTGTTTGATCCGTCTGGGCCAACATGGATCTACTATTTATCGTAGCTTTATTAAGTTATTTAAGCCAGAGGCATAGGCTACTGTTCATCGCAGCTTACACATAGATATATTGTTCATCGTAGCTTTAATGTTTAAGCCTTTCTTTATTCAAGCTATATATACAACTATCTTTAAATGACAAATTTAAGCAGACGACCAAGTGAGCAAAGCAACCTAGCTACCATACATAACCAACAATCATAAACAAACTTGTGAAACAAACATTTTAACACTTTTTGAAAGTGGAGATAAAGAAATGTCCGGTTTGACGTATGAACCTGAGGGTCTCCATTCTTGCAAATCTAGATGATAGTTCTTTGAATCTCATAAAACAAAGCAGAGTATACATTGAAGAAACGTGTATCGACTTACTTGTATTCGATCTACGTTCCTCGGGTATGAGTGTGCTATATCACCGATGGTTTTCCGAGATACGAGTTATTCCACCTACAAAACGAACAACACCGTGAGCTTACCCCTCAGAAAGGGACAGAGGGGTCCTCTTTGGGGTAACCCTCCGGTGTGAGAATAAGATATTGCAGGAGAAGATAAGAATGTGAAAATGAGGAAAGGATTCAGAATATATTTCTTGCTTGACCCCAACTGTGGAGGTGGTGTGGTATTTATAGTATTAGGGTTTCTAATGATTGGGCTCAGACCCAATTAGGGCCTTTTTGGCCTCCTCCTATTGCTTCGCGCCACATGTACTTAGGACACCTGGTGCTTTTTCATTGATTATTCTCTGACCAAGGTATTTTACCTGACCCATGTGCCATCACGTGGTGGCACATGGGTTTTGCTGAGTTGTCCACCCTTCATTGGCAGCTGTCAACATCAGCACATTCTTTATTCCTTAAAAGATACCTTCTGGAAGGTTGTCTGATGAGTACAATCATGGTTGTCCTTATCCTGATTTGGATTAGACTATTGTCTCATTTGTCGTGTTGTCCTTTATGCGCCTATCCCAGGGATGCGCAAGGTCTTCTCTTTATTCTCACGCGCAGATGTTTCATGCGCAGATGTGATATGCGTGAGCATGTGATATGCGTAAGCATATGTAATATGCGTGAGCATATGTGATATGCGTGAGCATATGTGATATGCGTCACGCGCAGATGTGATATGCGTGAGCATATGTGATGCGTGAGCATGTGTGAGCATATGTGATATGCGTGAGCATATGTGATACGTGAGCATATGTGATATGCGTGAGCATATGCGATATGCGCCACCCGCATAGGTTTTGGCTTTGTGTCTTCATGAAATCCTGATTTCAAGCCTCTTGTCTATATCTTGTGGGTTGACCCGCCCCGCTCGATGTTAAGGCGGGTGCATACCCCTTCAAGCCCCCCCCAGTCTAATGTGTGTCTTGTCTCGCGCGAGCGAGGTAAGATAGATATTAGACTTAATAGTTTGCTCTTTTAACAGGGTTTGTCTTTTCTTTTTCATTTCTCATATGTGCGTTGCGCGAAATTCTATCCCTTTGGTTAAAACGAATCGTCAATGCACGTGGTTGGTTGATGCTGACATGCATCAGAGATGGAGATGTTATGTGTCAGACCTTTCGCGTGCTCGAGGTGCTACAGTTGCCTTTCACGTCTCCTCATACAGTGTCAGGAACACGTGTCGCGCTTATGTTGGCCTACGCCTGCGCGTGGGGGCGCGTGAGCGTAGATCTGATTATTACTTGTTTCTCTTTCTCTCCCCTGGGCCTATAAAACCAAACCTTTTGAACGGTTTTTCTTCATCTCCATTGTCATTTTCAGAGCTTTTGCTTCTTCAATTTACATTCCGATTAAAAGCCATTATCTTTGCTTCCAGATTTCCGTGCTTAAAGTAACCATATTGTTCGATTCGCAATTGTATGTCTGATAACCCAGACACCACAATTTCCCCTAGTAAAGGCCGTGTAAAATCAGTGGTTATGTCTACTTTGAAGAAGACCGGCAAGGGTAAACGGATTGCCGAGGCCTCGTCGGAGGAGGGAGGGAAGAACAAGGCGGTGAAGAGATGGGATGAGATTCCCTGCAAGTTGAAACAATCTGACTTTGATAATCTCGTCGCCTCTCAGGGTTTTCTCCCTGAGTATGGCTGTCTGCTCCTGGCGACCGGGCAAACGGCGGCGGATCCTCCCGCCGGCTATATCTCTTTATACTCTCATTTTTTCACCCACTGTAATCTTCGTCTTCCAATGACGAGGTTTATAGGTGCGCTCCTCCAGTTTTACGGGATTCATATATCTCAGGTTCATCCCTGTGGACTAGTGCGCATGACTCATTTTGAGTTCATGTGCAAAGCTCAGCGCGAGGAGCCCACCCCTCGGCGCTTTCAATATTTTTATAAGCCGAAAATCCAAGATTCTTGGTTCTCATTCACACCGCGCAGTCAGAAGGTTAAGTGCTGCACTGTTTCCTTCAAAAGCCTTCATGACTGGGCTGAAAAATTCTTTTATATCAAGGCTGGTGTGATTCCCATCCGCATTACTATGCGCGCGATTACTTCCGCGCCCGTGGATGATGACGTTCTTAAGAATCCATCTGGCGCGTGGGTTAAGAAGTTATCTGCTGAACCATCCCCCGCCAGGAAAATTTGCGAGGAAGCGTTGGTGGGGGTTGGCATGAGCAAGAGGTGGATTGACAGCGGGACTGAGCCTGTCATCCATGTTGATGGCTCAGGTGGGTTGTTTGTTCATTGCATTAATTTTGCGCAAGCATAATTCGTTTTGCTGATATCACTTGTCTTGTTTTATGCAGAAAGCAAGGAATACATCCACGCCGCCTATGATGAGTATACGGAAGGTGGCTCTGTTGCGCTGAGCGCTGGGGAAGTTGCTTTCCCTGATCGCTTCGATGATATGTTCATCTTTGTCGATTTAGAATTTTGTTTTTACAGCGATGCGCCTGGTAAGCCTTTGTATTTATGCTTAGGCCCTTAGAGTACCAAATTTGGTTTTAACATTTATGTTGCGCGTATTGTATATGCGCTCGCTAATTATGAGTTGGAGCTTGTGGAAGAGGAAGTGGAGGAGGAAGAAGCTGAAGCGCAAAAACTCAAGCGCAAGACTAAAGGCAAAATTGGCGCAGGGGCCAGTAAAAAACAGAAAAAAGATGATGCCTCTGTTGCCCAGAATCTTCCTCCTACTCAGGCGAAGGGACTTGAGAAAACCAAGGGTTTTACTTCCAAGTTTTCCTCGTCTTCTTTGCCTCAAGGTGTGGGCAGTCCTCCCGTCCACACGAGGTATGGTGCCGCCACCTCGTCTCTGCGCGCGGCGGACAAGGGAAGCGGTGCTGTGCCTGCTGTTTCGTCTTCTCCAACAGGTATACTTTGTTTATTTTTTGTGGTTTTATGAGCGTGATTCTGATAGTCATTAATGAAGCTTTGTTCACTCAAATGTTTGTAGAGCCGGCAACGTTGGTGGCTCAACCTCAGGCGCAGCAAGGTGCCGAGGCTACGCCGAAGGTTGTTTTGAAGTCCCCTATTTTACCCTCGAAAAGGGGGAAAATGGACTTCATGGCGATGTTTGATTCGCGGACTGCGGTACGCCAAGGTATTTATTGCGCTTTGATTGTCTGATTTTTTCCTTTAGTTCAAGTCATGAATCATTTCTCCTTGTTGGTTTTTTAATAGGAATTATAGCTGGCACACAAGCTGCTGGTGGCACTGCTAGCGCTGGCGCCGTTAGTTCTGCTCCTGCTCCAACAAGTACTGAATCTCCTCTCATTGGGATCACTAAGGAGCAGGAGACTATTTTACGCGCTGATCTAACAGCGTCAAGACCTCCCTCACCTCCTCATGCGCGCAGCCCTCCTCGTGAGACTATTTTTGATTTTTCCAAGCCGCATGAGAAGAGACCTGTTATAGAGGATGATGAGGAGGTTAATTTTGAAGATTCTGATGGTGGCCGCATAAGCCCTATAGCGCCACGAGATTTCGTGGCGCAGCCTTTTTCTTATGGGGCGGGCAGGAGCTCGCCAGCTGGCGCTAACCTTTCTGCCGGTTCTCCGCAGGTATAAGTTTATTTTGCTCCGCTGTGCAGACTTCCAAATTAGTGTTTAGATAACTAAAACCTTTCTTTGCGTTGCTTTGTGTTTGTAGGGAGCCGATCACATATACCGCCCGAGCTGGAATATCACTGAAGAGAGCTCATTCCAATCCATGGGCGTATGTGAAGTCTTTTGGGCTCACTCTGTTCCTCCAGCAGAAAGGAGGTTTCAAGAGGACCGCGCTCGCGTAGACTTGCTTAATGACCACCTTTTTGCTGGGTCTGCGTTCTTTGCTGCCTCCCAAGAGCTTCGCATTGATTATATAAAGGTACGTGATGCCCTTGCGGAGGCCAAGCAAAAGGCTAAGATTTCTGCTTGGAATCTTTCTGATGCCCGAGAGAGGGCTGAGAAACTCCAAGCAGAACTTAGCGAGAACCGGGCAAGTGCCAACGCTGCTTTTGTGAAGCGCGGGCTTGAGCTGCAAGCTGCGCGGGAGAAGCTGCAAGCGGCAGAGGCAGACACGGCCAAGTACGCGCGTCGAGCGCGTGACTTGGAGTTGGAAGCAGAGGACCGTTACCAAACTATTGCGCAGGTTAATACTGACAAATCTTTATTGGAGAGTGAGGTTGCGCGCCTGAAGAAAGAGCTCGATGCTGCGCGAGCGGAAAAGAATGAAGCCTTGGCGACAGCGGCGTCTGACAAAGAAGAGCTAAAACAAGCCAAGGAAACTGTTGAGTTGTTAAACTCTCAGATCCCTGCTCTTGAGACGTCTGTTTCTTCCCTCGCGCAGGACCGTCAATGGCTGATTTCACAGGGTGTGACTCGTTGCGCTTATGCGATGAAATACTCAGACGAGTTTCAGACCCTTGTGATGGATTGTAATGCGGCGTCACGCTTGGTGGGTCGAGCTGAAGGGTTTAAGGATGGTTATGAATATGGCATGCTAAAGAAGAATCCATCCGACTACCCTTATCAGCTCAACGTTGTCTGCGCTGACAAGGCTGAGGTGGGGGAGAAGTACCTGAATATTTCAATTCCCATCCTTGAGCAGGTATTTTAACCTTAATGAGTTTACTTGACTTATTTTCATAATCTTTTGTACTCATACTGTTCCTTGTGACTTGCAGATAGCCGCGCTTGCTGACCAGCCCGATCTTGGCGCTTTAAAGAAATTACTTGATGAATGTGAAGGGACTGGTGGCAGTGATGATGGCGCGGGCAACGCTACCTCTGCAAGCGGCTCTGGCGTGGCCAAAGGACCTACTCCTGACGCTATCATAATAGAAGAGGACTATATTCAAGACGAACAGCTTGATTATGGTAAGTTTGGAGATGACGAGGAGCGGGCTGCGCCAGATGCTGAGGGAGGAAGTAATGATGAGGACGATGAAAAGGCTGATATAGATATAGAGACTTGAAAACCCTTCTTGTTTTTTTTTTTTTTTTTTTTTTTTTTTTTGTATTTGTAGTTTTTACCTCATCATTTGTAAATTTGTAAACTTCTATGTTTGTGGAATGAAATTTTGTTTTTCCCTTATTCGCATCTTGCGCATTCCCAATTCGTCTCTTTATATTGCATGTTTGTGCTCGTTGAATATAAGGTATGCTTACACATTGAAACTTGGACAAGGCTGTAAGGAAATTATTTTATTTAATCCTTAACAGTTGTCATATTTCAAGTTATTTTGCAATATTCTGAATATGCTGACACGTGCCTTAGCATTTCATTGTTCCTCTTTTGCGCGACGTTATCGTGCATTTATTATAGGGAATTATGAATGAGTTTTTTTGCCTTTACGTGTCAGTATGTGTTACTCTGCTTATATCCATTATAATCCCATGCGCGGCCCCGACCTGAGACCTTAACAACTATGCTTTGGCATGTGCTTTGCCTTAGTTGTGCTTAGGTATTTTTATGGTCCAGCTGCGTATTACGTAGGATGGATGCTATGAGTAATTTGAGCTAAGGCTCATATTATTGGGCTAAGGCCCTGAGCTAAGGCTCATATTATTGGGCTAAGGCCCTGACGTTTTAGAGTTAAAACTCATTAACGCGTTTGAGCTTGAAGCTCGCGCATGTATGTTTTACTTCGTTTTATTTTTAGTTTGATGTCAATACAATGTTGTCATATTGCTCAAAATTAATAAAGGGAAGTGTGAAACATGTATGCAAAAGGTAATAAAACGCATATTAAGAGAAAATAGCGCGTATAATAGCTTAAAAAGCCTTGATTACAAACTTGACAACTTTTACATTAAAACATTTTCTAAGTTGTGCTGCGTTCCATGTGCGCGGGATCTTCTTTCCATTTAAATCTTTTAAAGCGTATGCGCCTTTTCCCAATTCTTCCGAGACTTGATAAGGTCCCTCCCAGTTGGGAGACATCTTTCCCGGGGGTATTGTGCGACTAGCTTCATTGTTTCGAAGGACAAAATCATTCTTCTTGAAGTGGCATTCTTTCACGCGCTGATTGTAATATTTTTCTAGTTTTTTCTTGTATTTGGCTTCACTGATGATAGCCGCCTCTCTGCGCCCTTCAAGTAAACTGAGATCCAACCTCCTTTCTTGCTCATTATCCGTCTTACTCATCATGAGCACTCTATAGGATGGGTATCCAATTTCTGCTGGAATCATAGCCTCCGTTCCATAGGTTAGGCTGAACGGGGACTCGCCATTGCTGGTTTTGCTTAATGTCCTGTGCGCCCACAGGACATTAGGTAACTCCTCGACCCATGCATGGGACTCTCCCTCCAACCTTTTCTTCAGCCCATTCAGCAAGCTCTGGTTCGCGTGTTCCACTTGGCCATTCCCTTGAGGGTGGTATACTGAAGTGAAGACCTGGTTGATGCGCAATTCCATGAGCCAACTGGATATCTTCCTGTCAGTGAATTGTTTGCCATTGTCGCTCACGATTTCCATGGGCAGGCCAAAACGGCATACGATATGGCTCCAAATAAATTGCTTCATTGCCTCGGCTGTGATTTTTGCCAGTGGCTTGGCTTCAACCCATTTTGTGAAATAGTCTACTGCCACTACCAAAAACTTTACTCGCCCTGGCGCTTGCGGCAAGGGACCTACAATATCGATTGCCCACTTGTAGAAAGGCCATGCAGAGGTCACCGGAATCAAGTTGTTCTTTGGTCGCATGGTATTTGGCGCATAGCTCTGACACGCTTTGCATTTTTGGATCTCTTTTAACGCGTCCAAGTATTGCCTTGGCGACCACCATGCGCGGGCCAGCATGTATTCCGCAGATTCCTTCGTGTATCTCTCTGATCACATAGCTTGCTTCCTCAGCGTCTAGGCATTTCATGAGTGGTCCAAGATAAGAGCGTCGATATAACGTACCATCGAGCAGTTCGTAGTTCTGCGACTTGTGTCTTATCTTCCTCGCCTGTGCGCGATCGTCTGGTACCTTTCCCTCATTCAAGAATTCTATTATTGGAGTTATCCATGATGAAGGTGTTGTATGAATTACAAGAACAGACTTCGCTCCCACTGACGGGTTGCTCATTACTTCCACCCTGACATCTTTGCCAAAATGATCGAAGCTGGTTGATGCCATTTTGCTTAGCGCGTCGGCGGACTTATTTTCACTGCGCGGAATGTGTATGATTCTGAAAAAGTCAAATTGTTCAGTGAGTTTCTTCGCTTGCTCTAGATACAGAGGCATGGTGTTCTCCTTGGCATCATAAAGGCCATTGACTTGTGCTGCTACCAGGTATGAATCTACATGAGCCTCTAGCTTTTTAACTCCGAACTTGTGCGCGATGCGCAAACTAGCCAGCAGGGCTTCATACTCAGCTTCATTGTTGGTGCTCTTGAAATCCAATCTGATTGCGTAGGTATACTCATGATTTTCTGGATCCACCAGTTTGAGGCCTGCGCCGGACCCTTCGTTGTTTGAAGCTCCATCAGTGAATAATCTCCAAACGTTTTCTTCATTATTGGCTTGCGGAGGGTCTACTTCGCGCTGATCCTCTTCGACTTTTCCTTCAGGGATTTCTGCGATGAAATCAGCTAAGACACTTCCCTTGATTGCTGGACGAGGCTTAAAGGTGATCGTGCGCTCCCCTAATTCCAGCGCCCATTTTGTCAGCCTTCCTGAGAGCGCGGGACGCCGCAAGACTTGCTGGATGTTGTAACCAGTCAGGACTTCAATAGGATGACCATTGAAATATCTGTGAAGCTTGCGCGACGCATGCGTTAGTGATAAAACTAACTTTTCTATGATGGTGTAGCGCGTCTCCGGATCTGTCAGCCCCCGACTTACATAATAAATTGGTGTTTGGATTCCCTTGCGATCCACCAACAATACTGCGCCAATGGCGCGTTCTCCTGCTGACAGGTATAACGTTAAAGTTTCACCAGGTAGTGGAGCTGTGAGCGCAGGCAGATTTATCAGACATTCTTTTATCTCACTGAAAGCTAGCTCGGCCTCAGGCGTCCACTTGAATTGGCTTTTCTTTAAGCAATTTCTCAATGTGTTAATGAATGCGGTAGATTTTCTTGCATGGTTTGCTAGGAACCTGTTAATTGATACCAATCTACCATTCAACTTTTGAACTTCCTTCATGGTGGATGGTGAGGGCATGCTGAGGATAGCCTCCACCTTCTCTGGGTTCACCCTGAAACCATCCTTGGTGACCATTACGCCGAGAAATTTCCCTTCTTCCACGCCGAATGTGCATTTGCTCGGGTTGAGCTTCATGTTTACTTCCTTTAGGCGCCGAAGGGTTTCTTCGATGTCTTTGAGCATTTGTTTTTCTCCCTGCTTTTAATCATCAAATCATCCACGTAGACTTCTAAGTTTTTTCCAATCTGCTCGTTGAAAATTGCATCCATGAGTCTTTGGTAAGTGGCTCCTGCATTCTTCAAACCAAAGGGCATTTTTGTGTAACAGAAAACACCCTTGTCAGTTCTGAAAGCAGTCTTGTCTTCATCCTGCGGTGCCATTTGAATTTAGTGATAGCCCTTATAGGCATCCAGGAAACATTTGAGCTTAAATGGCGCCACAGAGTCCACCTTCGCGTCAATGTTTGGGAGGGGGTAACAATCTTTTGGACACGCTTTGTTGAGGTCTTTGAAATCAATGCACATTCTCCATGACCCATTGCTCTTCTTTACCATCACAGGATTGGCTACCCATGTTTGGTATTGTATTGGGCGAATGATATTCGCGCGCAGTAGATCTTCTACTTGCTCATTCATGGCCTTTGCCTTCTCGTCTCCCATGACTCTTTTCTTTTGAGCAATTGGCTCTACAGACTTGAATGTGTTGAGAGAGTGCTGCGCCAGGTCTCGCGGAACCCCAGTCATGTCAGAATGTTGCCACGCGAAGACTGACGTATACGTTGTGAGCAATCTTTTCATTCTCACCCTTGTGTCATCTGATATCGTAGCTCCAATTGTGATTGTTTGTTCTGGGAATTTTGGGTTGAGAATCCATTCCTCTGGCGCGTTGTTTGCCACTGGAAGCTTCATTCTCCCTTCTCGAGGTATACTTGTTACTGCGCATAAATGATCTCGATACACAAATGTTACTCTTTTGGTGTTGGGAACCCCAACGCGCCATGCGCTGGTGACGGTATGGCGTTGAATTGGGCAATCGTTCCTCTACCCAAGATCATACTATGGCATGAAGTGGTGGGCAAGACCAGAAAGTTGACAATTTCAGCTCGCTTGTGCTTCTCATCCCCCATAGTTAGTTCGAATTGTATCTGACCTAGGGGGTGAATAATTTCGTTTGAGACACCTGAGATTGGTGCACTCACAACTTCGAGCCTTGCTTGGTCCTCTGGATCCAACTTCCCGAAACATTGCTCATACATGATGTCTGACTCACTACCGGTGTCCACCAGAACTCTTGACACCTCATAATGAGCGATGTGTGCAGTGATGACTAGAGGACTTCTGATAGACGGGCCTCCTCTGATTCTTGGAAAGATTACTTGTTGCTCGCGCCAATCCCCTTGGATTTGCGCGCTTCTCTTCCTCGATCTTTGCCCTTGCCTTCCTCCTTTAGCTACACAGATTCTTTTGAATTTTTTACTGGCTGAGGCTCCGTCTGGTTGTTTGTTCTCTGGTCTTGGGTTTTTTACTAGGTGAGCCAACTTGCCTGATTTCACATCTTTTTCGATCGCATCCTTCAAATGGTGGCATGCATCGGTGTTGTGCCCTGTGGATTTGTGAAACTCACAATATTTGCCACTGTTTGGTGGTCCCTTATGGAGTAATGGCCTGGGGCTTTTAAACTGGACATTCTCTGTGCTTAACACTTGCGAAGGCGTTTTGGTGAAGGGAGTCCATATTCTTGGTAAAGGTCTATTAGGCTCTCTGCCGCCTTCCTTCTTGTCATCCTCTCCGCGATTAAGAATTTCTTTTTGGGGCTGGGGTGAACTTTGTTGCGCTTGCTTTTCTGCGGGAGAATAATTGGTTTGTTGCAACCTGGACCATACGGAGTTTTGTTTGCCCCTCCTTTCATTGTTGCGTGGTGCTTCTGTTTGATGCCCTCTATCTCTTGCTCTGTCTTGGGCAATTTGTTTTTCATTTCGCGCGAAGACTCGCGATGCTTCCATAAGCTTAGCCCAAGTGGTTGGCATGCCTTCTCTGCTCACGAGAGCTCTGCGGAGTTGATCACTGCGCGCACCTTGTATAAAGGCAACGCAAAAGAGTTGTTCAGTGATGCCTCCAATTGCAAGAGATTCCTGATTGAAACGAGTTATGTAGTCCTCAATGGTTTCATCATTCCTGCGCACGCAGTGCATAATGTCATCGGGGTCGCGCGTGTGTCTGCGCTGCTGTACAAAGTAAGCCTGGAACTTTTCCAATAGCTCTTCGAACCCATCGATTTGTCCTGTTGGCAAGCTTTCGAACCAGACACGCGCTGCGCCCGTGAGGCAGCGAGCAAACATGTGACACCATGTTGGCATCGTCCAGCTTTCTAGGTTTCCAGTGTTGTAAAAACCTTGTAAGAAATCATCTGGATCTGTTGTACCATCGTACTTGCCTAAACCACTTGGCATCTTGGTTTTGTGTTGAATGGGAGCCTTCGTAATGCGCTCAGTGAATTTTGAATGTTTTACCAAGATGGCTGGCCTATATGGTGTGGTTACGTCCACTTGCTCTTTCGCTTGTGGGTTGTATGGTGTGTATAGATCCATATCAGCTTTGGCTCCAGGTGCTATGTTCATGTGTGCGCGAAGCTGTGAACCTCCTGCATGAGTATCTCGCGTCTTCCTCATGCTGTGCACCTCTTCCTCATCACTAATATCAGCGTGTTTGGTGTGAACAGAATGACCGTCTTCCGGCGCGCGCGCCTTTTTTGTTGTTCCCTGAATGGTTTGTTTATCAAATGCGAGCCTTTGTGTTAAGTCGGCTAACTTTTTGTGTTTTACCAGCTCATTGTATTTGTCCATTAAACGCCGTTGTTCGTTTATGAGCCATTCTTTAGGGTCATTGGTTTCAACTTCCGGACCCATTGGTCCTTTTTGTTTTGTACCAGTCAGATTTTGGAACGTGAGATCGTCTGGGGGAGTTTCAGTCTGGCTATGAGGTGTTGTGTTGAAGGGATGGTTACTGGTGGTGCGCGCAGTGTCACGCGGCACCCTCAGAACCTGATGTCCCTCATTAACATCCTCAAGCTCATTATCCTCCAGAACTTGATCATTGTTTCGAACACCGGAAACCATGGTGAAAATTTTCAGAGAGAAAACTGATGAAATAGTGGTTTTGTTGCCGTTGTAACAGGTGATGGCGCCAATGAAGAAACGTGTATCTAACAAACTAGGAAAGTGTCCAAGCTCTAAAGGTCGGATGATGAAAAGAATGCATGTAGTGGTACTCATAAATGACTTCATTTAACCATATATGACAATCTTCCTTTGGAGAAAGAGTTTAATCGTTCATACTCGTCACATGATGACCCAATCAGCAACAAAATCTCCATTTACTATAGTCAAATACAAAGAAGTATTTCAATTTCATCATCACTGGATGCAAACTATTGTCAATAATACAACTTTCTTCATGAAGGAATATCACCATCTCCATGATTGAAACGCCAAACATATTCTTGTTTTCTCCATCTGTCTATAAACACTCCGTCACGGATGTAGCTCTACGAATCTGAAGTCAGCTCTTTTAGATATCCATTTTTCTTGGCTTAAAAAAGTTGCTAAGAAAGAAAAGAATCAGACAAGCTTCCAAGGAAAGAAGGAAGCTAGTCAAAATGTGCACATTACGTACTACGTCATAGCCACTTATGACCAGGGACGGGCTGATTACATTAGTAGGTTGACATCAGCCAACCCGTGAAGCCGAGGGTTGAATGCTGAAATGGCATAAAGCATCTCTTGATAGCATCGTATAGATAATCTTCAAAATGCCATCGCATCAATAAACACTAATTAATTCCCATTTCAGGGCACTTGAGTATATGAGCTTCGTCCCAACAAAGGCAAAATTTGCATCGGAAGAAGGAAACAAATTAGACATCCCAAAGAAGACTTGAAGCAATCCTAAGCACTAGACACACTCTAAGGCCATTTGAAGTTATACATAAACACTAATTAAATGGGCTTAGGTCCGTAGTGTTCACAATATCTTGGTAATTAATACGAAGCTATTCTGGTGAAATAATTCCAGTGGATTTTATTTTCTCTATTAGAGTGATTCTTGGATGCTCTGAATGGTCCATCATAGTATATCATTTCTTATTTGACTCAAAATCGATTAGATGTGTTTCCCGTCTATAATTTATGTGATGAAGAGAATAGAAAAGATCGTGTGATGAAGAAGCTGATAACGCCTTTTTGGGAACTTTTTAGCATTTCATTGGAATGTTTGCAATTCCTTCACACCAAATGAAAAGTTAAATTCCATGATTAATGGAAAGTTTCCATATCCAATTCCTTAATGACTAACCAAACACAATTATATGAAAATTGTTTTCCAATTCCTATTCTAGTTCAGACAAATTCCATTAACCAAACGAGACCTAGTATATTTATATTACGTTTTTTTTAATTTCTAATGATGTCTTTTTTTATTGTTGCATCGCATTTTTATTATGCGACAAACCTTACCTAAACTAAACAGCTGAATCGACACATATTTTATGTATCTGGCTCTATAAAATTGGAGCATCTAAAAACAGTGCACCCCTGAAAAAAATTCATCAATCCGTCACCGGGTGTAAAGAGCCGATCGAGTAGAAGAACGGATGGGACGAGGAGAGGGGAGGAGAGAGAGGGAGAAGGAGAAAAGAAAGCTTTTGGTGTGTGTGAAATGTTTTGTTACCGTTTGTTGCTGATGAAAAGTTGTGGTACTGGTTACGGTTCTAGCGAATGAAATTTGTTAGACCAAGTGTAATGATCGGTAAGTTTGGTGAATATTGGCGACAAAAGAGAGGAACACCCCACCCTCGGGCGATAAGAGGGGCGAAAAGGGGTGGGGGTGACGAGTTTTTCGCCCGGTTAAGTTTGAAGAATATTATTATTTTATTATTATGCGTGTGTTATATATATATATATATATATATATATATATACATATATATTGGGTATTGGGCTACAACACCACTACACACTTAAACAAATATTCAACATTTACTGAATGGGAGTTACATGACACTTATCCCCCCCCCCCCCCAATTTGTACCCGTCACTACACATAGCCTTAGTCTATCCGTAGTGGGGAGAATTTGGCGAGAAGGGCGATTTTTTAAGGGAACACCCACCCACCCCGCGACAAAGGAGCGAAATGGGGGGGGGGGGGGGTTGACTATTTGTCACATGTTTGTGTGCTTGTGTTTATTATTATTATTATTATTATTATTATTAGTAGTATTATTATTATTAGTTTTATTATATGAGGAAAGTGAATATGGGACTGTTAAGCATCCAATCTTACATGCGAAACCATCAAAACTACGTAGTTTTGATGGTTTCCTTCTATTTATTACATTCTTATATTGGTTTCCTCTAAAAAAAATTAGCAAATTCAAATTAACTCCCTAATTCTTAATTCATCACGGTCAATTCCTATTATTTTCAGATTGCAAGCAAATCATCTTCTCACTCTTCCATTGCTATTTATCATGTTGAAAAAGCTCTAGAACCTTATTCATTTAAACCCGATCCTGCTAGGACTATCTTCTCCTTTATAGTTCTTTTAAGACAAATCCAACACTTCAACATGTTTTCCATTTTTTATTATTTTAATATCGATACAACTATTTTAATACTTAAAAAGTAAAAATAAGTTATTGAAATAGTCAAAAGGAGATTGTACTCATAGCGTAAGGTTTAGAACTTGTGACTGGGAGAATATTTTTTTCAAAACTTGTTTTCTTAAAGAGTAATTTTTATGAATTAGGCTTAGAGATTTTTAAAATAAGAAATTGTGATTGAAGATGATGATATGCTTGTACTTAAGCAATATATTGATGCAACAGTAAATCGGAATTAGGGATTTAATATGAATTTGCTAGTTTTGAGGAGAGGAAAGCAATATAAGAAAGGAATAAAATCAAATTTTTTTAGGAAGTTTGAATCAAAACTACGTAGTTTTGATGGTTTCGCATATAAGGTTGTGTGCTTGTGCTTAACAGCCCCATATTCACTTCCCATATATATATATATATATATATATATATATAGGGGATGAATCATGCGAGAAATGAAATTATAGCGAGAAGTGAGAGAAGTAGATCTAAACCATTGATTGTCTTTAATCAATGGTATGAAAGAGAGATGGCAAATGGGTAATTATTAAGACATTATTATTAGTGTTTTTCAATTAAAAAGGGTACATAAGACTTTTTGTGTAGCCCTCATCAAAGAAGAATTCAATTCAAACGTTCCCCAGTTCACTCTTTAATTAATGGCCTATATATAATCAATTTTATATTTTGATTATTATATAATTTGTTTAGGATGAAAAGTTTTATACGCTACACTGGTGAATAAATATATGTAACGATCTATGCATTTATTCTTGTTTTGAATTATTGACTATGTAGGTTTCTTACTTTTGAATAAGTTGGCTATCTACTTTTTTTTTATTAATTTGGTTGTTTGTTACCGTGTATGATTTATCCCATATATGTATGTATAAAAACTATATAATTTATCCCATGTGTGTATAAAAGTGATCTTAAAATTATGTAGGTATCTATCAAATTTGTGTGTAAGTATTTTCTTGATGTGTAGGATTTATGCAATATATTTAGAAAAATATGTAAATGTTATTACCATATTACAAAAGATGTGTAGTTAGTCTATGTAAGGTGCTTTATAATGGATGTAGGTATGTTTTTTTTACATATATTATTCTAATTTATAGTGGTTTTGTTAATGGGTTGTTATTATGTGCTGTGTTTTTAGTTTATGTAGATATTGGTTAGCTTGTGTATGGGTTTTGTTCTATGTAGGTATAGTAGAATATATGTGTAGGAACGGTGATAAAATAGAAGGCATGTGTGGGTATATACACACACGTTAGTATATATGATATGCATATTGTGGGCACGTAATTGACTTTTTTGATTTTCAACAACATTTGGTTGTACTTGTTTTTTTTGCTCTTGATTTAAGGGTTAATTGCATTATTTGTTTGTTTGTTGTGTAGGGTGTATTATTTGATACATAAGATAAAAAGATTTAATATGTAGGATATGTTATATGATGTGTAAGATGTGTTGTTCAATGTATGGATATATTGATTAATTATTGTGTAGGATATTTTTATGTTGTGTAGGATATATTGTTAACATTGATGTGTAGCATGTATTTTTAATGTGTAGGTAATGTTGTATGATGTGTAGGATATGTTGGTGACATTAATGTGTAGCATGTATTTTTAATGTGTATGATATGTTGTATGATGTGTAGAATAGCATGTATTTTTAATGTGTAGGGATAATTATTCGAAATTAGTTGTTCTTATTTTAATATACAAATCTAGTATTTTTAATGTGTATGATATGCTGTATGTATGATGTGTAGAATGTTGATAACATTGATGTGTAGGGATAATTATTCGGAATTAGTTGTTCTTATTTTAATATAAAAATCTGTAATTGTAAAATGAATTTTGCAATAATGAAAAATTAACAATTAATATAATATAAAAAAAACATAAAAAGAAAATTATGTGTGAAACTCCTAACTTATTTATTAGTTACCAAAAAACAAAGCATAGAAACTTTACTATTATGCCCTAATAATTAATTACATATAAAATAAAAAGAAAATTATATGATTGGTTGGAAGAACTTCTCGCACTTCTCACGCCAAGAAAACTTCTGAAATGAACCTAATTATATATATATATATATATATATATATATATATGAGTCTATAGCACCATTATACCCCTAAAACAAAAAATCACAATTTGCTGACTATGCGTCACATGGCGCAAGTTGTCCCATTTTGTAGTCTCTGCACTACACATAGGCTAAGGACCTATGACTCTTGTTAGGCCACCGGTAGTGGGCGTGGTCTTTGGGCGAAATTGGGCGATCGCCGGCGAAAACAACCCCCCACCCCCACCCCCGACGATTTAGGGGCGATAAGTTGGGGGGGGGGGGTAATTGTCGCGGCTTCCCTTATGATTTATATTATTATAATAATAGATTTTGTGTGTGTGTATATATGTGTGTGTGTATATATATATATCGGGCTACAAGCCATTACATCCCAAAAACTCACCCTTTGCTGACTGGACAACACATGACACAAAACATCCCATTTTATAGCACCTCCACTACTCATAGCCTGATAGAGATATTGTGATTGAAGTCAACTATGAAAAGACATTGTTTAAAGAGAAATAATGAAATTGGTTATGGTTCTGGAACTTCTGGTTCTATATATGTATATGTTAATTTTAATTATTCTTTAATATTTATTTTAGATCTTTCTAGGCACATTACGTTACCATATTTAACGAGAAAAACTAACTGTGTTATGGCCAAATGACAAATGATGTAGCTTTCGAAAACATAAAGTACAAAGTGGGTCAATTTAAAAGGAAAATGACAATGACTGTAAACGGCTACAAATATAAAGGATAATCTTTGTAATCTTGTCTTATTCTTACATAAAATTAAGTTGGACAGAGTATGAAATTTTGATTGTTAACTACGAGTATTTTAAAGAGAAAACTATTGTTAAGTGACTATTAGAAAAAATAGTTAGTAGTCATTGTTAAAACCACCTTATTGTATTTAAATGTGAATCAATAAGAAAAACATACTTAAAAGGTTATCTAAACCGGTATTAAAGAAAAACATACTTAAAAGGTTATCTAAACGGGTAGTTAATACGAGGCTATTATTGTGAAAGAAGACTTTCTCCATGGCTTAGAGATGGATGAGTGTTCTTATTATTTATCTCACACATATGCAAATCACAGTATATCATGTATTTTAGTTTATTGAAAGAGTGTGTTGTGGTGAAAAAAAAAAGTTAAACTAGTCATTAAAAATAAATTTAATTTAAAAAAAACAATGTGTTATATTAGATTCTTTTTTTCTTAACAATTTGTTGTTAGTGTGTAGTGGGCGACAAATTGAACTTCTGAATCAGATAGATTTTGTAGGGTCCCATTTTATATATTTAGTCTTTTGTATTTACTTATTCTATTCATGATGTATGCTAGTAATATTGTCAGTTTTTTTACTTGTATGTTTGGGCCCGATGTCATGTCATATTGAGCTCATTGGGCTGTTTATAATACAAAGAGGTATGGCATGCCTCTCCTATAAATAGGAAGGCATGCCCATACACTCAAAAACCTTTTTGCAATTATCTTATATTCTTCACCTACTCTCTTCTCTCCCTCTCAACCCTTCCTCTTCGGGAAATAACCAAACCAAACAATATTCGACATCTCGGTTTTTTACTAGTGCTCTCCGCTAGCTAGTAGTGAGATTAATCCAAAAACCCTAGTTGTTTGTTGTTTGATCCATGTTTAAGGAATTACAATTGGTAACAAAGCTTTTGGCTCTACTAATTGTGGATCTTGGGTCACATCCTTGGATTTTGGTCTTGGTTGTTGTTAGGGCACGGAAATTTGACACTGTGGATATGTTATCCTGGTATATAATATGGATCAATTATCCTTAAAATATGTTGCAGATCCTGTCAGGATCAATGATCCTCAGTACTTATTATTTATTAACGATTTTCCTTTGTTATCTTGATATTTTTGGTAGGTACAACGGCTAGTTACCAAGCCCAACCTATAATATCGCAATCAAGTCAACAAACCGCGTGGATAATAAAGGAAACAATTACAATGAAAGAATGGCTTGATTCAAGGCTAAAAAATAAGGATATTTGTTATTATTTTCCTATTTAAATGAGTTTATGATCAATTAGGCAGACACAGCACATCATACATGACTTACATACCTTTCTCTGTAATTCTAGAGCAGAACACACACACTTAGCATTATTGTATTCATTGATCATAAACTCCACCCATTGTAACCCGATTTTTACATTAATAAAGTGGTGATAGACGATTTGTCATCACCCGGGGTTTTTGTGCCGGCGATCCGACCAAGATCAAGGGCTTTTCCTCGTAACAAATCACAGTGTTCATATCTATTTCGTTCATACATTAATTATTGCCATCATAGCACTAATCCTCACATAACAGATTTGGATACATTATCCTTAGCGGATTTTTGTCCAAAACAATTTGGCGCCCACCGTGGGGCAATTAGTGCTATAATCCAGAAAATACCTTATCAATATTCAACCTTTCATACCCATATCACCATCAATGGCTTCTCAACAATCTTCCGCTTCATCAACCATGTCTTCCTCAGTTTCACTCCCACCGAGATCCTCACTACCAATGCCTTCTCCACTTGCGGGAGAACCAAGGGCTATTGCTGCTGGAAACAAGACGCAATTACCAATCTTTCAGAGCTCGAAAACCACTACTGCCACTTTGGTGGTTAACTTTAACAATGATGTTTCTGCTATGTTTTCACAGGTTAAGGCATATATGGAGCAGCAGAGCAAGACTAATAAGAAGATCCTTTGTTGAGGATCAGACTCCTTTGGTGCCTAGGATGCTGGATTTCACCCCTCCAGGATCCTTGGATCAACTTGCTCAAGGATCATCTATCCTTAAACCAGTGTCTATGGGTCAGCATGCTCCAGGATCCTCGATTATCCAGCAAGGATCTTCTATCCTTCAATAGGGATCCATGGGTCAACAAACTCAAGGATCCTCGTTCCTTCAACCAGGATCCTCTAGGATGTATCACCAAGGATCCTTCAACTCCCAACCTCAAGGATCCTTCTTCCAGAATCAAGGATCCTCAGGACTCCAACATCAAAAGTCTTCGGAGGTCCATGAAGGGGACATCATCCCCATGCAAACCATTGCCTCTGGTGGACCAACTACCATGGCAGATGCTTCTTATCTTGGCTACACTTGTGGGATGCCAACATTCAATCAACCAAGAGGTAACATGTATAATCATATATCCTTAGACACTAACCTGGGCTCTATGCAGGTTACAGGTATCAACCAGGCTATGGCTAAGGAACTTCAGAAGCTTAAGGATATGATATCCAGCGTGCCAGGAGTAGTCCGTCCAATTCCTGAAATACCAGAAGGAAGCCACAAGTTGTCCAGATTTTCTCGACCTATTTGTGATGCTGAAGTCCCAAAACGATTCCAGACCCCCAACATGAATGTAACACCCCGTAACCGCAGCGGAAACGTAAACGGGATGCAACAGACGCTTCTGATATCAACCACATTGTTTATAAAGAAAACTGAATGCATTAATATACTTCAAAATTACGTTATCTCGTATTTCATTACCGTCTAGGTGATACACACATCATACAATACGATACATAATTCTATTTATTATAATGTATCCTAACATCCAGCACACAAATCTTACACACATCAAGCACTTAGCACGTAAGCAATCACTTCATCTTAGTTGTACCTGAAAAGCATGTGAGAAAACGGGTCAACTACGAATAGTTGGTGAGTTTCACAATTCGAGTAAACCATGATAAATCATTATCATAAAATAATATTATTATCGATGTAATTATGCTGAGCCCACAAGTGAAACCTCTGACTATCACACACAACCCCCGTGGCATATCCCCCGCCCACGGGCCCGTGGCATATCCCCCGCCCACGGAACTGCCCCAAACCGCTATGTCTAACATTACATAGCAAAATAAATATAACACCCAAAATAGACATGTGCAACTGGCTGGGAAACATCAGCAAATCCATGCCGGACCAGTTGGGTTTGTCAGACCAATAGTACTATCCACACTCTACCGGCTTTCAGTTAATCACTCGTGTTCCGGGGCCTTAGAATGTTAGCAACTCAGACAATTACCATCTTAGTACATTTCCGTACGATTCCCGTACAATAAAATATATATAAATCCACGCAATTCCATGCGTTCAGTATGTACTTAAACATTTCAGGAATAACATGCTTCCGCCCCAGGAAAATATTTAAAAACAATTCAGAAAAAGGGGCTCGTGAAACTCACCTTAGCACATGAAAGCAGGTAACAACAATCATTATCAGTTAATACGTCCATTCTGTAATATGATCCCTACGATCGTTACTATACACTCATTATTAATATAACTTTAACCAAGTTAACCGGTACATCTGGGGACACTGTTAACCCAGCACTGTACCCGTTCTGGGGGCAAGGTTAACCCAGAAACAGTTCTCCGGACTCAGATTGTGATGTCGTTTAGAGTTCAACAGTCAAATTTTCTAATAGTTTGTTTTCCCCGTTTTGCGTGCCTAGCACGGTTACCCGTTTTTATGTTTCAAAAATGAGTTTGGTCACACACGACCCGAAAATAGTGGTTGACTGATAATTTAATTTAAAGATGTGAAATTAGAGCTCGGTTTAGACGCCCCGATTGGCCGCGGGACTCGTTTCCGTCTTTGGCGTACCGGAAACTGTTAAAATAGGTTAAAATTACTCAAATCATCCGAATTATGTTCGGATGATTTAGTTTTACTTCTTTAACTCAATTATATGAAAATAGTTCATTTTTAGGGTTTTTATACACCAGTCAGCTCGCTTAAGCGAACTTCACCGGTTTACGCGTTTTAACTTTAAAAGTTTGATAATTAGCACAAATAATTATCCGCTTAATCTCGGTTCTTGAAATTTTGCATCAATCACTTTTTAACAGTGGGGAATTTTATAAAAATATTTCCAGAATTAATTCTTATATTTAAAATTTATTTATCTATTTTTAAACACCATTAAACACTAAATATGTCGTAAATACCAAACGATCTTAGAAAAAATCCCAAATTTTCCTGGATGTCCCCTGCCATCCACATAGTCCCCTGTAATTTTTCCAGAACCAAAATTTTCTTTTACATGCCCTTTTCACTAAAACCGAGCTAGAAAACCCTAGAACTCGTTTAACCGAAAAGTCTACTTAGACTTCTCCAACTGACCTCAAATTTTGTGTGTGACTTATACATGATATAAAAAGCTTATATGCAATTTTCCAGAATTTTACATGATATTTAACTATTTTTCACCATTTTTAGCCAAAACCAAGCATTAAATTCACCAAATATTCATCCTTTATCCAAAAATTACCAAAAATTCACAGAACTCTTATTTTCATGTGTAGAACATCCCTGTAAAATTTCATGACCTAACTCTGAACCATCAACAATCTGTCCAAAAACACATACACCGAACATAAACCGAATATACCTTTCGTTTTCCGCCACTACAAGCTACAAACTCGTCTTTCCGCCTTATCTACCACTAAATACAGAACCTACAACCAACATACCACAATACCAAGCAAGTCACACTCACGATCAAGCCATTTCTTTCATGGTTACGGTTATGATACAAAAACAAAGAGTTAACCCGTAAAAATTCGTTTTTGATTCGTTTAACTCCTTTCTTGGACCAAGATCCCTCGTATAACCCGTATACATCACTTGATCACGCAAGAATCGGTTTTCATCTTAGAAACCTCATTTTCTTGCAAACAAACTCAAGAAACGAAGATGAACACGTGCATAACTCGATCATTACCTTGTTTTCTTGCTTAAAAATCTTGGTTTTTGGATGAAATTGTGGAGAGACTTGAAGAACCTTGAAGTTGTTTGTTGTAAAAAAAAATGAATGGAATGGGGTGATCCCATGAGGGGGGTGGGGTGGGACCCACCTCTCCATTCTAGGCCACATGTTTGGATTCTCGTAATCCGGATAATGTTTTGGATAATCTGGTTCAGTTCGTTTTTCGGTTAAATGTTTAATTCGGCTTAAAACGAGGCTAAAACGGTCGTTTTTTCGGGTTAAAAATGAAATTTATATAAAACCGATTTAAAAACTTCAAAAACTTAAACCATGACATTTATTAACTTAAAACATCATATCATTAATTATCGAGCATCTTTTTCGGCTTGATCGATCATCTCTTCCTCGGTTTGGTATTAAAGGTTTCGTTTAATGTACCGACGTACCATTAAATCGAAATTCTTTTTCTGTGCCGTACTTTACTTATCCCGAAGCATTAATGCTTCGTAACATCACTAAATATTATAGATATCGTCTATAATTGAACCCTCGATTCGTTCGGGTTTCAATAATTATCGATCGATTAATCGCATATTCAATGCGGTGAATTATATATTCATGTGCAATCTATACAATGAACCATGTATTCCCGTATAATTACCATGGTAACTCATGTACCCAACATTAAATATGACGTAACTATCGTCTACCGGTTAGGGTATCCCTGGTTTCGTCGGAATCGTTACATTCTCCCCCCGTTAAGAAATTTCGTCCTCGAAATTTTACACGCCCACTATCCCCCTTTCGAGAGAAAGGTGGGGGGGTTTTTCCTTCAGAATTCACCCTCGCGTTACCAGGTATAATCTGGTCCTCGCTGTGAATTCCACTTAATCTTAATCAATAAAGCTTGGTATGTCCAAACTGTTTAGTTTTCCCGTCTACTATCTCTACGGAATTATTTATCATATCAAGCATGTTTTCTATGAGTACTTCCATTACTAGTACTTTCGTTGCCTCATCGCTTAGGTACTTTTCAATCCTTATACATGGCAAAACATCATGTATAATACTTAGCCCCTGGAGTACTTTAATCGATAAACTAAATGACCAATCATGGAGATAGTCTCATGAGGTCCAATATATTAAGGAGCTATTTTTCGGTTTTGCCAAACCTCATATCACCTCTCTAAGGTGATGCCTTAAAAATGCCTTGTCACCTCCTTCCAGTGACAATGGTTTCCTTTGAAGGTTGGCATAAATCCTTTGCCAATCACGCGCTGCTTTCAACTTATCTTAAATATTATAAATCCGATTGGTTGATTCTTGAATCAATTCAGATCATATGGCTTGATCGACGCCCATTTTCAATTTAACAAATTGGTGATAAATACTTCACCCATAGAAAGCTTCAAGCTCTCGATGCTTCCTTCTCCGCCTTCCAATAACGGAAGTAGGATGACCATTTCGATCTGAGATAATTAAAAATGGTACTCCATGACGAGATACCATTTCACTATCATGAATTTGGGCGAGAATTCATTGTGGTAATCGACATAGATTGGAATGAAACGCGAGGATCGGTTAATCGATCCGCGATTACCCAATTTACCTCATGCCTTTGATATATCTTGGGAATTTGCGTCCCGAAACCCATTGTAATTTATTCCCACTATCATTGGCGAATTTTCTGTCGTTGTGGCGTTCCCAAGGGTTTTCGGTATGCAGCCTTATCTCTTGCATAACTTAAATTTTCACCAACATACGTAACCATATCTTACTCCACACTCGGTCATTAACAAAATCCTTTCAGATATTCGTATCATCAATAGTCCAATCCGATCCCGGATGTATGGAATATTTCGATCTATGCGCTTCGTCCATGATTAATTCACGAAGGTCATGGAGGGTCGGGATCCAAACCCAATTTTTTTTTTGAATTGGAGAATTTCGTCCACGCGTTGTTCGAAATTCTTCTCATTGCCGTAAAGTTCCTCCTTTTCCAATTGTTCCTCTTTCAACGTCTCACGTTGAGCGACTCGAATCAGGTCCGAAAGGTTCGACTGGACTATCATCCCCAGCACTCGCACTCGCAATGGCTTAACCCGATCTTTCCTACTCAAGGCATCGGCTACGACGTTAGCCTTGCCAGGGTGATAACGGATGTCACAGTCATAATCGCTTAACAACTCGACCCATCTTCGTTGCCTCATATTCAGTTCCTTCTGATCAAATATGTGCTGCAAACTTTTATGATTGGTGAAGATGGTGCACTTCGTACCGTAGAGATAATGTCTCCAGATTTTAAGTGCGAAGATAACCGCTCCCAGTTCTAAGTCGTGAATAGTGTAATTTTTCTCGTGTACTTTTAACTGTCGGGAAGCATAGGCTATAACCTTATTATACTGCGTCAACACGCATCCTAACCCTTTACGCGATGCGTCACAATACGCGACAAAACCATCGTCTTCATCGGGGAGACTTAAAATCGGCGCTTGGCACAATTTTAATGGTTTCTATCATATTTGGAACTTTGTAAAATCCTTTTTGCTTTACAACATGACCAAGGGATTATGCCTTCTTTATTCAAAATCACATTTCGAAAACTTCGCGTATAGCTCCTCTTGCTTTAACACTTCCACAATTTTCCTTAACCGTCGTTCGTGCTCTTCTTTACGTTGCGAATATATCAAAATATCATCAATTAATGCTATGACAAATTTGTCAAAATAAAGTTTACAGACTCGGTTCATGAGTTCCATGAATGCTGCCGGCGCATTTGTTAGCCCGAAAGGCATAACTAAGAATTCATAATGGCCGTAGCGAGTCCGAAACGCTGTTGTTGCAACGTCCTCTTCTTGGATCTTTTCCATTTGGTGATAACTATATCTAAGATCAATTTTCTAAAAATAAATCGCCCCTTGCAGTTGGTTAAACAGATCATTTACTTCGAAGAAGAGAATACCTATTCTTGATTGTCACTTTATTCAATTCTCCCTAATCAATACATATCCTAACACTTCCGTCCTTCATTTCCCAAATAACACTGGTGCACCCCATGGTGACTAACTAGGTCGTATAAAATCTTTATCCAATAATTTTTGCATTTCAGTTGGCGCAAGTCGGTAAGATGCTTTAGCAACAGGGCCAGCTTGAGGTATTAAATCGATTCTGAATTCGACCTGTCGGGTTGGCGGTAATCCCGGAAGTTCTTCTGGGAAAACTTCTGGATATTTAAGTATCACCGAAACATCTTCTATATGTTTTCTTTTAAATACTTTGGCAATCGCGTTTGTTAAATACACCACGTCTTCTTGTCGTAAATATTATAACATCTCAAGATGAGATTAGAGTGGTAACATAATACCGTACACTTTTCTCTGTGTCGAATCGCTTCATCGTCCGAAAGAGAGCTTCTAATCATCTTCTTTTCATATTTGGTTTCAGCTTCATGTTGAGTTAGCCAATCCATGTTGACTATTACGTCAAAACTTCTTAACTTTACTGGTCGTAAGTCAGTAAGGAAAGGTTAATCGTTTAGAATAATAAGACAATTCCGAACAATTTAGTTAACCATTAGGGATTTACCGTTAGCGATTCTATAGTATAGGGTTCTATAGTTTCACTAATCGGTATCTTTCCAAATGATAGGAGGTTAACAGGAACTAACTTCTATCGACGACCGTAAAAATATCACTGAAGCCTATTGATTTAAAACTACAACGTACTTAACACCACCTTTGGATCATGACGTGCTTTATTCGAATTAATCACAAAAGCACGGCTCCTTGCTTGATCAGAGGTTGATGCTTGTCATGAGGTTCGTCTTCCAACGACACCTTGGTTCAACTTTGGGCAATTTCTCTTGAAACATTCTGTACTGCCACATTCATAGCAAGTACAACTGTTTGGCATAATTTGATTTCTTTGGATGGATTATTATTGAAGTTGTTGGGTTCGGGGTGGTTGTACACGAATGGGTTGGGGTTGCCGGTTCACATGGCTTCAATTGGTTCTACAATTAGGGCATTACGTCCATCTTTACCACACCCGTGGCCTACTATCACTCGACATTCTTCTTCCTGCCGATGACCATATTTTCCACATTTAGGGAAGGACCCTTCATGCGGTTCATGTTTTCACACCAGAACTAGTCTTAGTATAATTCTGGATTGTAGGGCATACCTACTTATTCACAAGTCTATTTTGCACTATACCTTTATCATTTCTCTTCTTTAACACTCGACGTCTCACCTAACGTCCTTCCATTCCGCTTCCCATAAAGTCGAATATATCAATGCTGGCTTGTGACATAACCCTTCCAAATGTTGTATATTTTACAGGGTTGACTATACTCCTTATCGATGGAGTTAGTCCCAATATAGCGCTCACTTCGCTTAGTTTCAGGAGTAATTAGCCATGTTACCAGACATGACAATTCCTTCAAACGATTAGCGTGTTCTATGCGATCAGCACACAACATTTCTATCTTCCATAGCTCAGTTTCCAATCTCTGAACTTAATTACTCGGATAAAAGTGCTCTAGCACAAGAATTTTAAATCCTGACCATATCACCTGAGTAATAATTTTCTAACTATAATTTTGTACCATCGTGTTCCATCATGATACAACATAATCTACCAACATATCTGTAGCATATTTCACCACACAATGTTCTAGACTCTTACCAGTATCCTTAACCATTTCGATCTTTTCTATCCACTCGCTAATCTATTCCTCCCTTTACCATCAGTGGACTATTAATAATTTCCTTAACACAACCGATAAACATATCCTTCATACCGGATCTAATTCATTACGACTACCATTCATGTTTAGTTTATAACTAATACTTGTAGTCGTAACAGTATTCGGTGGTACAATATCACTCTTAGTAATAACACTAAGAATTGAAATATTCATAATCATGTGATTGCTCGATCTGTAATTCTGCGATCACATTTGCATCAACACTAGCAGTGACCTGTGATACTACATTCGGTATCATCATCTGCTATTTTTGAGCAATCAACTGAATCATATCAATCTCCATCATTGGAGTTACTCTTTTTATGTCCTTCTGCCGTACTCATCCCGTACGCAGTAATCAATACTAATCTCACCTTATAACTCGTTACCAGCTCAATCATAACAGCAGGTACACATACACACCAAATATTATCATACATATTACACATACCAGTATCTAGTATATTTGTCCCACAAATATAATAACATATGGACTTAACCTGACGTTGGTTAACGTTTAAATATATTTCATAACCCTTGTCACCAACTGACATATAGATCTTTCTCAACAAAGATTAATGTTTAATATACTTGATTTCAATGTCCTTCTGCATGTCAGCATAACCGATACATGCTCACCGTGAGCACCAAACGATTACGTACCACAGTGTTATAATATCCGTGTCTATTCGTATATCCGGCATACACGGTATACCACCTATGAACGAATAACCAACTATGCTATAATGATTCCAACACCTTTTTGTGTACGGGTAATCATTCTATTCGAGTATACATGGGTATAGGCATCTAACGGATGTAAGGATAACATAGGGAGTTGCAAGGTTCAAGGTAATCGCACAACATGGGTTGCCTTCAAATATTATTAATTACTATTATGGGAAACTCTATCGCTTGCTCAGTCAATGTCCTCCGGCGTTCTAGGTTCGCTAAAATCGGTAATTCCCGATCTGGAGGTGGTATGACTCATATGTTTGAGAGTGAGAAATACATATATATATGTTTCTATATATTATTTTTATTTGCTCATTTATTATAATTTTTTTTTAACGGAATAAGAATGGGTTCACGTACAGGTCCGTCCGTACGTGAGGGTCGGCGGTTCTGGTGATCATAGGGGGTTATTAGAATATACGATACCGGTGTTAATAGGGTAAGGGATTTGTCAATTTTTGTTGGGAGTGACGGTTACTAGATATTTCTGGTTAATATCAAACTGGAGATCTAACTTGGTACTATCATAACTATGGCCCGATAAGTCAGACTCATTATCAACCGATGCTCTAGGAATTTCAGCATCCTCGGTACTTTTATTATTTCATCCCCCCGGTTCCTTATCCGGGTCCTATTTCTCAATACATGTACCCATAATATACGTACATATATACACACACACATTAGCACGTATAAATAATATTATATACTTCACACATATGTTGCCATTTTTACCTATTAATGTACCCCGTGACTTCCCCTGAATTCCCTCGTGCGGACAAGTCTGTTATTATGTTCCGGACCATAATAACTCACTTGTCCATCCAAGTTCATCCAGACCTCGTCACTATAAATTATTAGTTAATATTCAGATCCTATAATACTTGAGCTACTGGTTATATTTTAGGTATCTTTTAAAGACATCCTAATTCTTTTATAACCAATGGCTCTGATACCAAGTTCTGTAACACCCCGTAACCGCAGCGGAAACGTAAACGGGATGCGACAGACGCCTCTGATATCAACCACATTGTTTATAAAGAAAACTGAATGCATTAATATACTTCAAAATTACATTATCTCGTATTTCATTACCGTCTAGGTGATACACACATCATACAATACGATACATAATTCTATTTATTATAATGTATCCTAACATCCAGCACGCAAATCTTACACACATCAAGCACTTAGCACGTAAGCAATCACTTCATCTTAGTTGTACCTGAAAAGCATGTGAGAAAACGGGTCAACTACGAATAGTTGGTGAGTTTCACAATTCGAGTAAACCATGATAAATCATTATCATAAAATAATATTATTATCGTTGTAATTATGCTGTGCCCACAAGTGAAACCTCTGACTATCACACACAACCCCCGTGGCATATCCCCCGCCCATGGAACTGCCCCAAACCGCTATGTCTAACATTACATAGCAAAATAAATATAACACCCAAAATAGACATGTGCAACTGGCTGGGAAACATCAGCAAATCCATGCCGGACCAGTTGGGTTTGTCAGATCAATAGTACTATCCACACTCTACCGGCTTTCAGTTAATCACTCGTGTTCCGGGGCCTTAGAATGTTAGCAACTCAGACAATTACCATCTTAGTACATTTCCGTACGATTCCCGTACAATAAAATATATATAAATCCACGCAATTCCATGCGTTCAGTATGTACTTAAACATTTCAGGAATAACATGCTTCCGCCCCAGGAAAATATTTAAAAACAATTCAGAAAAAGGGGCTCGTGAAACTCACCTTAGCACATGAAAGCAGGTAACAACAATCATTATCAGTTAATACGTCCATTCTGTAATATGATCCCTACGATCGTTACTATACACTCATTATTAATATAACTTTAACCAAGTTAACCGGTACATCTGGGGACACTGTTAACCCAGCACTGTACCCGTTCTGGGGGCAAGGTTAACCCAGAAACAGTTCTCCGGACTCAGATTGTGATGTCGTTTAGAGTTCAACAGTCAAATTTTCTAATAGTTTGTTTTCCCCGTTTTGCGTGCCTAGCACGGTTACCCGTTTTTATGTTTCAAAAATGAGTTTGGTCACACACGACCCGAAAATAATGGTTGACTGATAATTTAATTTAAAGATGTGAAATTAGAGCTCGGTTTAGACGCCCCGATTGGCCGCGGGACTCGTTTCCGTCTTTGGCGTACCGGAAACTGTTAAAATAGGTTAAAATTACTCAAATCATCCAAATTATGTTCGGATGATTTAGTTTTACTTGTTTAACTCAATTATATGAAAATAGTTCATTTTTAGGGTTTTTATACACCAGTCAGCTCGCTTAAGCGAACTTCACCGGTTTACGCGTTTTAACTTTAAAAGTTTGATAATTAGCACAAATAATTATCCGTTTAATCTCGGTTCTTGAAATTTTGCACCAATCACTTTTTAACAGTGGGGAATTTTGTAAAAATATTTCCAGAATTAATTCTTATATTTAAAATTTATTTATCTATTTTTAAACACCATTAAACACTAAATATGTCGTAAATACCAAACGATCTTAGAAAAAATCCCAAATTTTCCTGGATGTCCCCTGCCATCCACATAGTCCCCTGTAATTTTTCCAGAACCAAAATTTTCTTTTACATGCCCTTTTCACTAAAACCGAGCTAGAAAACCCTAGAACTCGTTTAACCGAAAAGTCTACTTAGACTTCTCCAACTGACCTCAAATTTTGTGTGTGACTTATACATGATATAAAAAGCTTATCTGCAATTTTCCAGAATTTTTCATGATATTTAACTATTTTTCACCATTTTTAGCCAAAACCGAGCATTAAATTCACCAAATATTCATCCTTTATCCAAAGATTACCAAAAATTCACAGAACTCTTATTTTCATGTGTAGAACATCCCTGTAAAATTTCATGACCTAACTCTAAACCATCAACAATCTGTCCCAAAACACATACACCGAACAAAAATCGAATATACCTTTCGTTTTCCGCCACTACAAGCTACAAACTCGTCTTTCCGCCTTATCTACCACTAAATACAGAACCTACAACCAACATACCACAATACCAAGCAAGTCACACTCACGATCAAGCCATTTCTTTCATGGTTACGGTTATGATACAAAAACAAAGATTTAACCCGTAAAAATTCGTTTTTGATTCGTTTAACTCCTTTCTTGGACCAAGATCCCTTGTATAACCCGTATACATCACTTGATCACGCAAGAATCGGTTTTCATCTTAGAAACCTCATTTTCTTGCAAACAAACTCAAGAAACGAAGATGAACACGTGCATAACTCGATCATTACCTTGTTTTCTTGCTTAAAAATCTTGGTTTTTGGATGAAATTGTGGAGAGACTTGAAGAACCTTGAAGTTGTTTGTTGTAAAAAAATGAATGGAATGGGGTGATCCCATGGATGCCGATCGGATTAATGAGGGGGGTGGGGTGGGACCCACCTCTCCATTCTAGGCCACATGTTTGGATTCTCGTAATCCGGATAATGTTTTGGATAATCTGGCTCAGTTCGTTTTCGGTTAAATGTTTAATTCGGCTTAAAACGAGGCTAAAACGGTCGTTTTTCGGGTTAAAAATGAAATTTATATAAAACCGATTTAAAAACTTCAAAAACTTAAACCATGACATTTATTAACTTAAAACATCATATCATTAATTATCACGCATCTTTTTCGGCTTGATCGATCATCTCTTGCTCGGTTTGGTATTAAAGGTTTCGTTTAATGTACCGACGTACCATTAAATCGAAATTCTTTTTCTGTGCCGTACTTTACTTATCCCGAAGCATTAATTCGTCGTAACATCACTAAATATTATAGATATCGTCTATAATTGAACCCTCGATTCGTTCTGGTTTCAATAATTATCGATCGATTAATCGCATATTCAATGCGGTGAATTATATATTCACGTGCAATCAATACAGTGAACCATGTATTCTCGTATAATTACCATGGTAACTCATGTATCCGACATTAAATATGACATAACTATCGTCTACCGGTTAGGGTATCCCTGGTTTCGTCGGAATCGTTACAATGAAGGTGTATGATGGGACCACTGATCCGGAAGAGCATGTGGCTCAGTATAGGGAAAGGATGAAAATTAATCCATTTCCTGAAAAACTCAAGGAGTCTTATCTATGCAAAGGCTTTGGATCCACTTTAAAAGGATCCGCACTCAAATGGCTCTAAGTCTTCCTCCTTATTCTGTTACTTCTTTTTCGCATTTAGTTAATTTGTTCAATAGCCAATTTCTTGTAGTAGAAAATTCGAGAAATTAACTAGTGATTTATATAGAGTTATCCAACTTCGTGATGAATCCTTAAGGGATTTTATTACAAAGTTTGGAAGGGAAGCCTTAGAAATCCCGAATCTTGACATGGCTACGGCTGTTGAAGCGTTCAAGATGGGACTTCAAAGGGGCTTCCCATTTTATGACGATCTTGTGATGACTCCATGCAGGACTTTAGATGAAGTCAGAAACAGGGCACTCAGATTTATAAGGCTAGAGGATGACAAGAAGATCCAAGAACGGTTAGGAGCTCCAACAAAACAAAAGTCATCTAACCAGAAACAAGGATCCTCATTTAGGAACAACGACTCAAAGTTGTACTCCAAATTCAACAATCAAAATGTCCGGGCAGTTGAAGAAGGAGAAGATGATGAGGACTACCCAAGTATTTCCGAGTATTGCTTCTCTGTTGATACTCAAGGTTTGATTTGTGCCATGAAGGATCTTGGAGAGAAAGCAAGGTGGCCTCGAAAAAATGAGAAAACAACATCCTTCAAAGACAAGTCCAAGTGGTGTGCATTCAATGAAGACTTTGTCCATCAGACAGAAGGTTGTATTGGTATAAGGAGGGAAATTGGATACCTCCTGAGTAAGGTCCATTTCAAAGAGCTCTTGGGAAGAAAAAAAGTCTAGGATCCAGGATCCTGAAGATGTACCACAGAAAGCAACTCCGCCCCCACCAGACGCACAAGTAATCAACTTCATCTCTGGTGACTCAGATATATGCGGTACTTCTTTCTCCTCGGCAAAAAGACACGCCAAAGAAACCAAGTTGGAGAACGGAGAATGACCAGTCATATCCACTACTTTGACGACTGACAAAAGAATCTTCTTTGATGAAAAAGATAAGACAAGCATCCAGGATCCTCACCATGACGGTTTGATTATAACTTTATTTATTGCTAACCATTATGTGCGTAGGATCCTAGTCGATGGTGGAAGCTCGGTCAACATCATCCAACATGACGTGCTGCAGAAAATGAACATCCCGGACTTAGAAATCATTCCGAGAACGTCGGTGCTAGTAGGTTTCAGTGGTGAAACCAAGAAAACATTGGGGGACATCAAACTCCCAATATACATTGAAGGGTTAAACTCTTACCAAAAATTTTGTGTTATTGACAATATTTCTTGTTGCAACTTTATTCTTGGCAGGACTTGGATACATGGGATGAAAGCAGTGGCCTCTACTTACCATCAATGCATCAAACTACCAACTCCTTGGGGAGTGGTAAGGATAGATGGTGACCAAGTCGAAGCCAAGAACTACTACTCCTCATCAATGAAGCCGACAGCTAAACAAACGATAGCATAGCAATTACAGCAACATCCTAGGGATGTGCTGGAAGCTCGGGAACGAGACACAAAAGAAGTATCTTTAGATCCTGAAGATCCAGACATGAAGGTGTTCCTAGGATCCTGTATCCTTGACGAGATCGAGGAGGATATAATATCCTTCCTAAAGCGACGAAAATCCACATTTGCCTTCAGACATTCAGACATGACAGGTATTTCTAAAGAGGTAATTACTCATAAGTTGGGCCTTGATTATTCTATTAAACCCGTCCATCAGAAGCGAAGGAAATTCGCTCCTGAGAGGAACACGATCATACAAGAAGAAGTTGAAAAACTTCTTAAGGCCGGTATGATCAGAGAGGTTAAGTATCCTCGATGGTTGGCTAATGTGGTTGTTGTTTCAAAAAAGAATGGAAAGTGGAGGGTGTGTGTCGATTTCACCGATTTAAACAAGGCATGCCCCAAGGATCCATTCCCTTTACCGCATATAGACTCCATGGTGGATGCAACGGCAGGACATGAGATGCTTACCTTTATGGATGCTTCCTCTGGATTTCAACAAATTCAGATGGAACCATCTTATCAAGAGGATACAACATTCATGACTCCTACCGGCATATATTGTTATATTGCTATGCCATTCAGACTAAGAAATGCAGTGGAAACATATCAAAGATTGGTCAATATGATGTTCAAGGATCAGTTAGGCAAAACCATGGAAGTCTACATAGATGACATGGTAGTGAAGTCGAAGAGGGCTGAGGATCACCTAAGAGATCTTGAAGAAGCATTCAATATCCTTGACCAATATAACATGAAACTGAACCCGTTAAAATGCCATTTTATGGTTGAAAAGTTTCTAGGATACATGGTGACCAAAAGGGGAAATAGAAGCGAGCCCTGAGCAGATAGAAGCCATCATTATTTTAAAGTCTCCTAGGAATGCTAAAGATGTCCGAAGAATGACGGGAAGAATAGCTTCCCTCAACAGATTCATTTCCAGATCCTCAGAAAAGTGCAAAGACTTCTATGATAGCTTGAGGAAAAATAAAAAGTTTGAATGGACTCAAATGCATGAAGATGCACTAAAGGCTCTTAAGGATTATCTATCCTCAGCGCCTGCTTTGATGAAGCCAATAGATGGTGAGCTGCTGTCCTTATACTTAGCTGTGTCAGGAAATGCAATCAGTGCTGTTCTAGCCAAGGATCATGAAGGACAACAGCACTCGGTATATTACGTAAGTAAAAGCCTGTTAAATGCAGAGGTCAGGTATTCTCACCTTGAAAAATTAATTCTTGCTTTGATTATGGCCTCAACCAAGTTGAGACACTATTTTGAAACACATGCTATAATTTTAAGAACTAATTATCCTGTTAAGAATATGCTTAGAAAACCAGAATTGTCAGGAAGGATGGCCAAATGGGCTGTGAAATTGAGTGCATATGATATTAGGTATGAGCCCAGAACAACCATTAAGTCACAAGCACTTGCAGACTTTGTGGCTGATTTCAGTAGTGACATGCAAGAGGAAGCTGATTTGGAGGTTCAGCAACTGGAAGAAACCAAGGATCCTTGGATCCTCTTTACTGATGGAGCATCCAACGTAAGAGGAACAGGATTGGGTATCCTACTGAAATCGCCACAGGGGGGCATAATACCCCAGTCCATTGCGTGTGCATTCCAAGCCACCAATAATGAAGCAGAATACGAAGCTCTGATCGCAGGTTTGCAGTTAGCTAAACATATGAGGATCAGGTATCTTCAAGTATATGTAGATTCGTTATTGATGACTAACCACTTTAATGGCTCATATGCTGTTAAAGGTGAAAAACTAATCAAATATCTAGATGTTGCGAAGGAACTATCAAAGTTCTTCGATTATTTTAGTATTATACAGGTACCAAGAAAAGAGAATGATGGGGCAGATGCCTTAGTAAATTTAGCTTCATTATTGAAGATTCCAGAAGATACGAAGATCCCAATCATCCATATACTCTCACCAGCAATAGGAGAACAAGAAGTTGGGGAGATAACAACTGACAAAGAAATAGTGCCTTGGGATCCATTACCCTCAAGTCATCAAGGATCTTGGATCCTCCCGATCAAGAAGTTCCTTCAAAATGGAGAGATTCCAGCCACAGAGAATCCTAAGTCCTTCAAACTTAAGGTATCACAATACATTATATTAAATAATATTCTGTATAGAAAATCTCTTGCAGGTCCATACTTGAGATGCATCGAAGATCCTGAAATTCAAGAGGTGCTCAAAGACTTTCACGAAGGAGATTGTGGTAATCACACCGGAGGTAGAGCCCTATTCTCTAGAATTCTGAGAACATGATACTACTAGCCAACTTTGAAGAGAGATGCTATGGAGTATTCAAAGAAGTGTGACTCATGTCAAAGACACGGCAACATTCTACATCAGCCAACAGAGCCTATTTATCTTATATCCTCATCATGGACTTTCATGAAGTGGGGCATGGATATCGTGGGTAAGCTACCTAAAGCGCCAGGAGGAAAAGTATTCATGCTTGCAATGACTGATTACTTTTCAAAGTGGATAGAAGCAGAAGCATTTGTTCAAGTCCGCGAAAAAGAGGTGATATCCTTCATTAAAAGAAATATTATTACTAGATTTGGTATCCCTTCAGAAATTATTTGTGACAGTGGTTCCCTATTTATCGGGAAAAGAACCACTAACTTTTGTGACAGTTGGGGCATCAAGATGATTACCTCCACAACAATTCATCCTCAAGCTAATGGTCAAGCAGAATCAAGTAACAAGATTATCATCAACAACTTGAAGAAGAAACTAGGATCCAAGAAAGGCAAGTGGGCCGAAGAGCTACCATATGTTCTTTGGGCTGATAGAACAACACCAAAGAATGCTATAGGTCAAACACCTTTCTCATTGGTGTTTGGCTCAGAAGTTGTAATACCTACGGAGTTGGTGGTTCTTACTGCCAGAACAAGCATCCGTGATCCTCAAGCCAACAATGAAATCCTTCTCCAAGATCTAGATACTGTTGATGAGCTCAGAGACCTAGCTAAAATCAGAATGGCAGCATATCAGCAAAGGGTAGCTGGGGCATACAACAAGAATATCAGGATTCGAAGATTTCAAGAAGGAGATCTAGTTTTGAGGAAAACCTTCCAAAACACAACTAATCCAGCAGATGGAAAGCTAGCACCTAAGTGAGAAGGCCCCTACTTGATCGAGTTAGAAGCTGGAAAGGGGGCATATCACCTGCTGACTATGGAAGGCAACAGGTTACCAAGAGCATGGAATGCCATTCATCTCAAGAAATACTTTTTTAATCAGGATCAAGTATCTTCAGAAGGATCAAGGATCCTGAAATTGGTAATATCTATCCGATCACTAATTCATTTCAGATTCTTATTTTAAGGATAATACATTTTTAACATTTGTCTTTTTTCCAAGTTTTAAATAACAATGCAGATTTCAATAAGAGGTTCAATGTCTAAGAGGTTGGCCATCTCCTTCACGCTTGAGATACATTACTGTTTCCCTTGGCCTAGCCCACGATTAAGGTATGACCCCCGATGGTCATATCTTCCAAGGTTTAAAGGTTTTCACCTTTCTTACGAATTAGAGTTTCTACACTCTCGCATGTAGCGCACGCTATCCAACGTATAGTCCGGGGCAGCGGGACCAGTACACGATTAGTGGCTGACAATTTCGTTGTCTTTGGCTATATGGAGGATCCTACGATTTATGGTAGACTTACCATACCACCGGTTTATAACATTTTCATGTTATCTCACGATTGGGCTAAATCCCGGTTTGGGCGAGTCCCTAGTTGACATCCCTATCTTTGGGCCAGTCCCCAATTTGGGCTTGTCCCCAGTTTAACACCAGTTACACGGGCTTGTCCACAGTTGCACGGGCTTGTCCCCAGTTGCACGGGCTCGTCCCCAGTTTATTTTATGGGCTTGCCCCCAGTTTGTTGGGTTTAATCCCAGTTAATATCATATGTTATTTGCATCAGGTATCCTAAATTCAATTACGAGGATCACAAAAGGATCTATACTTATGGGAGAAGGATATACAGCCGGAAGAGAAGTTCCCAAGGAAACTCCATTTTGACCAGCTTGTCAAATCTCATCTGTTTTGCAGGAAGTTTGATTTCAAAGGCAAAATGACAGCTGTGATCTTATCACAACCCCCATTTTGGGGGCAATTGTTAGGCATGGAAATTTAACATTGTGGATATGTTATCCTGGCATATAATATGAATCAATTATCCTTAAAATATGTTGCAGATCCTGTCAGGATCAATGATCCTCAGTACTTATTATTTATTAACGATTTTCCTTTGTTATTTTGATATTTTTGGTAGGTACAAAGGCTAGTTACCAAGCCCAACCTATAATCTCACAATCAAGTCAAAAAACCGCGTTGATAATAAAGGAAACAATTACAATGAAGGAATGGCTTGATTCAAGGCTAAAAAATAGGGATATTTGTTATTATTTTCCTATTTAAATAAGTTTATGATCAATTTGGCAGACACAGCACATCATACACGAATTACATACCTTTCTCTGTAATTCTAGAGCAGAACACACACACTTAGCATTATTGTATTCATTGATCATAAACTACACCCATTGTAACCCGATTTTTACATTAATAAAGTGGTGATAGACGATTTGCCATCACCCGGGGTTTTTGTGCCGGCGATCCGACCAAGATCAAGGGCTTTTCCTCGTAACAAATCACAGTGTTCATCTCTATTTCGTTCATATATTAATTATTACCATCATAACACTAATCCTCACATAACAGATTTGGATACATTATCCTTAGCGGATTTTTGTCCAAAACAGTTGTGTGTTGAAGACTTGTTTTCAAGTGTTTAAGTGCGTCTACGAGTTCACTTGTGTATTTCTATGGCGTAATCACCCAACCAAGAGGAGCTCACCTTGGGTGGGGTCGGTTCTAGTTTAATATATAAATGTTTTAACCAAATACTCGATCGTTCATCTATCTTATCTTTATTATTTTTATTCAATCATATGATTTACGACACCCGTCTCAAAATGTTTATCAAGTGAAAAAATCGTTCGCGCGTTAGATCCGGTCGTTTGGGACTTACAAGTGGTATCAAAACATCATTGGTTTTCCCTCAGCTGGCATCCAAACAAGAAATAAATCTAGTACCATTAACAGATGCATTTTTTGCTTGCTTTATTTCATATGTCGAACCGAAGGACTATAAGGTAGCTCTCAAGATTGGTTCATGGGTTGAAGCAATGCAAGACGAGCTGTTACAGTTCAAGAAAGTCAATGTGTGGAGGCTGGTTAAGAAGCCGGAGAACAAAAGGCCAATTGGTACTAGAAGAGTGTTCAGAAATAAAAAGGATGATAAGGGGTGATAGTAAGAAATAAAGCACGACTGGTAGTACAAGGTTTCTCTCAGTGTGAAGGTCTTGATTACGATGAGGTTTATGCTCCCGTTGCTAGGCTTGAGGCAATTCTTCTCTTCTTGGCCTATGCTTCATACATGAACTTCAAAGTGTGTCAAATGGAAGTTAAGACTGCCTTCTTGTATGGAAAAGTAAAAGAAGAGATCTACGTCAAGCAACCACCAGGTTTTTGAAGATCCTGAATGTCCAAACTATGTTTACCGACTCGATAAAGCTCTCTATGGACTTTATCAAGCACCTTGTGCTTGGTATGCTACCTTAGCAGAACATCTATTGAAGAATGACTATAAAAGAGGTGTTATTGATCAAACACTCTTTATCAAGAAGGTAAAGAACGATCAGATTCTGGTCCAAGTGTATGTTGATGATATTATCTTTGGGTCAACATGTGATAAGCTGTGTAGAGAGTTCGCCAGGGTCACGTAAAGTTGGTTTGAAATGAGTTCGTTGGGAGAAATGACTTTCTTTTTGGGCCTTCAAGTTGAACAGAAGCCGGATGGGATTTTGATTCATCAAGAAACATAAGTTCATGAAATTCTTCAGAAGTTTTGGTTCAACGACACCAACTCTTTTGTAACATCCTGTTTCTCGAGTTTCGGTTAATAAATGAAAAATGAGTTATTACGAGTCGGGCTAGTGTTGGGTAAATGGATATGGGTTATGGACTTGGGTTATGAAAGAAAAGGAGGAAAGACCATGGGCTTAAGACCATGATCAATAAATATATATACCTTTAATCACCCATTTAATTTCATTTCACACATAATCCATACACCATCAAAACACACATTTAAGCTCTCTATTTAGCCGAAACATAGAAGAAGAACTGATCCCGACCTAAGGTAATGATAGTATGATGTTGTATGAGCTTAAACCCGTTAGATATAATCACGAAACAACGAGCCGACACCGTTAAACCGTTTAAGTCACCAGATCCGGATGGAATCGGGTATATACCGAACCTAAGATGAGCTTAGGGATCACCCTAGCTCAGATCTGGATCGAACGAGGCGACAAACGGTGAAAAACGAATTAAAACTTGTTTTTCCAGCAAATCCGCGGTTTTCCGTCGGAGGCGCCAGGAAAGGGTAATACGAGGTAAGAATGTCAGAGAATGTTCCTGACATTCTCTGACCTAACCCTAATTCGTTAATGGGGAGTTAACGACTAGGGGTGATTCGCCAAGTAATTCGTTAAAGAAAGCATAGCGAACTAGCTTCAATTCGTATTCAATTCGCTAAGGGAAAAGATATCGAATCACCCTTGATTCGTTATAGTCATTTGTTAAAGGAGATAACGAATTGGAAGCTCCAATTCGTTACATGGACTGATTCGCTACATGAGCTGATTCGTCAAAGGACCAGTTCATTATAAGGTCCAGTTCGTTTAATAATCAGTTCGTTAAATGGTTCACTTCGCTACATGGACCAGTTCACTAAGATAAGCCAATTCGTTAAGAGCAATGTAACGAACTAGAAATTTAACAAAAGGACAGAATGGTCCCTGAACTTAGAAAAAGAATGATTTAATTACAAAGAAGCCATTGAACTTTTAAGTAGCAAATTAATTAATGATTCAAAATGCTAATGGAAAATGTGATAAGACTGTTAATAGAAATAAAAATTTTCTATTAAGGTGTGTACCTTCGGGTGCATATGTCCCTTCGACCCCAGCCAGGGGCTCTGCCCCTTGGACCCTACTAGGGGCTGCCGCCCCTAGACTCCCCTGGGAGCTGCTCCCGGACCCCCGTTCGTTGAGGGTTATAATTGAACTCGAAATATGATATGGATAGTGATAGTATTAATATGCATAATTTTTATACAGTTGATCGTGCACAGCTAAAGAGAGGAATAACCGTAAATGGTGAACGCAACCGCATTGTGGTGAGTTTCTAGCCCCACTTCCTTATTATGTTTTCGGGGCCGTGTGCATACTCGATGTGATAGTTAATACACTTTCCTTAAATGGTAAGTGTATGATTTATGTATGATGATTGCTTGATGGTGTGTGAACGATCTTCGGATATTGCATGTACCGTCAGGTGGAAGTTAAGGATATGATTGATATGTATGATGCATGAATGATGTATGTATGAATATATATGATGTATGAATAATGTATGTACGATATGTTGATGGTACGTGAACATTCTTCGAAGATTGCAGGCATTGTCAAGGAAGTATGTAAAGGACGGGTATGTTATAGTAGTACGAATGTAGGGAACCGACCCTAATAGTATCGGCGAATGAAGGGAACCGAACCTAATATTATCGACGAATTTAAGAAACCGACCCTAGTAATATCGGCGAAGTTAATAGAGCGAAATGCTCTTAAAACATATAATGTACGAATGGAAGTATTATGTAAGTATGAAAGAAAGGACGAAAGTACGAATGTATGTACGCATGTAAGTAAATATAAAGGTGTGTACCTTCGGGTGATATGTCAGTATGTGAATGTATTGTATGTCGTCTGATTAACTATAACTCACTCAACGTAGCTGACTTTTAGTATGCACGCAGGTGAGTAGAATGAGGTAACTTGCTTGAGGGGAAGCACATGGAATGGATTTGAAGACACTGGCATCTCAATGAAGTGTTATGTTATGATATTTAAAAGACAATGTTTTATGTTTAAATAATTTGAATGCTCGTTAAGACAAGGATTAATGGTCATGTAATGTAATGGTTTGAATGTTTATAATATTCCGCGAATGTTTTTAGTAACTATGATATTTAGAACTATGTTAATGAGTAAATCCAACGTTAAAGTGAGGCACCGGTAACGGGGCCTTAAATCTTTCCTCACTTTGATTCCTACTCGACCCGTTTTAGATCCAGATCTACTGGGAAAGCCAGTCGACCAACACCTTTATCTGTCTATGACTGGCTCCCTGATGTATCTCACTACCAGCAGACCGTACATTATGTTCCCTGTATGTCATTTTGCAAGATATCAATGCAATTCAAAAGAGTCCCACTTAACTGTTGTCAAGCGTATCTTTCGGTATCTAAAAGGAAAGCCTCGCTTAGGTCTTTGGTATCCTAAAGACTCTCCTTTAGCAATACATGCTTACACCAATTGATTATAGGGGATGCAATTTTGACAGAAAATCAACTTTAGAAGGATGTCAGTACCTGGGATATCGGTTAATCTCTTTGCAAAGCAAGACGCAGGTCACCTTATCCACCTCCACTGCTGAAGTAGAATACATTGCCGCATCCGCATGCTGTTCACAAGTGATATGGATCCAGCATCAGCTGTAGGATTACGATTTTAATTTCTTTAACATCCCTATCAAGTGTGATAACAAAGAAACGTTTTTTTTTTGCTAAAAACTCGGTCCAACACTCAAAGACAAAACATATTGACATCCGAATGCATTTTATGATTGTTATGACCGGAAACTTGTTTGTATTGAAAGGGCCCACACAGATTACAATTTTTTTTGTTTATTTTATTTAGTTATTAACTTAAATTCTTAAGTATGTTTTATTTTATTTTATTTTATTTTATTTTTATTTATGTTTCTTTACTTTTTATACTTAAAAATTGAATTTGCTTTTGATTTCATGTAAAGTTTATGGGTTTATGATAAGGTCCACTGTGCAAAAGTTGTTAAGTGACGGACCGAAAAATACATGTCTTGTATATATTTAAGTGTTTGGATTTGGTGGGCAAATATTTTTTGAGTTTAAATCTATAAATATTTTCAAAGTTAGGGGTTGAGAGTGTAAAATCGTTTAAAACTCGAGATGTTTTGACCCTATCGCGAGATAGGCTGGCCCTATAAATAGGGCCAACCCAAAACATATTTCATTCATTCACACTTCATTCACACTTTTTTGGTGTTCTAGAACACCAAAAAATCCGGTTGTTTCTTGTTATTATCACTTGATAATCCATCAAAAAGGACCCCTCAACAACGGTAATACACCTTTCATGGTGGAATCCATCTTTATTCTGTCCTTGATTCTTCAAATAGTTCGGGCAGAACTGTTCATAAATCAAAGAGACCTTATATGTTGTTGTTTGCTCCTGTTGTTGTTATAATCTCATTATCACTGTCATAAGGGACTTAGATGTTGATTTAATTGAGTTTTTAAAGTTGCTTGTACATTTGTTAGATTTTAGGTAATTTTCGGGGCCTAATTAACCCTTGTAGAGGGTTTGAATATGTGTTTAGACTGCCCATAAATCATTATTGGGGCTGAAAGGACCCATAAAAGGAAAAACTTGAAGATTTGGAGATTGTGAAACTTTTTTATTCGAATTCAAATGATTCAAGTCGAGTTCATCAACCATTTGAATCGAATTTAGATTCGATTCAAATCAAATGGGACCTCCTCAAGATTTCTCGAAGGAAAAAGTAAATGAATCGAGCTATTATATTAACAATTCGAATATATTTTAATTCCAATCGAATCGAATTAAAGACCATTCAAATCTAGTTCCAGACTCAATTCGATTAGATTGAGGCTCGATTCGATTGGTTGACACTTGGACAAAATAAAATTTTAACAGACTTCACAGTATTCAAATTGTCTGTATTACAATTCTAATCGAATGTTTATAATATATATCCAATCTAACCTATTTTGAATCAAATCGAATCTCCATATTCGATTAGATTCAATCTAAACCAGATTAGATTACATTTAAACTCGATTCAATTGGGTTTATATTCTATTCGAATGGTTCACACTTTAAGTATTTTCATCAATTTATGTTCAACTCGAATCTTTTAGTCCAAAATATTTTTGAATGCTTTATACTTGGCAGTTTTCAAACATAATTTCAAAATTGTTTTTATTTTATTGTAATATTATTTTATCCTTTATTTTTAACTTTTACTTTTATTTTAAATTACAATCTAATTTTATATATTTAGTTATCTTCATTTATTTAATCATTTTATTTTCTTTGAACAGTTTGTTCATATATGTTATAACTAGGGGTGTTCAAAACTCTCTAAATCCGAATCTGTATCCGAATTATCCGATTATCCATATCCAAGCTACCCAAAAAATTAGGATATCCGAATCCTGGATATCCGAAAATTCAGATTCGGATTCGAATAGCAGTTTTCAGATTTTCGGATATCCAAATTATCGAATTATCCGGTATTTTAATTTTAATAATTTTTAATTTAATTTTATATTATACACAATAAGGAAACCCTAAATCGCAATATCACATAACATAACTAATGTAACATTCGTCACTTTTTAAACCCGAAAACCCGACCCATTTTAAATTTTCGGTTTTGTTCTATTTAAATTTTTTTATATATTTCAAATTCGTTTATGTATTTTTATATTGAATTCGTGAAACTGACCTGTTTCGTCATTTCAATGTATTTGTAAATACCGTTCGATATATTATTAATAATTATGGCGTTTATAGTCGTTATTCATTTGGTACCTATTTCGTTTGGTTCAAAAACGAGAGTCCAACTTCAAAAATGCCTACTTGAACGAGACCCGAACTATCCGGGCATAATACAAAAAAAATAGCTAAGTTTGTAAACCTTTACGTCGTTTTTATAACATTCAAAAGGTTAAATATTTATTGGTAACTATAGTTTAAATCCAGATTTGATAGAATATTAAAGTTCAGGGGCCAAAACGTAAATAATTCATATTAATATAATAAAATATTTAAATTCAAACCCAACCCAGCCCCATCCCTTTCCCATCACGTTTTTCCGGCGAAACATTCCGGCGACGGCGAATTATTCCGGATATACCCATAATAACACTCGTTTGATCCGTTAATCGACCCCAAACGACATCTCCACTATTATTAAGCATTAATACATGATTAATTTCGTCAATTAATAAATTGATTAACCCGTAATTAATCCCGACTCATCGGATTTTTACAAAAGTCGTAATAACTTAGATTTAATGTTATACGCATCAATTGACACTGTAAACAATCTCTAATGTTTCATTTACACTCATCCACAGCAACATTTTAATCTAATATACGCCCTAAATCGCATAATCCTTCATCAAAATCCGTTCCGATCACCTCGTCGTTCACCCTCGTTCCTTCACGCTAAGAGGTAATTAATACATGGGTTTTAATCATTTTTATCCGATTAACAAAACCCCTAATGTAAATCGATCAAAAATAGAACGTATTAAAGGAATTGGAAACCTAGGGTTTTGGGTAGTGAAGAACATGAAGTTGAATATTAGTATTTTTATTTTCAGTTTCTGTTTTGTTCTCAAATAAGCAATCAGTCCAGTTGGTTGTGTCTATGGCTTGCTACCACGGGGACCCGGGTCAGCCCGTTTGATGGTTTTTATTTTCTTCTTGTTTTAATCATTTTCCTTATTATAATAACAAAACTAAAATTTATAAAAACTATATTAAACCAAATAAAAGCTAGAAAAATTATATAAATCATATACAAATTATTTTAAGTTGAGTAAAATTTATTATAAATCATATTTATCATTTTCATATATAAACCCGACTTTCGTTTCCGTAAGTTTTCATTAAAAATTCTATTAATATTAAAGTAATATATATTATTTCATTATAACTTTATATCACGCGAATATAATTATTTTTCAAAGCTAAATTTTGTGAAGATCCATAATGCATAAACGTTATAGATCTTAAACCATCGAATTCGTTTAAAACTAGTTTAACCTATATATGTGTGTGTGTGTGTACTTGATGTTTAAATTAATTAATGATAATATTGTCACTTAATAGTGTCACATGTGTTTTGGGAAATCTGTACGTCACACTCGGGCGTATTCCGCTTTAGCCGGGGTGTTACAGGTTGGTATCAGAGCCGTGACTATAAGATAGGACATTAGACGTAGTGTTCTAGTTGGTTATAGTTTATTTGCTTAATTGTTTAGGTTGCATGATTAGAAATTATGTGAGCCTAATTTGATTGTTCAATGCACATTATTTGGTTATTATTGATTTGTTTATGCCTCATGTACGCAAATACTATTATACTGATGATTCAATTACTTCAATTACTTCAATTACACAAGCACACACAAGTCCAAGGCGTATGCCTAACACAAAGATTTTCAATTTCAATAATCAGATTTTGATTTTTGGTTGCCTGATATTTCTTCCTCTTAAAGATGGTTCGTTATGGCGGGTATGTAGTAAACTGTAAGGGGGACGTGCCTGTTTTCCGAAACTCTTGACACCAGGGTTATTGAAACCTAAGGATAAGCAATGCGCATAAATCCCAATCAGATGCGGGACCCGGTTGCTTACCTGGAGAGTTAGGAAAGAACATAAACTCTATTAAGCCAAAGCATACCACTTTCAACGCCATATGAATCACAACTTTAAGTTTTCAAACGCGACCATGTTCTCTTTGTGAAAAGAATATGGTTTCACTCCTCTATGTTTTAAAATGTGTTTTAACTGGAAGTCTGTACACGAATACCCAGCTTTCGGTTCGATTTAAGTGTGCATTTTTATACGAGAATAGTTAAGTTTAAAAAAATAAAATTTGTGAGATGTTTTCTTTATTTATACGTTCATTTACGGCTTAAACTTTTAAAAGTGTGCAAAGTAATAACTGAATTTCAAACGATTCCTTTGTTATTTTACTAATATGTTCTTGAATGTAAAATTCAAAAAGTTATGGTGATATATAAATGGTTGAATTTCGATTTAATTACTATATTATTTTATTCATCTGCTACTACGTTTTATAATTGAAAACTCGAAAGGTCATGGTGATATATGAATGGTCGAATTTCAATTCGTTTACCTTATTGTTATATTAATTCACACTTATGTTTTAGAATTGAAAATTTAGAAAGTTTTGGTGGTACATGAACACTCGATTTACAATTCGTTTCTACAATTTATTGTTAAATTTAATTTTTATTCCATATGATTATTCAATAATTCCTTAGATTTTCGATGTTGAATGTGAAAACTCATGATGTCTCATGGGAATTCCAATTTCGATTTCAAATTTTGCTTCATACGATTTCTTCTATTTACTTATTTTCATTGATGTATCTATTAGTAGTTTTTATACTTACGTCCCAAGTCACCCAAATTCCTCACGTTTCGTATCACGCCTTCTTGTTTTCATAATTGTCGCACTCAACCCGCAAAATGACAATCCAAGTTATCAAGCAAATGGCCTCCGCGATCCCGATCACCCCATGTTTAACCACACCTACCTCCATCGCTATAGTAAATTCAAATTCAAACCCAGCACCATTCTTGGAAACGCAAACTAAACCCAACCGAAAGGCCTCACGCTGAAACACACCCTTTGTATGGTATTTGTAAATCCCACCACTTTACTTCCCTGAAACGTTGATATACTTCAATTTGGGGTAGATTCAATTACCACTTATTTCTAAAACCCACCCAAACTCAACGCCACTCGCCCATCTGCAAGACCTGTACCTAACCATTTGTCTCAATCACATGTTTGACCTCATGCTTCAAGCCTACTATCATTGTGGTGACCCTAGCACACTCGCCATACTTTGGAAGACCTAACTTGTTCCCGTCATGCAACATCCTAACCCCTCATCCTTTGTCGACCTTACACGATTTTCCGGTTTCAATACTTAGATCTTTACAAAACTCATCAAACTCGTCTATATTTACTTTTGCATACTTTCCTACATTTTATTTCTCTTACTAGCACCTTGCGCCTAATCCCAAATCCTCAGATATTTTTTAATTTTCAGTCAAATGGATTTTCTTTAGAAAGAATTTATTATCTCAATTATTATTACTATTATTATTATTAGTAATATTATTATTACTAGTATCATTGTCACTAATATTAATATAATAATATTTAAAGTAAAATATTTGCTTCAAACAAGTTTTGAGCCATTTTGAAAAAAAATTTTATTACTAGTATTATCGTCACCATTAATAATAATGTAATTATTATTCCAAACCGTATTTAAAGTAAACTTTTTATTTCAAACAAATCTTAAGCCCTTTTTAGGCTATATTTCATTCAACAAGTCGGATACCTTGACGATCATTTCTTTCCTTTCTACCTACGTCGCGGGCCAAAAGAAAAAATTTCTTTTTATGTGAAAGTTTCATAAAATTTGCAAGTCTTTGCGATAGCTAAAACTTTTTGTATAAATAAATTTTATTTCACCATTAGATTTAAAAGCATCACGATTTACAACCGATTTTCGTAAGATTGAAAGTTCTTTTTTCATTCCCCTTCATTAACGCCAATGAGTTTCGGCTAAGAAATCATTTCACCATCTCTCACGTCAACTTTCATACCCCAAAGAAACCGACACTTGAGAAGACAAAATGCTGCAAGCTACATTTACTTTTCTTTATTTTCTCCTTCTCGTATGTTTCGAACTTACCCAAAGTGATTTTTTATCCACTTCTTTAGAATATTTTTACGAAGTTTGTTTTGATTTTTCATTGATCTTTGATCCATATTCTTTGGTATTTAACGAAACGTAAATTCGTACATCATTTTTATTCTCTTTATTAAATCGGTTTACGTTTGTTATTTCGAATTATGTGATCTATGACCCATTTCCCATCAACGTAACCGTTAAGTGGAAATTGGGACTATGAACATGTATGTGTACATAGTTACCTAATAGAAACCGTATTTTCATTTTATTTCTACATTTTACTATCGGTGACCGGTTCTCTCCAAACGAATTCGTTTACTTAGAACCGGGACTGTGTCCCATGTACATGCCGAGTTTATCTAATATTATATTTTTACACAAATTATTTTGTTTATTCTTGTACTTCTCTTCCACTTAATGTTTTAGTTGAACCATTTTATTGTTCTTGATTTCATCAATCTAAGACAAATACTTTATTTTAATTTCGAAGTCCTAATTATATATACTTGATAAGGACAAAGTTACTATTGGAAAATTTTCGTTTACTTGCTTTAGACACGATGATTTTATTTACTTGACTTATTGTTTTTCGCGTTGTCCTTGGCCTGAATGGTCTATCAATGTGTTTGTAATGTTATTGTTCGGTCAAACTATTAACCAAAGGGGGAGATTGTTCTATGAAACATATGGAAGATTGAAATCTTCTCAACCTCCTCAGAATTCGCTAAGTATGGATCCGGGCACACCTTAGACTTCAGAGCAAGCTTTTACTTAGCAGGGTACGATATTTTGTCTATCGGGCAGGGTTATCTTCTTTAAGTCTTCTTTAGTGGAAATCCGGGCAGGGTTTGCAAATTAGTGTAATACCAAGAAAGGTTCACTAGTTTATTCAAGTCCGGGCATGGAGCACTTTATCCAGCAGGTTTGTTCCTCATAGCCAAGTAAAGCTCACTCCCGAGTAAGCTTTTGGCTAACCAAGCTCATGAAGCCAAGTGATTGGAAGACCGGGCAAGGTATTCATTAATAAGTGTGGTCCAAGTAGGCTTGATGTTTTAATGATATATCTCTAAGTGTCATCGGGAAAGGTTCAACTCAAGCAAGGAACAGTGCCACCAAGCATACTTTGCTAATAAGCTATACATTAACAAAGAGTTGAAGGGACCATTGAAGAACAAGGTTGCTCGTAAGGGTTTGTCGGGCAAAGTCTGGCAAAGTCAAGAAGATTGAAGTTTACCCGGTGAGTATTTTACTTGGTAAAATACTCTTCAAGTAAAGTCTACCCGGAAACTGATTCCAAGCACACTTCTATGTTACCAAGTTATGAAGGATGCCATAGCATACTCGGAAAGACAAAATTGATGCAAAACCTACCCGGAAGACTTGTTTTACACTTAGGATTATTTCTGAATATGTAATTTGAGTATGTTTTATCATTTAGGGTTTCTAGAAGGAATGACAGCTGTTAAGGAGGTGTCAGGCCTATAAAAGGAATAAATTAGGGCATGCCTCCTAAGGTTGATAGTCTCATTCATTCAGAGAGAAAATATTTGAGTGTGACGGCTGTCTTAGAATAGTACGGACATAACTTCCTACAAGAAACCATAAATTGATTATCCTTTTGTATGATGATCTTCGTATAAATGGAAATATTTTGAGTGAATCTTGTGTGTGTTATTTGCATATGAATATTGACAGCAACTACCCTGTTTATTATTGATTCCGCCTTTAATAAACAATAATCTTTCTAAATATAGCAACCCGTCATTAACTCCCTTGTCGACACATCTATTTGTGTGAGTTATGATATGAGTTGAGTAAGATCCAGCTAAAATCGGGGACCTGACAAGTGGTATCAGAGCCATTTGCTGCTATTTTAGTAACATTCTTGTTGCTGATTGAAGATTTGAAGAAAGATGACGTAAGCAGACAACTGTTCTATTGAAAAGTGACGTCAGCAACTCTGTTTTTCTTTTTTCTTCCGGATCTACAATCTATTGGTGTTTTCTCTTTCTTATTTCAATTAAAGTTTCGATCTTTATTTATAATCTTGCTCTAATCATATCAGACACATCAGATCTGAATAACCTGTTTTCAGATCTGATTATTTTGAAACTCTGTTTTTACAAAGAAACTGATTTTGATACTTTCAAAAATGTCTGGATATGAGGAACAAGAGGTGTCTACTAACAAGATTCCAAGATTGTATAGACAGGAAAACTTTACCAAGTGGAAAGTACTCTTTGAAGCAACCGTTTGCTACAATGATATTGATATGTGGAATTCAATCAAGAATGGACCAAGGGACTACAATGAAGGTGCAAATGCTAATGCAACCGTTGCTGTAAGAGAAAGATTGAGAAAGATATATGACAGGGACTTAGTGTTGGTGCATTTTGTGACCGTCGCTATGCAATTCTGTTCAGCGTTGTGGAAGTACGAAGTTAGAACAACTTCGCCATAGGCGAAGTTGTAACAACTTCTGCCATAGGCGAAGTTAGAATAACTTCGCCATAGGCGAAGTTATAACAACTTCGCCTACAGGCCCAAGCCCGCGAAGTTTATATATATATATGTGTGTCGTTTTTAGGGTTAGTGAATCCAAAAAGTTAGAGTTTTGAGTGTTAAGTTCAATTGTCTAGAGAGAAACCGAGAGGGAGAGTCGTGTGGGACGGCCCGAGGTAGAGCTCACCTCGGGTCGGCCGTGTTTTTGTTTATGTTCGGTATGTAACGTGGTTTTGATTATTATAAAAGATCTGCAGATGTGTTTATCCCATTCGTGTGTTTGTTCGTGTATGTGTTTGTGTGTAATCGTGTTCTTCGTCTTCTACACCATTAACGAGTCTAGGAGGATTCCGCACTCCTAGACCTCGTGCGGATCTCGTATCGATCAGCGACGCCCCGGGGGGACTTACAAGTGGTATCAGAGCCTTAGGCTCTTATGCTATGGTTCGAGATCTGCGTTTTGGTGTTTCTGGCACGTTTCTGATGCGTTTCTGGCCGATCAGCGCCGCAGGCGAAGTTATGGGGTTCAGGCGAAGTTGTCGCTTAAATTTTAGGGTTTAGGCGAAGTTATCAGACAAGCGAAGTTAAGGACAGGCGAAGTTAAGGACAGGCGAAGTTAAGGACGACGATGTTATGGACAGGCGCAGTTAAAGAGGGGCGAAGATAAAAAAAAAAAAAAGTGTTTGGAGTTTTCTTCTGTATAGCCAGGTGTACACGATTATTGTGAGACTGAAGACGTTGTTCCGTCAACGAGTGAAACTTGTTATCTCTTGGTCTTACGTGTGAACAAATACGTGTTAACTCTGGATATGGAGTTGAGGTTGTGAATGGGATATTGATTGAAACTGGATATTGACACATATTTGGGTGTTTGTGGGCAATGAAATAGTTGTTGTTCGAGGTTGACCAACTGAAGAAAGTCAAATTGAACTGAAGGTTTTCGTCATTACTGGATTGCGGTCAGAGCATATTATTTATGTTATTTTCAAGGAGTTCGAGAATTGGATCCTGAAACGTGATGCTTATTTATTAAAGTGAAAATTCTGGAACAAGTTGGATTTAATCGGGAATTAAAGTGTTTATGTTCTTGATCGTTATCCCTGGTGATTGAAGATGCTTTGGATTAATTAATGGTCATGTGTGTTAGATTCTGTCAAGGTGGTTTTGTGATGAAATTGATCACTTGATGTTGAGTAGTTGAAGATTAAACCTTATCGTATGCCGACGTATTGGTGAAGTTGTGGAGGGAGCCCAACTTCACGTGTTGGTGAAGTCAGAAGGACTCACGTGATTGGTTGAGATGATCAATTAGGCACGGGGATGCATGCATTTCAAAGACCTCAATCTATATAGTCGGAGAAGCTTACACTGAAGGGGAGATCTGATATGGAAGACGCTGGGTGATTGGTAGATTTGTGAAGCTACAAGACAGTTTCAGACACGGCTGGTTGAAGAGCAAACAGAAGATCATCAGTTAAGAGGGAGTCTGTTGGTGTATGTTTTGTAACAGATGATCTTTTGTGTTTGTTAGAATTGAGAGCAACGGTCAAAGGGGAGTCTGTTGGTGCATTTTGTGACCGTTGCTATGCAATTCTATTCAGCGTTGTGGAAGTACGAAGTTAGAACAACTTCGCCATAGGCGAAGTTATAACAACTTCGCCTATAGGCCCAAGCCCGCGAAGTTTATATATATATATGTGTGTCGTTTTTAGGGTTAGTGAATCTAGAAGGTTAGAGTTTTGAGTGTTCAGTTTATTTGTCTAGAGAGAAACCGAGAGGGAGAGTCGTGTGGGACGACCCGAGGTAGAGCTCACCTCGGGTCGGCCGTCATTTGTTTTCGTATTTGGTATGTAACGTGGTTGGTTATTATATAAAAGATCTGCAGATGTGTTTATCTCATTCGTGTGTTTGTTCGTGTATGTGTTTATGTGTAATCGTGTTCTTCGTGTTCTACACCATAAACGAGTCTAGGAGGATTCCGCACTCCTAGACCTCGTGCGGATCTCGTATCGATCAGCGACGCCCCGGGGGGACTTACACTTAGCTATGATTAAGCTAGGACCGTCTTGGGAAATTTTAACCAAGGTGGCATATCATACAACTGCCAAGGCAATGTATGATGCCATTCTTGAGATGTATGAAGGGAATACTGAGCTGAAGAACATAAAAAAGCAAAGATTGAAGAAACAGTTGGAAAGGTTCAAGTATAAGGAGGGAGAAAGATTGATATCAATTCTAGAATGATTTCTACCTATTGTCAATGAGTTGAGGACAACTGATTATGTTATGACTGATTTTGATCTGAATACAATACTGCTCAATTCAATGCCCAAAGAATGGTATACTGCCTGCAAGTTCATCATTCAAAAACCAAATTTCAATGATTTGAAGGTTAATGATGTAGTATGCTTCCTTCAAGCTGCAGAAATAGAAATGATTGAGAATGAAATAATCAAATATGAAAAGCCATGTTTTCAAGTAATTAATGCTCTCATTGCACCTATGGGGAACTTGTCAACCAAAAACCAGCAACAGATTCCCATCATTGAAGAACCAATTGAGCATGGTGTTGATACACCTAAGGCTTTTGTTGGTGGTAGTTCAAGCAACTCACAAAATCAGCAAAGGTTTAATGTCCAACTCCTAGAAGAACATGATTCAGCCTCAATGGCTAGTGGACATACACCTTTTGTTGGTGGCAATGGAAGTCATGGATCAGATTATCATGGTTTACTCTCAATGTTCACTGAATCTTATAATGCTTTTGTTGCAAAGAACATGGTTCATACAAGCATTGTTCAAGATGATTTGGAGCAAATTGATGCAGATGATTTGGAGGATATGGATTTGAAATGGCAAGCAGCCATGTTGGCTCTAAGAAGCAAGAGGCTATATAACAGGACTGGTAGATCTCTTCTATCAGGACCTAATAAAAGAATTGGTTTTGATAAGTGAAAAGCCATTTGCTATAACTGCCAACAATCTGGTCACTTTGCCAGAGAATGCAACATGCCAAGAAACTTTCAGATGAACCAATACCAGAATCAACCAAGAAATCAGCAGCATCAATATCAACAGTTACAACAGACTTCAAGGAACAACAATTTCAATAACAACTCCAAAAATTATAACCCCAATTTCAACAACTTCCAACAGTCTCCAATGAACAATAATCAACAAGTTGTGCCACAGAATCAAGGATTTCAAAGGAACAACAATCAGAATCTTCAAAGTGTTCCAAACAGTTCAGTTCCAACCAACCTAAATTAACCCAGAAATCAAGGAAATGTGGCTGTAACTTCACAGCATGAGGGTAATTTTAATTGGAGCAATCATGAAGAAGACATTGCAGATGACATCAAGAGGGCAAATGTGGCTTTCATGGCATTGATTGAAAAAGAAGTTGGGTCATCATCTCAGGTACACTCTGCTCCTACTGTTGATTTAAATGAAATTATCAATGAATTGAAAACAAAAGTAGGCAAGCTAAAAAGTAAGTGTTTTAGGAAACAAAGTATCATCAATGGGTATGAGTCTAGTGAACTGACCAGTGAAGAAAAGATTAAAAGTATGGAAGATGATTGCATGATCAGTTACAGAACTCAAACCAGATACATCACTGAGATAGATGGACTAAAGAAGATGTTAGTTGAAGAAAAGGTGCAGAACACAAAACTGCAAGTTGAAATTGAATTCCTGAAGAACTTGGTCTCTACAGGAAACATCTGTGGTATTCTAAACCATGTAAGTGACAAAGACAGATACAGAGCAGTTCCACCTCCATTCAACAACAATTTTATGCCCAAATTTGATAAAGAGAAAAGAGATGCATCATACCTGCAACAGTTCAGAGATATCTTTCAAGATAAAGAAGATTTTGTTGATCTATACAAAAATGTTGAAGTAAATGAAGAAGATGAATTTGTTGTGAAAGAAGAAGTGAAAGAAGATAAGTCAATTGGAGTTCAAGTCTCTGAGGATGACTTTGATTCTAATGATCTCAATCAAGATGATTTGAGTGATTTGAGTGATCAGATCACAAATGAACAGATCAATGAAGCTGAAAGAGGAAGAAGATACAAGAAACCAGAATTCATTGACAAACTTCCTATGTATCCACCTGTAACACCTAGAATGAAGAAACAAAATGTGAAAATGAGAAGAGAGCATGTGTCTTATAACAGTTATGAAAAGAGAAAGGTAAGCTACAATGCAGTCAAGCCACCAAGCAAGGATGTGTTGGAAAGGATAAAACAAAATAAAAAGAAGAAAGTAACTGAAGAAGTGGATACAAAAAATTTTATCCTTGTTTATCCAATCTTTTCAAGTCATGAAGTGCTTGATGTGGGAGAAGTGAAAACTATGGAAGAATATGAGAAAAGACAGTCAAGGCATATAGAGAGCAGTGATGAGGAACCTATGATTATGGAGAAAATTGTCTTTTTTAAAAGCAAAGTTGAAAGACAAGACATCAAAATTGAGGAGTTTGTTCCCTTCTCTATTGATTTTGATAGTCTAAAGACTCAGAAGACTCTTGGAGTCAAGCAACCTAAACCAAGTGAAAGATACAAGAAACCAAAAGAACATGAGATATTCAAAGGAAAGGTTTGGTGCAAAAAATGTGATGAATATGGTCACCACACAGATTCATGTAATGAAAGATTCAAATTCAAACCCTTTCGTGTCCCAGATGAAACAAAGTATGGCTAAGACTTTGTTCAATACAAGCAAAAGTATGATGCATACCTGGGAAGAGGAAAGGTGTGTGGAAATGAAACCATGAACAAAGATAAATTAACATCAGCAAAGGAGACAAGAAATGAAAAGAAAAATGATATTAAAACAAAGAAACAAGTGACTAAATCAGTAAGAAGAAGTATGGCTCCTAAGAAGCATGAGAAAGCAATTAAAAATGATTATCAGCCTTTGAAAATCAAACAAGACGCTCAATCAGTCAAGTCTGATGAATCTCAATGTTCATCAAGTAATGAAAAGACTAGAAACAAAGGTGTCTTTTCAAGAAAGAAATCAACAGAACTAACAGGTGATGAGAAGTTCTTGTTAAAACATGGATATGAACCACAAGGATTTCTTTGGAAACCCAAGGTGGAAACCAAAGCTGAAAGAACTGATGATGTAACAGACTATTCTGAAAAGAAGGAGTATATTGTGCAAGAAGTTACAAAAATAGATGTTGAAAGCAAGAACATCACATCATTAGTAAAAACTCCTAGAGAGTGTGGATATGAAACAGATAACTCAGACAACCTTGAGTTGACTCATGAAAATCCTGAACCAACAACACTCACTTCTAGTGCAGCCACTGAAATTGAAACTGATGAGTTAACAAATGGAAAAGTTTCATTTGATAATGTGTTTCATGTTGAAGGTTTACAATACAATCTGCTAAGCATATCACAAATGTCTGATAAGGGATACAAAGTTGGTTTTGATGACTCACACTGTTTCATCTTAAAACCTGAATTTGTTATCCCACCTGAAATGATTATGATGATGGCACCTAGAAATAACAACCTATATGAGCTCAACATGAAGGAAGCTGTTTCAAGGGGTGGTACATGTTTTGTTTCCAAAGCCACTGAAAATAAGTATAAGTTGTGGCACAAGAAACTTTGTCATGTGAATCTGAAGAATATGAACAAACTTGTTAAGGGTGAGCATGTCATTGGCTTACCTACAAGAGAGTTCAAATTGGAAGAACATTGCACTTCATGTCAAAAGGGCAAACAACACAAGTCAACGCATAAGTCAAAGCTCATCAGTTCAATTGATCAAGTACTTGATTTATTTCACATGGATCTTTTTGGTCCTGTGAGTGTGCCAAGTACAGGGAAGAAAAGATATTGTCTTGTGATCATTAATGACTATTCAAGATATACTTGGGTTTATTTCCTGAGTACAAAGGATGAGACTGCAGAGTTGATTAAGGGCTGTGTTACAATTATTGAGAACAAACTGAATAAGAGAGTTAAAATAATGAGAAGTGATAATGGTACAGAGTTCAAGAATGGAGTTATGGAAGAATTCTGCACAGGAAAGGGAATATTTCAGCAGTTTTCAGCTCCTAGAACTCCTGAACAAAATGGTGTTGCAGAAATAAGAAACAGAACACTTATTGAAGCTGCAAGAACCATGATAGCAGATGCAAATTTACCAGTGACATTCTTGGCTGAAGCCATCAATACTACTTGCTATGTTCAGAACAGGGTACTTGTCAACAAAAGGCATAACAAGACACCATATGAAATTTTCAACAATAGAATGCCTTATATCAAGTTTTCAAGCCCTTTGGATGCAAATGTTTTCTTCTAAACACCAGGGATTACTTGAACAAGTTTCAAACCAAATCCTTGGATTGTTTGTTTGTTGGATATTCTACACACTCAAAAGCTTACAGAGTATATGTGAAAGACCATATGAGTGTAATTGAATCATCTGACATCATCTTTAATGAGAATCAGTTCAACACAGTTGATGGTGCATTATGGCTGTTTGATCATGAAAAATTGATAAGGTCTTTCAAGATTTATTCTGAAGACTATGATGACTCATTCTACAAGACCAGTGTATCTGAAGAGAAAAAGAAGAAAACATTGGACTTAGAAAGGTTATGGAAGAAGGTTGCTAGTAAAGAAAAGGAGTATACATTTATCAAGGGTATCTCAAATGACACTATTGACCAAGAACAAGATCATGCAGAGGTTAATCAAAACACTCAAGAAGTAGAGAATGATCAGGTTCAGACTAAAGAGAACCCAAGAAACCATGCAACTGAAGAAGATGTAACTACTGCAAGATTTCAACATTTGTTTGAAAGCTTGAATATTGGAAACAATGGTGCATCCACCTCAAGACAGAACATTGAAGAAGCACCAGAGTTTCATGATGCTGAAATAGATTTGATCATTGAAGAACCAGATCTCAATGAATCAAATCTTGACACGAATATGTCTGCAGATATGATAGTTCAAACCCCTTATGTTGAAAAGAATCATCCCTCTGAAAACATCATTGGAGATATAAATGAAAGAGTTACTAGAAGTCATTCTGAATCTGCAAACATATGTTTATACTCCTGCTTTCTATCCCAAATAGAACCAAAGAACATTGTTCAAGCACTAAAGAACAGTAGTTGGGTGGAAGCAATGCAGGAGGAACTGGCACAATTCAGAGATCTACATGTGTGGGATCTTGTTGATAGGCCAAGGAACAGATCTTCAATTGGCACAAAATGGGTTTTCAGAAACAAAATGGATTAGAGGGGTATTGTGGTTAAGAACAAGGCTAGACTTGTAACATTGGGATGCCTTCAAAAGGAAGGAATAGACTTTGAGGAAGTCTTTGCAACAGCTGCAAGACTTGAGGCAATCAGGATATTCCTTGCATATGCTGCCTCAAAGAACATTAGGGTGTTCCAGCTTGATGTTAAGTCTGCATTTCTAAATGGGAAGATTGATGAAGAGGTGTATGTTGCTCAACCTCCAGGTTTTGAGGATCCAATGTATCCAAACATGGTATATAAGCTAAACAAAGCCCTTTATGGATTGCATCAGGCTCCTAGAGCATGGTATGATGAGCTGTCAAATCATCTTCTTGAAAATGGTTTCAAAAGGGGAGCCATTGACAAGACCCTCTTCTACAAAAGAAAGGGATCAGACTTGCTGCTGTTACAGGTCTATGTTGATGATATCATATTTGGTTCAACAAATGAACAAATGTGCATGGAGTTTGAAGGGGTAATGAAATCCAAATACAGCATGAGTTAATGGGGAAATGAACTTCTTCCTTAGACTGCAAGTTTAGCAGAAGGCTGATGGGATTTTCATCTACCAGTCTAAGTATGTGCAGGACATCCTAGACAAATACAAATGCAATGATTTGAAGACTGCTTCAACTCCTATGGATACAAAGGAAAAGATGGTAGCTGATAAAAAGGGGGACCGGTAGATGAACATGAATACAGAGCAAAGATTGGGTCTCTGATGTATCTTACTGCTTCAAGACCAGATATCATGTTTGCTGTATGTGTCTGTGCAAGATTCCAAGCAAGTCCAAAAGTCTCCCACATGAATGTTGTTAAGAGAATCTTTAGATACTTGAAGGGTAGACCAGACTTGGGAATTTAGTATCCAAAGAACCAATCTTTTGACCTTATTTCCTGCACAGACAGTGATTATGATGGCTGCAACATGAGCAGGAAGTCAAACTCAGGAGGATGTCAATTTTTGGGTGAAAGGCTAGTGTCATGGCAATGCAAGAAGCAGACTACTGTCTCAATCTCAACTGCTGAAGGTGAATACATTGCTGCATCTGCTTGCTATGCACAAGTTCTCTGGATTCAGAATCAAATGCTCGATTATGGTTTGAATTTTCTGAACACTCCAATTTTCATTGATAATACTGCTGCATATTTTACTGTTAAGAATCCTGTCCAACATTCAAAGACTAAGCATATTGAAATCAGACATCACTTCATAAGAGACTGCAGTGAAAAAGGTTTGATTGAAATGCAGAGAGTTGACACAAGTGACAACTTGGCTGACCTATTCACCAAGCCACTTGACAGAACCAGATTCAACTTTCTTTTGAAAGCTCTGGGTATGATCAACTCAGATGAGGTCTGATTGAGGATATGTGCTTAGTGTGTGTCTCTATGTGATAACTGACTACATTTGATTGAAGACACATACTTTGAATGTTGAATGAATATGTCTTGAATATGTTACTTGTTTGATGTTAACTGATTAGTGCTTAAGTGACTATCAGTGCTATTCATGTGTCCTTGTTGCAAATGATTGTTTATTAGTTAACTGATTTGATGTCATGATAAGTAGTTTGAATTGTCTTTGTGAATTAAATACTTATCTGATGTCATGAGTAATCACTTGATTATGATTGCTTGATTATGTGTGTTTTCTGATCATCTAGATGATATTAGAATAGAATAGACTATGAATGTTGAAAATGTCTGCCTGTTTTAATTATGTTGAAAATGATTAAGATTTGAATATGTTACAACTGTTTGTGTCAAAATATGTCTTTATGTCAAAGTTAAAGGTTTCAAATGAATCATCAAAATGAATTTTTGCATAATCACAAAATTTTGATCAAAATATGAGCAAGTTGTTAATGGTGCTGAGATATGATAATACTATTCAGTTCAAGCTTTAAAGAAGCTTAAAAAGAAGATTTTGCAATTAAAAATCTCAGGTAGTTATTTTTGCTGAAAATTATGTCATTTGCACAGTTGGAAGGACATACACTTGTGTATGTTTGGTCCTGCAAACTGTAAAGATTAAAAGGATAGCCATTAACCAGAAAACTGAAAGCATTTGGGGCAATTATAACTTGTTTTCTATTCCTTCACTTAAAACTATGTCAATAGCTCTGACTTTGAAAGGACATATATTTACAATGTATATTTGGTTCTGTTAACCACTTGTGGTCAAACAGAATAGCCATTTACCTTCCAATTAAGAGACATTGGGGTGATTGAATATTAAACTTAATAAATTGGGAAATGATAGTCCATTGACTACTTAGCTAATCATATGGATTTATTAGGCTAAAAGAACTCTTGGTACAGTCATTGACATGTATGGGTGCTTTCTCATGATATGTAAAATCTAAGGTGATATAAACATAAAGAAAACGCTAAGATTTATGTGGGTTGTCTATGCATGTTCCAAGATAAATCTTTTCAAATGATAGGCAGAAAAGTGATTATCCAGTCATACACAAGCCTGTTGGTTTTTGGTTACCCAAAATGAATTATATTTTAAAAGAATGACAAAGAACTACTGTGAACTACTTTAATTACAAATATTTAGTCAACCAAAAGTGGATACATGTTAACAAATTTTTATTGGAAAAATACAAACATGAGGGTTAATAACAGAACTACAAGGGTGGAGGCAATCATATAAGTCCTTTAAACATCCTGAATGAAAGGCCTGTAAGTCCGATTTGCGTGGCATGTAAGTCCAACGTTCAACCTCACATATGTTTGTAGATTTGAAAGGAAATATCTTATAAATTTTCAAAAAATATGTTCTGTCATTAAAAGTTTTAACCAAAACCAGGGGTCAAAATCAAATTGGGTGATCTGGAGAAAGCCAAATAAGCCTTGAGGATAGATAAGGAGCATCAGAACACAACATGTGTTATCCATTAAATTTTTGCAACTTAATTGAAACTTAATCATATCACCAAAGAGATGAAAATCATGTTAAGTCTAGACCTGCTGTTGACATGTCTTTGTAGTCATAATAATACTGAGAATGAAGTATTGAGAAAGCTACTTAGTCAATATGATCCCAATCCTGAGATCTTTTCAGTTTACAAAAGAAATTGTTTTGAAATGAAACATAACTGAAATTTGATCTCTAAATGCACCAGTTACTCTTAAACTATGAACTGAAATGATACATAACTTAGAAATGTCTTTGACAAGTGGTTTAAGTCAAAAAACTGTTGCATTTTGCCTCTAATAGGTTGAATATGTAAGTTCGGGTAAGGTTTGAGGTTCTCTAACCTTTCCGGGCACAAAACAGTTGAATATGCTTGAATATGTATTTTTGGGTAAGGTTTAATGTTGTATAACCTTTCCTAGTACACTTAGATGTTTTTATCTAAGTTTACTATTTTCGGGCATGCTTTGATGTATTTGATACTTTTTGGGTAGAGTTACTAGTTTACTCACTTTCTGGGCAAGTCTGATTGTTTATGATTGAATACGTTTTTCGGGTAAGGTTTTATGCTTTTTAACCTTTCCGGGCACACTTAGTTGTTTTTATCTAAGTTTGTCTTTATCGGGTATGATTTGATGATTTGAATTTTCTCGGGTAGACTACACTGTTTTGTTTAGTTCCCAAGCATACCTGATGCTTGAATATGTTAATCCTAGCAAGCTTAGTGCTAACATAGGATTGTCGGGCAAGCACTTTGAAATTTTAGACTATAGTACACTTAGGTGTTTTATATTTAATTTCATTCCGGGCATGCTATATGTTACTTGTGATTATGATTTCTTTGAAATTACAAGTGTTTTCGGGCAGACTTTGTCTTCCGGGCACACTTTATATTCCGGGTACACTATTGTTCCCTCAATATACTTGGTATTTTCATTTAACTTTCCGAGTACACTGTCTGCTAGATATCATTTTGGGCACACTTTATACTCCATGAAAGTTTATTCGGGTATACTTTGTAAAGATGGTTGTTCGGGCACACTATCTTATGAAGATTGCTCGGGCATACTATGCATTAAAGTATGCTTGATTGAATGTGTTTCTGATTCTCATAGGATTTTTGCTAGATTGAGTTACTCAATTTATATTTGAGAAATTTATTTGGGTATCTTAATTGATTCCTAGCAAGGATTCTTATTTGATATTTTATACTTGATTATTTATCTTGTGATTAAGTTCTCAAGAAATCTGGTATTTCGGGTAAGCTTTCTTCATTTTACTTGACTTTAAATTAGTTAACTTGACCAAGTAAGGTTTGTAAGTGGAAGATGCCGGGTAAACTTTGTCAATTAATAATGAAAATTTTTCCGAGCAAAGTTTAACCTTTTAATTTTATCGGGTAAGGTTTTAAAGTGGATAAGATTATTATGTTTGACAACCAATAATTCACTACACGACAAAATGCATTTCAAAACCACTTTCAAAAGGTATATAAGAGGGAGTTAGGGATATTTTCAACATTATTTTCCCTCTCTCTCTTCTTCCACTGCAACTGCTTACTCTCAAAGAAACCCAAACCGACTTATCATATTCGTCTCTAATACAAACCCTAATTTTAATCAGCCCCCTAATTCCGACCCGGTAAGCAATAATAATGTGTTTTCCGATAACGATTAAACTATAATGGGCTTCGATTGTGTACTTGATTACTAATATTCTGTTTTTGTGTTTAGGTTATTAATTTGTCGAAGAACAGGTTCTTAATAAAATTTCTCTCTTTCTTCTACAAATTTATAACTTGAAATTGTGTAAAGTAATAAACTTTTATGCTAATTTCACTTTGAATATGTTTGATTGTGTTGTTCAGATATGGTAGAAGAAGAAGAAGTTCAACCTAAGTATGCCTTTGAACCAAAGCACAATATGTGCGGACTGTTGGAGGTCATTCCCAACAATTAGCCAGTGGAAAGGATGATTTCTTGGATGGATAGATCCAATGTGCTATTTGCTTTAACAAAATATCCAATTATCTACAGAAATCATTCCCTAGATTTCTGGCGTTCTGCAAGACTGGTGGATGACATTCATGGGAAAAGAATTGATGCAACAGTTGCGAGCCATGAGATTCATGTTACAGAAGGGATGATAAGAAGATGTCTGCAGTTACGTGATGATGACCACAACCACATTAATTTCAAAACTGATCATTTGATGAGGATATTTGAGCAGACAATGGGGTATCAAGGAACTGTCCAAGATAGACAATTTCAGAAGGGGATGTTTCCTATGATGTATAGGTTCTTGATTCACCATGTGATACAGGGGTTTGCTCCAAGAAAAGGATCATGGACTCTGATGAGTCGTGATCTAGCAAATGCCACTGTTGGTATTATATATGATCTGCCTTTCAACTTTTCTAAGATGATATTTGATGGCATGATTGGTAATTTGAAGAAGGCAGAAGTTGATAGATTTTTGCAATACCCTAGATTCCTACAGATCATCTTTAACAGGGAATTACAGGGTCTACCCACAATTGGTATGACACATCGGCTGCAGGATCCAAATACTTATAGAAGAATTGCCAATCCAGGAAGGGCAAACCGATACGATCCTGACATTCCATATGAAGTATTACCATGGCTGTTGAATCATGATTTGGAAATAATGCCTGTACCTGAGTTAAGCTCAGAGGAGGAAGAAGAAGATGATGGTGAGAGTGATGATGACAGTTCTAATTATGGAAATGATAATGCTGATGATGGAGATGAAGGAGGGGCTGGAGTAGCTATGGATGTTGATGTACCTGATCAGGGGGAGCAATCTGAGGAACCAGAACAACCTATTCTAACACCACCACAATCACCACTACCCATTGACCAACCTATAATACCATCACCACCACAAAGTCCACCACATCAAACCACTTAATCCCCACCCCAAACCCTAACCATAAGCCAACCAGAAACATCAACACATGTATCCCCAACACCACAAACACCACCAACATCTAGCCAAATTCACTCAGATCCATTTATTCCAAGCCCACCTCATACAGAATCACCACCAAAATCCATTTTTCAAACTCACACCACAAACCCAAAATAACCTAAATATGAACAATTTTCTACATCACCACCTACAACACCACCCACTGACACTGACTTGTTGACCTTGTTGAAAGAAAATGCTGAACTGAAGAGAATGAATGAGGAGGTGACAATGGAGAATGTTATGTTGATTGAGAAGTTGGTACGAGCTGAAATGAGAATTAAATCCCTGGAGCAGGAGGTTGAGAAGACCTCAGCTGCCCCAAAATAGGGGGAGAATGAAAGGATACCAGCTGACTCTGGTGTAAATGTTGAAATTGAAACTGTAACAGTTTTAGAGACTGCAGACAGTTTGAAATTGATTATGAATTCTTATGATGATGGAGAGGATAGTAGTGAGGAAAGGAGAATTGAGGATGATGAGTATGAAGGTGATAGATCAGATGTTGGAGAACAAGACTATGATTATAATGATAAAATCGTGAATGTGGAAAGGGATGAAGAGTATGTTGAGACAGAGGATGGAATTGAACAGACAAATGCTGAAGAAAATGTTGGTACCACTGATGTGGCTACTGATATTATGGCTGATGCAGCAACTGATGTCTTAACTGACATACAGACTGATGAAGAAACTGAAGTAATGAATGAGGGAGATACTGCTACTGAGGAGCTGATACTCACTGAACCAGAAGCTGAACAGCATGAATACTCCAAGACTGTAGAGTATGATGAGGAAATGATCAGCTTGATAGAGACATTGATAATTTCCCTCAAGAAAGTGAAGAAGAGTTGAAGAAAAGACTGGACAAGGGAAAAGCAAAGGTAACCGAAGAAGATCCTGTTAAGGCCCATCCAGAAAAAGATGTTTTGTTTAAAGATAATGTTGAAGCTGCTGCTGCTGCTCTAAGAGAACATGAAAATATTATGAGGGAAACAAGGGACAGAGAAATACTGGCCCAAACCATGGACCCTGTAGAGTTGGCAGAGCAGGAAGCCTTGATCAACCAAGCCAAGTTTGCAAAAGAAATTATTGAAGAAGTGGCTGATCAAGAGGTGATTGAAGCCTTGATTAAGTTAAAGAAGCAAGAGGAAGCTGACAAGTCCTTAGCTATGGTGGTTAGCATGTTTCATTCTCAAAGTCAACCAGAAAGTAAGTCGACAGAAAATGCTGAACCTACAAATCTTAATACTGAAATGATGAATGAAGAGGAGATTGGTGAGTCCATTGCCTCAATGACTGCAAAGAAATGGGCTTAACAGATTAAATATGACATTAGACAAAATCCTGATGAATGGGAGTATGTGGATGATCCCAAGTATGGAAAGAAATACTCAAGAAAAAGGGATAGATCAGAAACATGTATGCCAGCTGAAGGTACTGAGTCTGCAAAGAAAGGAAGATGGGATAATTAAAATAAATACTTTGTAGAGACTCCTGATGATGAGGCAAGCCCAATCAGGGCAGTCCCACTACAAACCTTGCAACCAGGTGAAAGGGTTCAAGGTGTTCCTGATGTGCCTATTAGAATTGAACAAAATCCAGATCATCCACCCTCTGATGAACCTAAGATTGATGCTGTAAATGATTCAACTGAAGAGGAGGATGACTCTGATGAATCTGATGATAATCCTGATGGTAATTAAGGTGAAAGTGTTAAATCTACAAAATGTTGAGTCTCCACAAGTTGTAATGACTGATGAGCAGAGAGCAAACATTGAGCTGAGTATGATGGAAGCTAAAAAGAAACATCCATTAGTTATGAAATTGAGAAGATTTGGGATAAATTTTGAAACTCTGGCTGCTATGAATGATGATGAGTTGAATCAGAGACTTGAAGAAGAAAATGAAAGATCAAAAGAGCCATGCAACAAAAGAATAGAGATGCTAAAAAACACAGAGACTATCTAAGGAGGCATGGATATTCTGAAAAAGATTTGAGCCACTTCAATCATGACTAGCTTCAAGATCTGTATAACAGTGAAAGAGAGAAAGTGATAGAAAAATGTGTAAAGGAGAATGAGAATATTGAAAAGTTGGAAACATTAAAGAAAAAGTTTGGAGGTATGTGTGGATACCTGCTGGAGAAATGATTGAAGCCTGAAATAGTTTAGAACCTATATAGAGAATCAATGTTGGACCAATACAATAAACTGAAAAGAAAAGAAAAACTGAAGAGGGTCCAAACTGAGAGCTCTACTAAACAATCTGAAACATCTGTTGAGCCTCCAATAAAGAAAAGAAAGATAATGACTCTGAAGGAGAAACAAAAGATTCAGGGTGAAAAGGAAATGTCAAAGGAAGTACCTGTTGTTGAAACCCCTACTCCACAAGAAGTCAAACCTAAACCTGAAGATGAACTAATTGTTACTTGGGAGAATGAAGAAATGATAAATATTCTAAGGGGGATAATGATAAATCAAAGGGGAATGGATGAAGCCTCTTTTGATGCCTTGGAAAAGCAAGACTTAAAAGAACTTTTCTATATCCAAAAGGCGGATTGGGAGAAAGCTCTAAGGGAAGGAGAAAACCCTAGAAGCTTTGTGGATGGAAAATTTGTACCTGCTGGATTGTCAAACAGACCTGGTATGGCAAAAATGTTGCTCACTCTTAAAGAACAAGCTGGACAAGATATAGTTGAACTAGCTAACCTTCCACCTGAGATGGTAGAGGCAATCTACATCAAATCTTTCAATCTGGGGCCGAGAAAACCCACGAAGTCTATTCCATTTAGGCCTCCAATATCAAGAAGACATCCACAAGGTGGGAGGGGTGAAGGTGCAAGAGGTGAATCAAGTAGATCTGTACTACAAAGAACAACAAGACCACAATCAGATGTGGATCTTCCAAGAGAACTTTACTATGATTCTGTGTGTGAATGCTTGAGAGTGATTATGGAAAACAGACAACTGAGGGAAATAGTTGTGAGGAGTGATTTCTATGAATACACTCAAGAACAACTGGAAAGAATGGCCACACTCACTTTGTATGACTATCGGAACAGAAACAAGATGGTTGGAAGACAGATGAATGATCTCCCTAAGTTCTTAAGAGATGAAGCTGACAAAGGATTCAGATTCCTAAAAAAAACTAGAGAACTGCCCAACTTCACAAATCAAAGAGAACTGCAAAGTTAAGAAGGATGGACATGGCTGAAAGGAACTACAAGATGAATGTCAGAGACAAGAATCCATTGTCAAACATGAACACATGCATAAGTCTTGAAAGAAGAATGACACGCTCCAACTACACAGTCCAAAGAAATGGCATCATAACTAAAGTTGAATACAAAGAAAATGTTGACCATTACTTGCTGAAAAACTCTGATGGAAAAGCACTGGGATAATCAAGAAGGATGAAGATTTGACTTACTTGCATAATGAGGATCTGATGGATATAAGGGATTTGGTCATACCAGAAAGTCATACTCACTATCGAATCCTTGATATCTTTAATATGAAAGCTTCATCAGAAATAGTAAACAGAAGACAAGCCGCCCACAATTCAAGGAAGAGACAAGATTCCTAGATAAGACTTTGATGTGTAATGTCTTCGGACAGCTTTTGAATATGTAATTGTTTATGTCATGAATATGTAATTTGATTTTGAATTAATGTGTATTTTGACTAAGTTTAAGTAACCATAGAAATATTTTGGGTCAGCTGAGGTGTTCCAATCTAGGGGGAGATTGTTGGGTCAAACAATTGACCAAAGGGGGAGATTGTTCTATGAAACATATGGAAGATTGGAATCTTTTCAACCTCCTCAGAATTCAATAAGTATTGATTCGGGCACACCTTAGACTTTCGAGCAAGCTTTTACTTAGCTGGGTACGATATTTTGTCTATCGGGCAGGGTTATCTTCTTTAAGTCTTCTTTAGTGGAAATCCGGACAGGGTTTGCAAATTAGTGTAATACCGGGCAAGGTTCACTAGTTTATGCAAGTCCGGGCATGAAGCACTTTATCAAGAAGGTTTGTTCCTCATAGCCAAGTAAAGCTCACTCCCGAGTAAGCTTTTGGCTAACCAAGCTCATGAAGCCAAGTGATTGGAAGACCGGGCAAGGTATTCATTAATAAGTGTGGTCCAAGTAGGCTTGATGTTTTAATGATATATCTCTAAGTGTCATCGGGAAAGGTTCAACTCAAGCAAGGAACAGTGCCACCAAGCATACTTTGCTAATAAGCTATTCATTAGCAAAGAGTTGAAGGGACCATTGAAGAACAATGTTGCTCGTAAGGGTTTGTCGGGCAAAGTCTGGCAAAGTCAAGAAGATTGAAGTCTACCCGGTGAGTATTTTACTTGATAAAATACTCTTCAAGTAAAGTCTACCCGGAAACTGATTCCAAGCACACTTCTATGTTACCAAGTTATGAAGGATGGCAGAGCATACTCGGAAAGACAAAAATTGATGCAAAACCTACCCAGAAGACTTGTTTTACACTTAGGATTATTTCTGAATATGTAATTTGAGTATGTTTTATCATTTAGGGTTTCTAGAAGGAATGACAGCTGT